>NC_092114.1:27572429-27917429 GCF_045679555.1 Salvelinus alpinus
AGTAGAGTAGAGTAGGGTAGAGTAGAGTAGAGTAGAGTAGAGTAGGGTAGAGTAGGGTCGGGTCGGGTCGGGTAGGGTAGAGTAGAGTAGGATAGAGTAGAGAAGGATAGAGTAGAGTAGAGTAGAGTAGGGTAGAGTAGAGAAGGATAGAGTAGAGTAGAGTAGAGTAGAATAGGGTAGATTAGGGTCGGGTAGAATAGAGTAGAGTAAAGAGTAGGGTAGGGTAGGGTAGAGAAGGATAGTGTAGAGTAGAGTAGAATAGAGTAGGGTAGAGTAGGGTAGAGTAGGGTCGGGTAGGGTAGGGTAGAGTAGGATAGAGTAGAGTAGAGTAGTGTAGGGTAGAGTAGGGTCGGGTAGGGTAGAGTAGAGTAGGGTAGGGTAGAGTAGAGTAGAGTAGAGTAGAGTAGAGTAGAGTAGAGTAGAGTAGAGTAGAGTAGAGTAGAGTAGGGTCGGGTCGGGTCGGGTAGAGTAGAGTAGGGTAGCGTAGAGTAGGGTAGAGTAGGGTAGAGTGAAGTAGAGTAGGGTTGAGTAGAGTCGGGTCGGATAGGGTAGGGGAGAGTAGAGTGGAGTAGAGTAGAGTAGGGTAGAGTAGAGTAGAGTAGGGTAGAGTAGAGTAGGGTGGAGTAGAGTAGATTAGAGTAGGGTCGGGTAGAGTAGAGTAGAGTAGGATAGATTAGAGTAGAGTATGGTCGGGTATGGTAGAGTAGAGTAGAGTAGAGTAGAGTAGAGTAGAGTAGAGTAGAGTAGAGTAGAGTAGAGTAGAGTAGAGCAGAGTAGGGTAGAGTAGGGTAGAGTAGAGTAGAGTAGAGTAGAGTAGGGTCGGGTAGGGTCGGGTAGGGTAGAGTAGAGTAGGATAGAGTAAAGTAGAGTAGAGTAGAGTAGAGTAGGGTAGAGTACGGTCGGGTAGGGTAGGGTAGGGTAGGGTAGGGTAGGGTATGGTAGGGTAGAATAGGGTAGAGTAGAGTAGAGTCGAGTAGAGTAGGGTAGAGTAGAGTAGAATAGGGTTGAGTAGGGTCGGGTCGGATAGGGTAGAGTAGAGTAGAGTAGAGTAGAGGAGGGTAGAGTAGAGTAGAGTAGGGTAGATTAGGGTCGGGTGGGGTAGGGTAGAGTAGAGTAGGGTCGAGTAGAGTAGGGTCAGGTAGAGTAGAGTAGAGTAGAGTAAAGTAAGGTAGAGTAGAGTAAGGTAGAGTAGAGTAGGGTAGGGTAGAGTAGAGTAGAGTAGGGTAGAGTAGGGTAGGGTAGGTTCGGGTAGAGTAGAGTTGGGTCGGTCGGGTAGAGTGGATTAGAGTAGAGTAAAGTAGAGTAGGGTAGGGTAGAGAAGGATAGAGTAGAGTAGAGTAAGGTCGATTAGAGTAGAGTATGGTTGGGTAGGTTAGGGTAGAGTAGAGTAGGATAGAGTAGAGTAGAGCAGGGTGGAGAAGGGTCGGGTAGGGTAGGGTATGGTAGAGTAGAGTAGGGTAGAGTAGAGTAGAGTAGAGTAGGGTAGAGTAGAGTAGAGTAGAGTAGAGTAGAGTAGGGTAGAGTAGGGTCGGGTCGGGTCGGGTAGGGTAGAGTAGAGTAGGATAGAGTAGAGAAGGATAGAGTAGAGTAGAGTAGAGTAGGGTAGAGTAGAGAAGGATAGAGTAGAGTAGAGTAGAGTAGAATAGGGTAGATTAGGGTCGGGTAGAATAGAGTAGAGTAAAGAGTAGGGTAGGGTAGGGTAGAGAAGGATAGTGTAGAGTAGAGTAGAATAGAGTAGGGTAGAGTAGGGTAGAGTAGGGTCGGGTAGGGTAGGGTAGAGTAGGATAGAGTAGAGTAGAGTAGTGTAGGGTAGAGTAGGGTCGGGTAGGGTAGAGTAGAGTAGGGTAGGGTAGATTAGAGTAGAGTAGAGTAGAGTAGAGTAGAGTAGAGTAGAGTAGAGTAGAGTAGGGTCGGGTCGGGTCGGGTCGGGTAGAGTAGAGTAGGGTAGCGTAGAGTAGGGTAGAGTAGGGTAGAGTGAAGTAGAGTAGGGTTGAGTAGAGTCGGGTCGGATAGGGTAGGGGAGAGTAGAGTGGAGTAGAGTAGAGTAGGGTAGAGTAGAGTAGAGTAGGGTAGAGTAGAGTAGGGTGGAGTAGAGTAGATTAGAGTAGGGTCGGGTAGAGTAGAGTAGAGTAGGATAGATTAGAGTAGAGTATGGTCGGGTATGGTAGAGTAGAGTAGAGTAGAGTAGAGTAGAGTAGAGTAGAGTAGAGTAGAGTAGAGTAGAGTAGGGTAGAGTAGGGTCGGGCAGGGTAGGGTAGGGTAGAGTAGAGTAGGGTAGAGTAGAGTAGGGTAGAGTAGGGTCGGGTAGGGTCGGGTAGGGTAGAGTAGAGTAGAGTAGAGTAGGGTAGAGTAGAGTAGGGTAGAGTAGAGTTGATTAGAGTAGGGTAGGATAGAGTAGGGTCGGGTAGAGTAGAGTAGAGTAGAGTAGGGTAGGGTAGAGTAGGGCAGTGTAGAGTAGAGTAGAGTAAAGTAGAGTAGGGTAGAGCAGAGTAGGGTAGAGCAGAGTAGAGTAGAGTAGGGTAGGGTAGGGTAGGGTCGGGCAGGGTAGGGTAGGGTAGAGTAGAGTAGGGTAGAGTAGAGTAGGGTAGAGTAGGGTCGGGTAGGGTCAGGTAGGGTAGAGTAGAGTAGAGTAGAGTAGGGTAGAGTAGAGTAAAGTAGAGTAGGGTAGAGTAGAGTAGAGTAGAGTAGAGTAGAGTAGAGTAGAGTAGAGTAGAGTAGAGTAGAGTAGAGTAGAGAAGAGATAGATGTGTACCTGACGTTGGTATGTCGTTGGACATAGAGGTTGTGAAAGTTGTTGGTGCCCTCTGCCCGGCCGAAGTCCCTGTCCCTTGGTCCCTGTAACCTCTGAATGATCTCTGCCTTCATCACACGGGCGATATGGGCCGGGAGCAGGGACAACAATAACCTCTCCTGGAGAGAGGGAGGGAGAGAGAGATATGTACTGTGATGTCCAAATGAACTGCTTTAGGTGTGCAGTGTACCCTGATATTTTTGAGTGCATAACTCTGTATCAGGGCCAGGTCTCTCTATGTGTAATAACAGTAATATTAATGGAAGGTTACTAAAAGCTATTTTCTGTATTCAGTCTCTTAAATGGCAGGAAATGTACTTGATTCACAGTCTGCAATTAACCATGTGTGAGCACGTGTGTGCGTGCAGGCGCGCGTCTGTTTTCATTGATTGCAGTGAGTGTAAATCAGACTGACGAGCACTCATCACAACGTGGTCAATTATTTCTCCAGCAGCAGGCTGGGAAGGGAAGCAAACATTTAGATGTGGTACCAGCTCAACTCTAGGAACGCAGATCATCTAATTTAATGAAGATGTTTTCCTCTCGCTTCCTCCAGTTTCTGCTGTCATGAACTTGATTATACGTCTTCATCTATGTACGACAATAACATTTTCTCAACCCTGGCCTGCCCTCTGGGATACCAGTTCAACGGGTCATTTTAAGTGATTTATAAACAGAAAATCACTTAGTTACTCTATTTCCAGCTTCTAAGAGCAACAGAGGATGTGGTGGTAGGTAAGAGTCAGCCAGTTGTTATAATGCCTTTATGAAGTGACATTAAGATGACCTTAACGTCTATGTAGTGACATAATGAGGCAGAAAGAAAAGTGAGTCTGCTGGACAGAGATACCCTGTGTGTGTGTGTGTGTGTGTGTGTGTGTGTGTGTGTGTGTGTGTGTGTGTGTGTGTGTGTGTGTGTGTGTGTGTGTGAGGAAGTGCGTGCGGTAGGGAGATAATGGCTGGATTTCAAAGTGAAGGAATTGATGATTTTTGCTTTTGTCATGAACAGAAAAAACATCAAAACAGCTGCATAATTATGATTTTTAAATCGATCAGACGTTGTTTCAAGAGATGGAGAGGAGGGGAGCGAGGGAGGGGGAGGCAGGGAACGAAGGAAGAGAGGTTGTTAACAAGCAAAGTCTATTTTTAGCCACCAACCGCTGCAGTCTCCATCCTATCCCCAAACCTCTTCTGGATTTAATTTGCCGCTGTGTTTTAGGCAATGGGCTCAAAGTGTGTGTGTATATATGTGTGTGTGTGTGTGTGTGTGTGTGTGTGTGTGTGTGTGTGTGTGTGTGTGTGTGTGTGTGTGTGTGTGTGTGTGTGTGTGTGTGTGTGTGTGTGTGTGTGTGTGTGTGTGTGTGTGTGTGTGTGTGTGTGTGTGTGTGTGTGTGTGTGTGTGTGTGTGTGTGTGTGTGTGTGTCATCCTTGGGTCGCTCGTCTTTTCAGTTCGCTGCAGCTAGCAACTGGAACGAGCTGCAACAAACACTCAAATTGGACAGTTTTATCTCAATCTCTTCATTCAAAGACTCAATCATGAACACTCTTACTGACAGTTGTGGCTGCTTTGCGTGATGTATTGTTGTCTCTAGCTTCTTGCCCTTTGTGCTGTTGTCT
The DNA here is from genome assembly GCF_045679555.1 of Salvelinus alpinus. Lineage (NCBI taxonomy): Eukaryota > Metazoa > Chordata > Actinopteri > Salmoniformes > Salmonidae > Salvelinus > Salvelinus alpinus. The sequence goes on from NC_092114.1 coordinate 27,576,838, forward strand.
GTGCCCAATAATGTTTGTACCATGTTTTGTGCTGCTACCATGTTGTGTTGCTACTATGTTGTTGTCATGTTGTGTTGCTAACATGCTGTGTTGTCATGTGTTGCTGCCTTGCTATGTTATTGTCTTAGGTCTCTCTTTATGTAGTGTTGTGTTGTCTCTCTTGTCGTGATGTGTGTTTTGTCCTATATTTATATGTTATTTATTTTTGTATTAAAAAAATGTAATCCCAGCCCCCGTCCCTGCAGGAGGCCTTTTGCCTTTTGGTAGGCTGACATTGTAAATAAGAATTTGTTCTAAACTGACTTGCCGAGTTAAATAAAGGTTAAATAAAACGTTTTAAATATAGAGGTTGTCTCAACCTGCCATCCTGGAAAAAGCTGAAGAGTTGAGAGGCAGAGTTGGGTTCTGCTGCTCCCGGGCTAGACCACTGGTTGGCTGACCAGGTCGACTGACTCTGTTCCCTGGCAACCTGGTTGATAACACACAGGTGTGAAATGGCCTTCTGATGCAGGACAATTGACTCAGGCTGAAATTTCGGGTTGGTAGCCTACCTCAGCTGTAAGAATTTACAAAGTTTGTCTCTATGTCGCTGGGCCAGAGAGAGGGTTTGAGAGAAGTTTTTCTACTGCTGCCCCAAAATGTATGAAGTAGATTTTTAACTCAGAAAAAACCCTCTTGTGCAGGCATGGCTGTGTCCCCAGCTGCCGGTTCGTGAAGGCCAGTGATTTTCAGACACTGGAGGAGGCAGGAGTCCCGCAGCCCCATGTCGCCACCCGTTCCATGGCATGGAGGGAGCGGTCAGTGAGGGTCAAGGTACTCACAGTGTCTGTGAGGCTGGACTGCCCAGCTTGAGTCATGCCATGCTGCTGGAGGTGTCCAGGCTGGTGGAGGAGACCATCCCACCAAGTCAGGCCAGGTATCCTCAGTCAGAACAGGACAAGCGCACTGGTTAGGTGGAGGCTCTCATACGGGGGCTAGATGTGCATCCCGGTCCGGAGCCAGAGGCAGGCCCCAAATGGTCCAGGCTGTGGATCCAGTGCTGGTCGTGGGTCTGGCTGTGCTGTGTCCTCAGGGGGTGGTGAAGGTTGTGGACCCAGAGCTGGAGCTGGGTAAGCAGATGGCACTGGACTGGATGACGGACCTAGGACTGGAAATGAGTCGGCCGGTGAGTCCAGGACAGGGCCGGACATCGGACCCAGAGCTGGTGCTGCAAATAGGCCCAGGTCAGTGCTGGAATGGTCCTCAGGAACACTGGGACCAGGACGGTGGTCGGGTCTGGTAACAGCAGGTTGACCAGGAGAGACACAGGCTGTGTCGGTTGGGGTGCCAGCTGAGTGGCTGCAGGGCTGACTGGCAGTCTGCAGGTTGAGCAGGTTAGAGCTCTGGCATTTGCTGGACTGGCTGCAGCACCGGGGAGCTCCGGCTTACCCCAAAACTAAGGTGCCGGTTTAGATAAGGGACGATTGCTTGGATACCCGGTTAGAGGCACAATGACGAACAGGACACAGATTCAAGTTCAATCCTTTAATTGCCTCAGGCACCCAATTGGTGCTCTATTTTACACACACACACACACACACAATGAATACTTTATACGCTCTATGTGCGTGTGTGTATATGCGTGTGTGTCTATACCGTTTATGTCTGTGCAAAGTAGGCCTACCTGCTGGTGTTTCTCAAACTCTAGTTTGATGGGGGACTTGATGCAGTTGCAGGTGTCCTGGTAGGTCTGTCTGAGGGCCAGGTTCATCAGGTGCTTATGGTACGCTCCAGCCAGGTTACCACACGTAAAGATAATCATGTTAGCCAGGATCTGATAGAGGAGAGGAGAGGAGAGGAGAGGAGGGGAGAGGAGGGGAGAGGAGAGGAGAGGAGAGGAGAGGAGAGGAGAGGAGAGGAGAGGAGAAGAGAAGAGAAGAGAAGAGAAGAGAAGAGAAGAGAAGAGAAGAGAAGAGAAGAGAGGAGAGGAGAGGAGAGGAGAAGAGAAGAGAAGAGAAGAGAAGAGAAGAGAAGAGAAGAGAAGAGAAGAGAAGAGAAGAGAAGAGAAGAGAAGAGAAGAGAAGAGAGGAGAGGAGAGGAGAGGAGAGGAGAGGAGAAGAGAAGAGAAGAGAAGAGAAGAGAAGAGAAGAGAAGAGAAGAGAAGAGAAGAGAAGAGAAGAGAAGAGAAGAGAAGAGAAGAGAAGAGAAGAGAAGAGAAGAGAAGAGAAGAGAAGAGAAGAGAAGAGAAGAGAAGAGAAGAGAAGAGAGGAGAGGAGAGGAGAGGAGAGGAGAGGAGAGGAGAGGAGAGGAGAGGAGAGGAGAGGAAAGGAGAGGAGAGGAGAGGAGAGGAGAGGAGAGGAGAGGAGAGGAGAGGAGAGGAGAGGAAATAGAATAGCCTTAGTCCTCCTAGGAGAACATTCTTATTCACAGACTAAATACATTTTACAGACGGAATACATTTTACCAGACAACCAACCTAACAAACCCACACCCAGACATTACCATTGCCATTCCTGACTTGCCTAGCTAAATAAAGGTAAAATAAAAAAGTAAAAAAATACAAATATCCATCCCATCCGCTGTGTGTGCAGTCACAGTGGCCTCACACATCAGACACCCCCTAACTGACTGATGCATGGGCCTCATACAGACATGATGAAACTTCACAATGGTCAGCTGGTGGGAAAGAAGGGGTATAGAAGAACACAGATGCTATTGGAGACTTGAATAAAATACTGAAAGAGTCACATGTGAATGACTCAATCAAGAGAAATACAAATCCCCCCCCCCTAACATACACACAGAGGAGACTCATAAAGATAAACTCAGTGTCTGACGCCAGTGCAGATGAAGTCTTCTATAATCTAATAACCCAATGTCCATCTATACAACTCAATAACACATTATTGCCCCATAAACCTGCCCTAGTACACACATCTTGTTTCATGTAGTGTGCCACTATGTCAACATCAGGCTCATTAAAGCCCTGTAAATAAATAGACACAGATCTTCAGAAGACCAGGCAATAAGTGTGTTTATTACATGTTTATTTACAGAGACATGTTAAGGGTTTTTCCAGTAAACCATGGTGTTTGTGTGTGTGACTGTGTGTGTGTGTGTGCACACGCAAGCACCATGAGAGGGATAGAGATTGGCTGAGGTTGTGTGTACCTGTGTGTGCATGTGCACGTGCCAGCCTACCTGCATGCATACCTATGTCACAGACTTTGTGGGTAACATCCATGCCTTTTATTTCTGGCTATGTGAAAATATTGTTAGCATTGACCAACAGCACAGACATACTGACGTTCTGTTGTAGCTTCACTGACCTAGCTAGCTTCGATAGAGCAGGACATTATGCCCAGTTCATTTATTCCTCGGCAGCATCCCAGATGGCATTCTATTCCCTATGTTGTGCATTACGTTTGACCAGGGCCTGTAGAGAATAGGATGCTATTTGGCACACAGGCTCAGCCTCTAGCCCCAGCTCTCAGAGTAGCTATTCATTTAGACTGAGAGTTCTACTCTGGTAATGAGGAGCGTACTGAGGGCCCACACAGAGTAGAGGGAGAGAGAGAGATCGGGACGAGAGAGAGAAAGAGAGAGAGGGGGACAAACAGAGACAGCCGCTGGATAGAAGCAGGTTGATGTTGATTGTCTTGCCCTGGAGGCAGAACTGAGTGATTTCCAGTAGATGGGCCAACTGTCAAAATTGGTTATATCATAAAAATGTATGAAAATAAAATGTATGTGTGTGTATGTGGTGTGTGTGAGTGTGTGCTTTGAATCTGTGTATGTGTTTATGTTTAAATGTGTGTGTGTATGTGTGTACCCTTACCTGCCACACCAGTGGTTCCAAGGCCTCTGCAGTAAACGCTAGACACACACTGAGTGTGATTGTGTGTGATAAACATGTGATGATGCTGGCTAGGACTGCTCCCCTCATGGAGAACGGCAGCATGGTGTAGACCACAAACACTATGAACAGGAAGAAGGACACCTGGGAGAGAGGAAGACACAGGATGTTACCGGGGGAAACTTTAACATGTTACACCACAAACACTGTGAATAGGAAGAAGGGAGAAAAGAAGTAGGAAGTCATAGGGAGATTCTTAATTGGACAAAAGTTTGTCCTCTCCTCTCCTCTACTCCATCCTCCTTTCTTCTGTGATCCGGAAACCAAATAAGTGGTTGAGTGGTCGAGGGGATTGTCAATTCGTTAGTAGGCAAACGAAGGAGTCTGCTCCACTCCTCAACTACCTACTTTGACAGAGGATGCACAACAGCATCCTTGCGGCGTCTAGCACAGTGTTTTACAATATGCCACACCCCTTTGAATCAGCTGTTGTTTTCTTGAAGGAGAAACGCATGCACACATTTAAAAACAATACTCTACTTAATGTTTATCTATAAAATGTCTGCCACAACTAGCTTCATTTGTTTTATCACTTTACACATTTATTTTGGGATCCACCCCTGTAAACATCCTTTGTCTGAAGACGCGTGGGTGGAGAAGGAGAGTCTAATTTCATACAAGCGCATCTGTTTCCAGAAGATGGAGGAGAGCAAAACCAATTGAGATTCTCCCATGAAATATTACAGGGAGACACTTTAACATGTTACATGATGACATCCTGGGAGAGAGGAAGTAACGGAACATTCCAAGAAGTCACTTCTGTCACTGCACTATGTTCCACCAGGCATCAGCACAAACTTTTCTCTGACTCTTAAATGTTTGGTCTACTACATAAATCATGACTAGGGTTACAAAATTCTGCAAACTTTCCCAAAATACCCAGTTTTCCAGAAGTTCTGGTTGCATGATGCCGGATTTCCTGCTGATTCCTGGAATCTTCCAAACATCATTTTGGGGAAAACCCCTGAATTTTGGGAAAGTTAACAGGATTTTGCAACCCTAATCATGAATCACGTGTGTGCATTAGCCTACCAAGCTAAATCCATAGGCAAGTTTACTCATCATACAACATTAGTTTGGGGAACCTTTCGCAGCACAGAGTTGTTAATAACAGCCTAAATCATATCACGTTATAGTTATAGCACTACTGACATACCAGGATCAGAACAGGAAAGGAGGAGCTGGACACAGGAACTTAACAAACAGATAAGGAGGTCATGGCTCAGAGCGTAACCCATCACAACCCATGGCCCTGACTCCATGCAGCACCATGTACACCAACCAAGACCTCACTAACAGGAAGTGGTGTCTGACAGGGACAGGAAGTAGGAAATGGAATAGGAAGTCAACAGAGGGTCACAGTGAGTGTCTATATCACAGTAGTTCAAAGGTAAGGGTTCAGGAAAGACAGAGAGATGACAGACACTATGACTACTAGAGGGATAGAGGGATATTGTGCAGAGAGATTTGATTTGATTTACTAGGATTCCCATTAGCTGACGCCAATGGCGATAGCTAATCTTACTGGTGTCCGACATATAACGAAAAAGACATTACAGACAAAAGACTTACAATTTACATACATAAAAAAAACTAACATGTAGTGTGTGTGTGCATCTATCACATACATGTCAGTACATACACACAACAAGTAGGTCACATGGGGGAGAGGCGTTGTGCCGTGAGGTGTTGCTTAATTTGTTTTTTGAAACCAGGTTTGCTGTTCACTTGAGCTATATAAGATGGAAGGGCGTTCCGTGCACTCATGGCTCTGTATAATACTGTACATTTCCTTGGATTTCTTCTGGACCTGGGGACTGTGAAAAGATCCCCGATGGCATGTCTGGGGGTGTAACTGTGTGTGTCAGTGCTGTATGTAAGTTGACTATGCAAACAATTTAGAATTTCCATAAAAACAAGAAGTGACGCAGTCAGTCTTTCCTCAACTCTTAGCGAAAACAGACTGGAATGCATAGTATTAATACAGTGGCTTGCAAAAGTATTCACCCCCTTGGCATTTTCCTGTTTTGTTGCCTTACAATCATTTGATTTACACAACATGCCTACCACTTTGAAGATGCAAAATATTTTTTATTGTGAAACAAACAAGAAATAAGACAAAAAAACTGAAAACTTGAGCGTGCTTAACTATTCACCCCCCAAAGTCAATACTTTGTAGAGACACCTTTTGCAGCAATTACAGCTGCAGGTCTCTGGGGTATGTCTCCATAAGATTGGCACATCTAGCCACTGGGATTTTTGCCCATTCTTCAAGTCAAAACTGCTCCAGCTCCTTCAAGTTGGATTGGTTCCACTGGTGTACCGCAATCTTTAAGTCATACCACAGATTGGATTGAGGTCTGGGCTTTGTCACTTGCTTGGTGGTTGGTGCATGGTGGTGCCCCTTGCTTAGTGGTGTTGCAGACTCTAGGGCCTTTCAGAACAGGTGTATATATACTGAGATCGTGTGACAGATCATGTGACACTTAGATTGCACACAGGTGGACTTTATTTAACTAGTTATGTGACTTCTTAAGGTAATTGGTTGCACCAGATCTTATTTAGGGGCTTCATAACAAAAGGGGTGAATACATATGCACGCACCACTTTTTTTATTACACTTTTTTCCTTTCACTTCACCATTTTCAACTATTTTGTGTATGTCCATTACCTGAATGTCCATTATGTCCATTATATCCATTACATCCAAATAAAAATCCATTTAAATTACAGGTTGTAATGCAAAAAACGAGGAAAAACGCCAAGGGGGATAAATACTTTTGCAAGGTGCTGTATTAGCCTTCTGATTACAATGAATAGCAAGACGTGTCGCTTTGTTCTGGGCCAGCTGCAGCTTAACTAGGTCTTTCTTTGCAGCACTTGACCACATGACTGGACAATAATCACGATAAAATAAAAATAGAGCCTGTAGGACTTGCTTTGTGGAGTGTGGTGTCAAAAAAGCAGAGCATCTCTTTATTGAGGACAAACCTCTCCCCATCTTTACAACCATTGAATCTATATTTTTTGACCATGACCAGCTAAGTCTCCTCAACTTGTTCAACAGGCACATCATTCATTACCAGATTTACCTGAGGTCTAGAACTTAGGGAATGATTTGTACCAAATAAAATGCTCTTAGTTTTAGAGATGTTCAGGATCAGTTTATTTATTTTTTAAATGTTTTATTTATTTATTTTTACCCCCTTTTCCCCCCCAATTTCCTGGTATCCAATTGTTAGTCGTTACTGTCTTGTCTCATCGCTACAACTCCCGCACGGACTCGGGAGAAGCAACCCAACCAAGCTGCACTGCTTCTTAACACAGCGCGCATCCAACCCAGAAGCCAGCCGCACCAATGTGTCGGAGGAAACACCGTACACCTAGCGACCTGGTCAGCATGCACTGCGCCTGGCCCGCCACGGGAGTCGCTAGTGCGCGGTAAGACAAGGATATCCCTGCCGGCCAAACCCTTCCTAACCCGGACGACGCTAATTGTGCGCCGCCCCATGGGCCTCCCGGTCGCGGCCGGCTGCAACAGAGCCTGGATTCAAACCCAGAGTCTCTGAGTTCGAGCCCTGAAACTCACAGCTAGCACTGCGATGCAGTGCCTTAGACCACTGCGCCACCCGGGAGGCCAGGATCAGTTTATTTCTGGCCACCCATTCCAAAACAGACTGCAAATCTTTGTTAAGGGTTTCAGTGACTTCATTAGCTGTGGTTGCTGATGCGTATATGGTTGAATCATCAGCATACATGGACACACATGCTTTGAATAATGCCAGTGGCAGGTCAATGATTAAAAAAAATAGAAAAGAGTAGAGTGCCTAGAGAGCTGCCCTGAGGTACACCACACTTTACATGTTTGAAATTAGAGAAGCTTCCATTAAAGAAGACCCTCTGAGTTATATTAGAAAGATCTCTGAACTCACGATATGGCAGAGGTTGAAAAGTCATAAAACATACGTTTTCTCAACAACAGGTTATGGTCAATAATATCAAAGGCTGTACTGAAATCTAACAATACAGGTCCCACAATCTTCTTATTATCAATTTATTTCAACCAATCATCAGTCATTTGTGTCAGTGCAGTACATGTTGAGTACCTTTTTCTATAAGCATACTAAAAGTCCGTTGTTAATTTGTTTACAGAGAAGTTGCATTGTATTTGGTCAAACACAATTTTTCCCAACGGTTTGCTAAGAGCTGGCAGCAAGCTGATAGGTCTGCTGTTAGAACCAGTAAAGGCCACTTTACCATTCTAGGGTAGCGGAATGACTTTGGCTTCCCTCCAGGCCTGAGGACAAAGACTTTCATCTAGGCTCAGATTAAAGATATGACAGATAGGAGTGACTATAGAGTCAGCCACCATCCTCAGTAGCTTTCCATCTAAGTTGTCAATGCCAGGAAGTTTGTCATTATTGATCGATAACAATATTTTTCCACCTCTCCCACAGAGAGAGAGAGAGAAATGTTGAAAGAGAGGGAATTTGGAGCTTTAAAGTGACAGTGACACTATCCTGTCCAGCCGTTTACCAACAAGAGATGCAATTCTTACCACCAACCCTGACCTTGACTTCAACCCAAACATTAATTAAGAACAAATAGCTTTGGTGCTGCTAGCTCATCATTTCTGCTGATATTGACATTGTTTCTGTTCTTAAATGGCCATTTAGAGACAAACAGCAATGTGAGAAGGGATATGGATGTTTTATTGTTGTTGTTTTACTGTTGACAGTTGGTTTTCTCATCCTTTACAGTCAAACGTTAGATGGTCTACTTTTCTAAGTGTATATATTGTTTTCTCTTCCATCATTCTCTTTCCCTTTCTCCATCTCCTCTCTCCCACCCCTTCTCTCTCCTTCCCGCAAGCCAACCAGCCGGGTCAGAATGAGGGAGGGTTGTATTATTTTGATGGTACCAGGTGTCTGGAGCTCTGGTCCAATCTGGCTTCCACTAATACCTGCTCTCTCCTGGGAGATTCAATCAGGTCCAGACACAACCACCTCCTCAGCTGAAAGGGCTGCTGTGGGTGTGTGTTTATGTTTGTGACAGATTGTGTGTGTGACTGTTACTAAGCAGAACATAACCTGTTCTAAACTTTCAGATTCTCTGTCACACCCCTCTCTTTCCGTCTCTCTCTCTCCACACCCCTCTCTTTCCGTCTCTCTCTCCCTCCCCACACCCCTCTCTTTCCGTCTCTCTCTTCACACACTCTCTCTTTCCGTCTCTCCCTCCCCACACCCCTCTCTTTCCGTCTCTCCCTCCCCACACTCTCTCTCTCTCTCTCTCTGTTTGAGAACAGACTGTAGTCGCAGCAGTAGTTGCAGACAGTGTTATTTAGCTCAGTGTGTTCCATCAGTATGGTTGAGAGCGTACTTCCTCCTGGCTCTAGGCTGATTGGCTCACAGTAAAGAACCATTTTTCTCATTATTCTAGTCTGAGGCATTTACCATCATCCTCACAGGACACCTGGGTGGTATTCTATACCTGAACTACCTGTCATATAAGAACACTCGTTCTCCTTTCAATACGTTTCCTCCTTAAGGTGCCTACTGAGAATGTGGAATTAACCACTAGAGTAATGATATGAGATTAGTGTCTGTGTAAGAAGGAGACAGGAAGAGAGAGAGGTAGAGAGGGGTAGAAAGAGAGAGAGAGAGAGAGAGAGAGAGAGAGAGAGAGAGAGAGAGAGAGAGGGGAGAGGAAAGAGGACAGGAAATAGCTGAAAGACCCTTACAGAAAAAACACATGATTTCATGTGAAAAATCGAATGTAGTAGGAGAGAAAGGGAGAGATAGTCATTGAGCAGAATAGGTTGTTTAATAATGCAGTATGATTATGCTCTCACAGATGGAGAGATGGATAAAAATATCTCACCACGATGATGGAAGAGTGAGGGAGAGAAGCTAGGAGAAGGAGAGGGGTATGCGGGAGGGAGAGAGGCAGTGCCGCCTCTAGCCTTTTGAGGGCCCTAAGCGAGATTTGGTTGGGGGGGGCCCCCCTACGTCGCGGGAAAAACCTTTTAGTGCCCCCACTTTTGTATTTTCTTTGTATTTTAAAGTTAATTTCCTGCAATTCTACACAATTTCCATGGGGTATAGAGAAAGTGTTGCAGTTTTAAAGCACATTTTCTGCTATTTACACATTTTGCTATGATTTATGCCACGTTCATATGATAGATGTGTAAAAGTGACTAACAAAAGGCACCCTGTAGGTCAGGGCCATTGAATGCATGCCCTGCGTGGCCGGTTGGTAATTTGGTGATGATAAGGCCTACTATAAGGTTTATATAGCTGGCTAGAATACCTTGCCTAGCAACCTAAAAATGCTAGCTGAACTCGGCTAATTGAGGGACTGACATAACAAGTGGAAAACTGCTGATGCACTACCCAACTGAGTTGTTTTTTGGTCGGGGGCCCTTAGCAGACGCGGAGCACTACTCTCCATGAGTAGTCTGCTAAAAGGAAGAGGAGGCTCTGGAGAGAAGGATGCAGAGAGGGGGAGGGAAGAAGAGAAACAGAGGGTGAGAGAGGGATGGAGAGAAGTTAGGTAAAGGAAAGGGGGCGCAAGGTTGAGAGAAGGAGGGAGGAGAGGAACAGAAGGGGAAGGAGGGATGGAGAGAAGGTAGGAAAAGGAGAGGGGGCGCAAGGTTGAGAGAAGGAGGGAGGAGAGGAACAGAAGGGGAAGGAGGGATGGAGAGAAGGTAGGAGAAGGAGAGGGGGAGTGACGGTGAGAGAGGGATAAATGGAAGGAGACCAGGGAGGATGAGGTAAAGTGGCAGAGGGATATAAAGTAAATAGAATTTTAGAAATAAGGAGAGACAGAGAGACGCGGGGGGACTGGGAAAAAGATCAAATGAAAAGTAAATTGGAAAAGAGAGAGGGAAGGAAGGAGGGAGATAAGGAGGGGGGAGAGTAAAGTGAATGGGCCTGAAAGGTAATGTATCTGTCTCCTGATCTCTCACCTTCTGTGGCTTAGCCTAACACTTAATCACACATGAGGAACACTCACGGTAAAGGACACACACTCACACACAGACACACAAACACACAAAAGCAGGTAGCCTAGAAGTTAGAGAGGACAATCGCCGGTTTGAATCCCAGTTCTGATGTAGTAAACAGTAATCAAAGATGGAATCTCCAGCTGCTGTGGTTTTGAGCAAGGCACTCAATCCTTTAAAAAAACAGTTCCAGCAGCAATGAACCGTGGCTAACCCTGTGGTCCCAAACTCTTGTATGTGTGTCTCAAGGGATTGGGTTGAAAAGCAAAAAATATACATTTCTCCTTTAAAGACCAATTGACAATAAAGTATTAATGAACAATATTTTTCTTCTTCTACACAAACACACACACAACGCTGCCTAATATGCACGCCCGACATGCTCGCGCACGAGCGCACCCCCCCCCCCCTCCCCACCTCACCTGGTCCCAAGGACAGAGGATCCCCCCGGAGAACATGAAGAGGTAACCCATGGCAACCAGGCAGGCCCATATAAGGAGGGAGAAGAGGCGGAGCATGCGGTTGAAGACGGACTCTATGCAGACCAGGATGAAGATGGAGAGGAAGAGGAAGAGGGTGGTGGGCACGGTGATCAGGAATGCTAGGTGGTCCTCCATGTTCTGGAGAGAGAGAGGGGAAGTGAGGGAGAAAGGGAGGAGGGGAGGTGAGGGAGGGAGGGAGTGTAGAAAAAGGAGAGAAAAACAAGACAGGAGCTTTTTGTCTCCTCAATTTCTGAAGGAGACAACTTCACACCGCCTCTCTTTCTTTCGCTCTCTCTTTTGGGTTAGCCTACTAAAAATGCAGGCACTCTTTGTATTGTAATATTTGGGGATAAAAGCATCTGCTAAGTGGTTTATTGTAGACCAGCAGAATACACATCTCATCACCACACACACACAGAGACAGACAGACAGGCAGTCTGAGCCCAGAGAATGTGCTACTGTGTCACTTCTATCCTCACACTGTCACTGTCAGCATTTAAAACCTGTCAACGCACATGCCAACACATACACACACTCTCTCACTCTCTCTCTCACACACACACACACACACATTTTTACTATCCTTGTGGGGAACAAACAATTGATTCCCATTCAAAATCCTATTTTTTCTAACCCCTAATCCTAAACCTAATCCTAACCCTAAAGCTAACCCCTAAGCCTAAAATAGTAAAAAAGTAAAAACACACACACACACACACACACACACACACACACACACACACACACACACACACACACACACACACACACACACACACACACACACACACACACACACACACACACACACACACACACACACACACACACACACACACACACACACGGTCTCCGTTCATACCATTCATACCCTCCTCCATACTCCGTAATGCATCCATGTCTAATCAAATGTGTACCCAGACTATTTGCATTGCCCTCCCCCCTCTTTTACGCTCCTGCTACTCTTTTTATCTATGCATAAGTCACGTTAATAACTCTACCTACATGTATATATTACCTCAATTACCTCGACTAACCGGTGCCCCCGCACATTGACTCTGTACCAGTACCCCCTGTATAGCCTCGCTATTGTTATTTTACCGCTGCTCTTTAATTAGTTGTTACTTTTATTTCTTTATTTTTTTAGTTATTTTTCTTAAAACTGCAATGTTGGTTAAGGGCTTGTAAGTAAGCGTTTCACTGTAAGGTCTACACCTGTTGTATTTGGCGCATGTGACAAATAACATTTGATTTGATGTCTCATACCCATCACTGCTCTACTCATCATCACTAGCTGTCAGACTCTATTAATGTTCACATGACTCCCTCACCCCTCACCCAGCCATAACCTGTGTGTGTGTGTCAGTGGCGGTTGGTGCCGTTTAAGATTAGGGAGGAGGTTTTTGTTGTTGTTGATGAGCATGGCCTCATTTCTATTACAGCATATTGGATGCCTGTCATTCATAGTCCCTTCACTCAGCTCAATGTAGCATAACATCGATAGGTTTAGGCTACTACATGATACTAACATTTTCCCTATACCCATCATGATGTTGCTACAACCTAGCCTATGAATGAAAGTTTACAACGTAGAGAAAAATTTGATAGAAAAAAGGTGATAGACAGTGACACATCAATACCGCCTTGCACACTCTTACCTGCATCTAGCTGATCTAGGGTGTAATCATTAGTCAAAACAGTTGCAAATGAGAGTTTCTATCAGACAAATGCAGGTATTTTTTATCCCCGTTTCGTTCCGTTAAAGAAATATTTTAACAGAATCGGTGGAATGAACACACCCCTGATCACCCCCAAACACAGTTCACTTCCATTACAGCCACATACAAACAGTATGATCTCGTTGTATAATTCCTTCTCGCATCTACGCGCTATTCTGTGACCAGGTGAAAAAAACCTTCCAATACAAACTTTATATCATAACTGCTAACCACTACACACAGCCTACATTGTTGTCACCATATTAGTTAACACACCATAATAGTTAGCATAGCTACTAGAACTAACGCGTTAATAAACCCGCTACAATTATGCAGCACAGTTTACAGCAAGCAGTTTAGCAGTTACACCTGTGAGCCCAGGTGGCAATAAATTAATAAAACCAAAATCTTACCTTGACTTGGAAGAGTTCAAGTGTTGGATAGCCATAGCCAGTTAGCTAACATAGCATCCCTATCTGTTTGATCCGGGTGTTTGAGTAGGCTAAACTAGCTGGCTGCATTCGCTAGCTAGCCACAAAATGTAACTTTTTGAGCAATCCGACCAAATTCACATAGAAATATGTGTTATGTGTCTAAGAAGCGTTAGATATGTTCGGTTTTGCGTCTTTTACTTTCGGTTTTGCACACCAGCTTCAAACAGCTGAAAACATAATATTTTGGATTGTGGAAAATATATTTCACAGCAGTTTAGGTTGTACAATGACTCTCTACACTTGCTTGTTTTATCACAAACTGAAATTAAGCAAATTATTCAAATTTTAGCAACAAGGAAATGGCAGAGTACTATATAGTGCAAATTAAGTGAAAATGAGAGTGAAAAAAAAGACAATGAAATATAGCTATGTAACGTGTTCGCTGGGAGTCCGGAAACAAGTACAGGGAGAGAATCATTTAATAAATAAACAAACATGGAACAAAACAAGAAACACGACAGCGTACAGACATGAGACACCAAACAGAGTCAATAACGCCAAAGGAAAAAACCAAAGGGAGTGACAGTTATAGGGAAGGTAATCAGGAAGGTGATGGAGTCCAGGTGAGTCTGATTTGGCGCTGGTGCACGTAATAATAAGCAGACTGGCGACCTCGAGTGCCGGAGAGGGAGTATACGTGGCAGTACCCCCTCCCTGACGCGCGGCTCCGGCCGCAGGACCACGACCAGAGGGATGGGAGCCTGACGAACCAGCTGAGGCATGGGAGCCTGACAAGCCGGCTGAGACATGGGAGCTTGCCGGTCCAACCGAGTCTTGTGAACCTGTCAAGGTAGCTGAGGCATGGGAGCCTGAGGAGCTAGCTGAGGCATCTCCGGTAGCGAAACCTGGAGACAACGTCACCTACAAAACAAAAAATAATAACACTCCCTGATGCTCCCCTTTGGGGAGGCGTTATTCTGTAACGTGTACGCTGGGAGTCGGGAAGCAAGTTCAAGGAGTGAATCATTTAATAAATAAACAAACATGGAACAAAACAAGAAACACGAAAAGCGTACAGACATGAAACACCAACAGAGTCAATAACGCCAAAGAAAAAAACTAAATGAGTGACACTTACAGGGAAGGGAATCGGGAAGGTGATGGAGTCCAGTTGAGTCTGATGAGGCGCTGGTGCGCGTAACGATGGTGACAGGTATGCATAATAATAAGCAGACTGGCGACCTCCAGCGCTGGAGAGGGACTATACGTGACAAGCTAGCGCTCTCTCTCCCTCTCTTGCCTCTCCTTCATTTTTGAAGAAATGCATTTGTTGAAAACTGTTCAACTATTGTCTTTCTCTCTCTTTGAGTCAACTACTCACCACATTTTATGCATTGCAGTAGTAGCTAGCTGTAGCTTATGATTTCAGTACTAGATTCATTCTCTGATCCTTTGATCATTCGGTTAACCACATCTCAGTTCATGCTGCAAGAGCTCTGATAGGTTGGAGGACGTCCTCTGGAAGTTGTCATAATTCCTGTGTAAGTCTATGGAAGGGAGTGAGAACCATGAGCCTCCTAGGTTTTGTATTGAAGTCAATGTACCACGAGGAGGACGGAAACTAACTGTCCTCCGGCTACACCATGGTGCTACCCTACTGAGTGCTGTTGAGGCTACTGTAGACCTTCATTGCAAAACAGTGTGTTTTAATCAATTATTTGGTGACATGTGAATATATTTAGTATAGTTGTATCTAAAAAGGATAACTATATAAACATTTTAAAAAATTCACTGAGGAGGATGGTCTTTCCCTTCCTACTCTGAGGAGCCTCCACTGGTGCGTGTGTGTGTGTGCCTGCCTGCGTGGGTGCGTGCCTGTGTGTATGACTGCCTCTCTGTGTACACACGTGAGCAAACATGTACGTGTGTTTGTATGTGTGTCCACTCCCTCTCATCACAAATACCCAGGTAAAAGTGACAGGCATTGGGTAGCCTGATTGTGTGGTAGTCTATTCATTATGCAGAAGTCCATTAGCCTTTTACTGCAATGGGCTAAATCAGGGTCACACAGTCTTTCTTGGTAGTCTTAAACAAATGTACTTTGAAACAAAAGTATACACCTCACACACATGGTTATGGGCTTACAAAACAGAAGTCACCTATACCATGTCAGATATAGAGTTGAAATGTATTACATTTTGAGTTTACATCTCAATATTACACTGTATATACATCACAGAAGACTGAAATATAACAAAACCGTTTCACATAGAAACACCAGATATTTGGCTGTTTATTTTTTAATTTTTTTAACATGAATAACATTCCAACCCATGATGCCACTAGGTCATATCACTGCAGGAAGAGCTACAGCTAGAGGCTGGGTGGAGCTCGAGGCCTACTTCTCTGACATCGAGAGTGCAGGGTCCGGATCAAATATACTTAACAAAAATATAAATGCAACATGAAACAATTTCAACGATATTACTGAGTTACAGTTCATATAAGGATATCAGTCAATTGAAATAAATTCATTAGGCCCTAATCTATGGATTTCACATGACTTGTCAAGGGCTCAGCCATGGGTGGGCCTGGGAGGGCATAGGAATTGAGTTGGACATACTGCCAAATGTTCTAAAACGACGTCGGAGGCGGATTTTAAGGCAGCCCCCCGCACCTCTCTGATTCAGAGGGGTTGGGTTAAATGCGGAAGACACATTTCAGTTGAATGCATTCAGTTGTACAACTGACTAGGTATCCCCCTTTCCCTTATGGTAGAGAATTTAACATTCAAGGTGCACCTGTGTAATAATCATGCTGTTTAATTAATCAGCTTCTTCATATGCCACACCTGTCAGGTGGATGGATTATCTTGGCACAGGAGAAATAACGTTACTCACTAATTGGAATGTAAACAAATTTCTGCACAAAATTTGAGAGAAATAAGCTTTTGGTACATATGCAAAAGTTCTGGGATCTTTTATTTCAGCTCATGAAACATTGGACCAACTCTTTACATGTTGTGTTTATATTTTTGTTCCTTATAATTACCCTGCCTTTCTGACTCTGAGGTTATAAATTGTAGAGATACAGAAATCGGCATAATTTTCTAAATGTAGATTTTGCATAAGAACATTATGAGAGCCTAGAATATCATCAGAAGACCCTCCATATTATGATTATGTGATTAAACACATCAGTAGAATAAATTATATCCTTCTGCAGTTCTATGATTTGTATTTGTATGTTTTGTGGTGTTCTATGATTCTATGGTAGAATACAGTGGTGTTTTATGGTTCTATGGTAGAATACAGTGGTGTTCTATGGTTCTATGGTTGAATACATTGGTGTTCTATGGTTCTATGGTAGAATAGAGAGGTGTTCTATGGTTATTTGCTAGAATACAGTGGTGTTTAAAGATTCTAAGGAGTAGCAGTATAAGTATGAGTCAGGGTGTGTAGAGCCAGGCTGAGGCAAGGGGGACATATTGTTAGGGGGGGTAGAGTAATGCCTCAGCAGCAGTGCTATGATTTAGGGTCTGACTAGGCCAGGCAAAACCCAGGAGACTACTAGCTAGCTACTGACACCCCAAGAAGCACAGAGAGCAAGCACCCAGACAGAATTACAATGAGCTTTATATATATATATATATATATATATATATATATATATATATATATATATATATATATATATATACACTCACAAACGTGTGTGTGCGCATACAGACAAACACAACGCATACACAGAAAGCATACATACACACACACGTGCACATACATACACACACACACAAACACAACAAAACACACCCCTCCGGTCGCAGCCATTATTATCAATCCTTGTTCCCTCACTAAACCACACTCATGAATATTTGATAAAGTGTATAAAATACCAATTATGGCAATGACTCACTAACTGCGTGATTAGCAACATAATGTCATACTTTACCTTTCGTCACACATGCACACACCAGTGGAAAAAGGTAAAACTATACTAAATATATTCACTTCACCAAATAATTGATTAAAACACACTGTTTTGCAATGAAGGTCTAGAATAGCCTCAACAGCACTCTGTAGGGTAGCACCATGGGGTAGCAGGAGGAGAGCTAGCTTTCGTCCTCTTCTTGGTACATTGACTTCAATACAAAACCTAGGAGGCTCTTAGTTCTCACCCCTTTCCATAGACTTACACAGTAATTATGACAACTTCCGGAGGATGTCCTCCAACCTATCAGAGCTCTTGCAGCATGAACTGACATGTTGTCCACCCAATCAAAGGATCAGAGAATGAATCTAGTACTGAAAGCATAAGCTACAGCTAGCTAGTACTGCAGCGCATACAATGTGCTGAGTAGCTGACTCAAAAAGAGAGCGAGACAATAGTTGAACAGTTTTTAACTAATATATTTCTTCAAAAATGAAGGAGAAGCAAGAAAAAGCGAGAGATTTTGTGATTTATTTTCACTTCCAGTTTCACTTACTTAGCTAGCAAATGCAGCTGACTAGTTTAGTTGCTCAAACACCCAGCTCAAACAGAGGGATGCTATGTTAGCTAGCTGGCTATGACTATCCAACACAACACTGGAACTCTTCCAAGTCAAGGTAAGCTTTTGGTTTTATTAAAGTATTACCACCGGGGCCCGCCGGTGTAACTGCTTACTGAATTTACACTGTAACGTTACTGCATGATTGTAGCGGGTTTACTAACGTATTAGTTCTATTAGCCATATTGACTGGAACATTACTTTAGTTAATATGAGGACAACGATGTAGGCTGTGTGTGGTGGTTTGGGTAGGAAAGGTTTTTTCGCTCGGTTACATACAGCTGATGTGTTGTTCATTGAAGTCCACAAACTAAGGGAAAAGGTCAGAGGAGGAGATTGCATAGAGGTGAGAATGAATACAACGTGGCTGCTATGAAAGTGAATTGTGTTTATGCGTGATCAGGGGTCTATTCATTACACCGATTCTGTTGAAAAATGCTTCTTAAACGGAAGCAAACAAAACGGGAATATAAATCTGAATTTGTCCAAAATTAAGTCTCGTTTGCATCTGTTGAACTAATGATTACACCCTAGATAGGCTAGATGCAGGAAAGAGTGTGCAAGGTGGTATTGAATGACAGTCATTGTCTGTCCATGTGTCATTTTTCTCTCGACCTGTGTGCACCTATGTTGTAAACTTTCATTCATAGGCTAGGTTATAGCAACCTCATGGTGGGTTTAGGAAAAATTTGAGTATGATATAGTAGCCTAAACCTATCGATGTTACATTGGAATATGAATGACAGTCATCCAACATGCTGTAATAGAAATAAGGCCATGCTCATGAAAATAAAATTGTCCTCCCTCATCATAAACGGCACTGACCGCCACTGGCACACACACATGCTCGCAGGAACACACATGCACACACAACTCAAACACACACAAACGCACACTCTTCTCATCTCTTCCCGTCTGTAACTGAATAACTGAATAGTCCTGCTCTTTCCCCACTTTAGTGCTCTCCCTTAGCCTATCCGCGGTGAAAACTCCTGCCATTTGCACATTTCAAATTGTTAGCTATTTAAAGCTATTTAATTCCATTTAAACCCATTCAAGCCCATTTCCCAGGCAGGACAAAGGGAGAGGGGGAGGTGACGGGCTGCTGTTCTCTACTGTTTTGTCTACAAGAACAATTACTTCCCTTTTACCTCAGACTGACTGATTCCACCTTTATACAGGGGGAAGAGGGAGGGGACATAACACTGTCAGTCAGTGAGGTGGGAGTGAGTGTGTGTGTGCATGTGTGTGTACAGTGCCTTCGGAAAGTTTTCAGACCCCTTTACTTTTTCCACATTTTGTTACGTTACAGCCTTATTCTAAAATGTATTAAATGTTTTTTTTCCCTCATCAATCTACACACAATACCCCATAATGACAAAGCAAAAACAGTTTTTTGCAACAAAAAATAAATACATTTTAAACTGAAATATCACATTTACATAAGTTACATTGGTTTTTGCTCTGAAATGTATTGTCAACTGTGGGACCTTATACGGAGGTGTGTGCCTTTCCAAATCATGTCCAATCAACTGAATTCACTCCAGGTGGATTCCAATCAAGTTGTAGAAAAATCTCAAGGATAATCAATGGAAACAGGATGCACCTGAGCTCAATTTCAAGTCTCATAGCAAAGGGTCAGAATAGTTAAGTAAATAAGCTAAATCTAAATATTTTAACTCGTTTTCACTTTGACATTATAGGGTATTGTGTGTAGATTGTTGAGGATTTTTTTTATTTAATCCATTTTAGAATAAGGCTGTAACGTAACAAAATGTGGAAAAAGTCAAGGGGTCTAAATACTTTCCGAAGGCATTGTATGTGTGTGTGTGTGTGTGTGTGTGTGTGTGTGTGTGTGTGTGTGTGTGTGTGTGTGTGTGTGTGTGTGTGTGTGTGTGCGTGTGTGTGTGCGTGTGCGTGTGCGTGTGTGTGTGCGTGTGTGTGTGTGTGTGTGTGTGTGTGTGTGTGTGTGTGTGTGTGCCTGTTACTGAAGAGTGGATTCTGGCCACTCTACCGTAAAGGCCTCTACCGTAAGGTTGGCCTTCTGCAAGGTTTTCCCATCTCCACAGAGAAACTCTGGAGCTCTGTCAGAGTGACCATCGGGTTCTTGGTCACCTCCCTGACCAAGGCCCTTCTCCCCCGATTGCTCAGTTTGGCCGGGCAGCCAGCTCTAGGAAGAGTCTTGGTGGTTCGAAACTTCTTCCATTTAAGAATGATGGAGGACTCTGTGTTCTTGGAGACCTTCAATGCTGTAGACAGTTTTTGGTACCCTTCCCCAGATCTGTGCCTCGACGGACATTTCCTTTGACCTCGTGGCTTGGTTTTTGCTCTGACATGCACTGTCAACTGTGGGACCTTATATAGACAGGTCTGTGCCTTTCCAAATCATGTCCAATAAATATAATTTACAGGCGGACTTCAATCAAGTTGTAGAATCATCTCAAGGATGATCAATGGAAACAGGATGCACCTGAGCTCAGTTTCGAGTCTCATGGCAAAGGGTCTGAATACTTATGTAAATAAGGTATTTCTGTTGTTAAATTTTAATACATTTTCAAAAATTCTATTAACCTGTTTTTGCTTTGTCATTATGGGGTATTGTGTGTAGATTGGTGAGTACTTTTCATTTATTTAATCCATTTTAGAATAAGGCTGTAACATAACAAAATGTGGAAAAAGTCAAGGGGTCTGAACACTTTCCGAATGCACTGTATGCACTTTCCATGTTTTCTGGAAGTCTTGAATATTTATCTAACATGGGATGTAGATTATTAGACATTTCTCGCCTCTCTCTCTCTGTCATGTTTAATGAACAGCCACCATTGTCGAGCCTAGAGCTTTCTATTCTAGAAGTGTTACAACATGACAGTGTGAAGTGTGAAGGTGTCAGAGTGTTAAGTATCACAGTCTGTGTGTGTGTGTGTGTGTGTGTGTGTGTGTGTGTGTGTGTGTGTGTGTGTGTGTGTGTGTGTGTGTGTGTGTGTGTGTGTGTGTGTGCGTGCGTGCGTGCGTGCGTGCGTGCGTGCGTGCGTGCGTGTGAAGTGTCAAGACAAGTGTGTGAAGACTATCACAGATCAATGTCTCCTCCAGGGAGCTCTTGAAATAGACAGAGATTGCAACAACATCAACAAGAACAACAATAACAACAACAAATTGTCCAGACAAGGATTTCACAATTACAGTAGGCCGTAGTTCAACATTAATAAGTAGTTCAACAGTCAAATCTGTTCCAATATAAAAGAAGGCATAGTTCAACAATCTAACTATCTGTTCCAAAAACTGGACATTTCACAAGCAAACAGAGACGAATGCCAGGATGTTTTTCTCTCTCTCTCTCTGTTCCTCTCTGTCTCTGTCACATAGCCTACATACTAACACACAAATAACAGAGAGAGAGCACTCCAGTAAGAGTCGTGTTTAAAGCGCTCTTCAAGTGCGCGCGCGCGTGTGTGTGTGTGTGTTTGTGTGTGTGTGTTTTGGAGAGGATTCTGTTGTATGTGTGGTCAGCACAACCACAGAAGCCTAACCAAAACACCATTAGTACTGCTGAAATGTCAGGCACAAAAACATGCTCTTTTATCTTATTCAAGTGATCTGGGATTTTTCTATAACCAGACCCTCCCTCCCTGTGTGTGTGTGCGTGTGTGTCTGCATGCTCACATGTTCACATGTGTGTGTGTACGTTTGTGCGTGCCTATGTGTGTGTGTTGTGAAGTTTTTACCCTGAAACCCGGCCTCTGCTGTATCTCAGGAAGTCTCTAATTTCCTACCGAAGCTTATCTTGTATTTTCAGAGCAAATATCCCTGAGGATTGTTCTTTCATGTAGTCCTGAGATTGCATTGATTTAAAACGGTGTGCGGGTGTGTGTGTGTGTGTGTGTGTGCATGTGTGAGTTGAGATACATTTTTTAAAATCACAATTAATAACATGACATACTGGAAATAAATAACCAAGTTCTGGGAAAATATATTATATATACAAAAGTATGTGGACACCCCTTCAAATTAGTGGATTCGGCTATTTCAGCCACACCCGTTGCTGATAGGTGTATAAAATCGAGCACACAGCCATGCAATCTCCATAGACAAACATTGACTGTAGAATGGCCTTACTGAAGAGCTCAGTGACTTTCAAAGTGGCACCGTCATAGGATGCCACCTTTACGACAAGTTAGTTTGTCATATTTCTGCCCAGTCAACTGTAGGTGCTGTTATTTTGTAGTGGAAATGTCTAGGAGCAACAACAGTTCAGCTGCAAAGTGGTAGGCCACACAAGCTCACAGAACGGGGCCGTCGAGTGTTGAAGTGCGTAGAGCATAAACATCTTCTGTCCTCGCTTCCAAACTGCCTCTGGAAGCGATATCAGCACAAGAACTGTTCGTCAGGAGCTTGATGAAATGGGTTTGCATGGCCAAGCAGCCGCACACAACCATAAGATCATTATGCGCAATGCCAAGGTTCGGTTGGAGTCGTGTAAAGCTTGCTGCCATTGGACTCCGGAGAGGTGGAAACGGGTTCTCTGGAGTGATGAATCACGCTTCACCGTCTAGCAGTCCGACTGATGAATCTGGGTTCGGCGGATGCCAGGAAAATGATACCTGCCCCAATGCATAGTGCCAACTGTAAAGTTTGGTGGAGGAGGAATAATAGTCTGGGGCTGTTTTTCATGGTTCGTGCTAGGTCCCTTAGTTCCAGTGAAGGGAAATCTTAACGCTACAGCATACAATGACATTCTGGACGATTCTGTTCTTCCAACTTTGTGGCAACAGTTTGGGGAAGGCCCTTTCCTGTTTCAGAATGACAATGCCCCCGTGCACAAAGCGAGGTCTACACAGAAATGGTTTGTCGAGACCAGTGTGAAAGAACTTGACTGGCCTTCACAAAGCCCTGACCTCAACGCCATCGAACAGCTTTGGGATGAATTGGAATGCCGACTGCGAGCCAGGTCTAATCGCCCAACATCAGTGCTCAACCTCACTAATGCTCTTGTGACAGAATGGAAGTCCCCGCAGCAATGTTCCAACATTTAGTGGAAAGCCTTCCCAGAAGAGTGGAGGTTATAGCAGAAAAGGGGGGACCAACCCATTATTTTGGAATGAGATGTTCGACGAGCAGGTGTCCACATACTTTTGGTCATGTGGTGTATGACATCATATGACAAAATATGACATCACCAGACTGTGGGTGTACAGTATGCAGTTCAGGGGGTAATGCATTGTGACAGAATTCCAGCCACCCAATGTAGGTAACTATTATTATTTAAATCAAATCAAATCAAATCAAATTTTATTAGTCACATACACATGGTTAGCAGATGTTAATGCGAGTGTAGCGAAATGCTTGTGCTTCTAGTTCCGACAATGCAGTAATAACCAACAAGTAATCTAACCTAACAATTCCACAACTACTACCTTATACACACACAAGTGTAAAGGGATAAAGAATATGTACATAAAGATATATGAATGAGTGGTGGTACAGAACGGCATAGGCAAGATGCAGTAGATGGTATAGAGTACGGTATATACATATGAGATGAGTACTGTAGGGTATGTAAACATAAAGTGGCATAGTTTAAAGTGGCTAGTGGTACATGTATTACATAAAGATGGCAAGATGCAGTAGATGATATAGAGTACAGTATATACATATGAGATGGGTAATGTAGGGTATGTAAACATTATATTAAGTGGCATTGTTTAAAGTGGCTAGTGGTACATTTTTACATAATTTCCATCAATTCCCATTTTTAAAGTGGCTGGAGTTGAGTCAGTATGTTGGCAGCGGCCGCTAAATGTTAGTGGTGGCTGTTTAACAGTCTGATGGCCTTGAGATAGAAGCTGTTTTTCAGTCTCTCGGTCCCTGCTTTGATGCACCTGTACTGACCTCGCCTTCTGGATGATAGCGGGGTGAACAGGCAGTGGCTTGGGTGGTTGTTGTCCTTGATGATCTTTATGGCCTTCCTGTGACATCGGGTGGTGTAGGTGTCCTGGAGGGCAGGTAGTTTGCCCCCGGTGATGCGTTCTGCAGACCTCACTACCCTCTGGAGAGCCTTACGGTTGTGGGCGGAGCAGTTGCCGTACCAGGCGGTGATACAGCCCGACAGGATGCTCTCGATTGTGCATCTGTAGAAGTTTGTGAGTGCTTTTGGTGACAAGCCGAATTTCTTCAGCCTCCTGAGGTTGAAGAGGCGCTGCTGCGCCTTCTTCACGACGCTGTCTGTGTGGGTGGACCAATTCAGTTTGTCCGTGATGTGTACACCGAGGAACTTAAAACTTTCCACCTTCTCCACTACTGACCCGTCGATGTGGATAGGGAGGTGCTCCCTCTGCTGTTTCCTGAAGTCCACAATCATCTCCTTTGTTTTGTTGACGTTGAGTGTGAGGTTATTTTCCTGACACCACACTCCGAGGGCCCTCACCTCCTCCCTGTAGGCCGTCTCGTCGTTGTTGGTAATCAAGCCTACCACTGTAGTGTCATCCGCAAACTTGATGATTGAGTTGGAGGCGTGCATGGCCACGCAGTCGTGGGTGAACAGGGAGTACAGGAGAGGGCTCAGAACGCACCCTTGTGGGGCCCCAGTGTTGAGGATCAGCGGGGTGGAGATGTTGTTACCTACCCTCACCACCTGGGGGCGGCCCGTCAGGAAGTCCAGGACCCAGTTGCACAGGGCGGGGTCGAGACCCAGGGTCTCGAGCTTGATGACGAGTTTGGAGGGTACTATGGTGTTAAATGCTGAGCTGTAATCGATGAACAGCATTCTCACATGGGTATTCCTCTTGTCCAGATGGGTTAGGGCAGTGTGCAGTGTGGTTGCGATTGCGTCGTCTGTGGACCTATTGGGTCGGTAAGCAAATTGGAGTGGGTCTAGGGTGTCCGGTAGGGTGGAGGTGATATGGTCCTTGACTAGTCTCTCAAAGCACTTCATGATGACGGAAGTGAGTGCTACGGGGCGGTAGTCGTTTAGCTCAGTTACCTTAGCTTTCTTGGGAACAGGAACAATGGTGGCCCTCTTGAAGCATGTGGGAACAGCAGACTGGGATAAGGATTGATTGAATATGTCCGTAAACACACCAGCCAGCTGGTCTGCGCATGCTCTGAGGACGCGGCTGGGAATGCCGTCTGGGCCTGCAGCCTTGCGAGGGTTAACACGTTTAAATGTTTTACTCACCTCGGCTGCAGTGAAGGAGAGCCCGCAGGTTTTGGTAGGGGGCCGTGTCAGTGGCACTGTATTGTCCTCAAAGCGGGCAAAAAAGTTGTTTAGCCTGTCTGGGAGCAAGACATCCTGGTCCGCGACGGGGCTGGTTTTCTTTTTGTAATCCGTGATTGACTGTAGACCCTGCCACATACCTCTTGTGTCTGAGCTGTTGAATTGCGACTCGATTTTGTCTCTGTACTGGGACTTAGCCTGTTTGATTGCCTTGCGGAGAGAATAGCTACACTGTTTGTATTCGGTCATGCTTCCGGTCACCTTGCCCTGGTTAAAAGCAGTGGTTCGCGCTTTCAGTTTCACGCGAATGCTGCCGTCAATCCACGGTTTCTGGTTTGGGAATGTTTTAATCGTTGCTGTGGGTACGACATCGTCAATGCACTTCCTAATGAACTCGCTCACCGAATCAGCATATTCGTCAATATTGTTGTTGGACGCAATGCGGAACATATTCCAATCCGCGTGATCGAAGCGTGATTTAATCCATTTGGCTCTGTTTAAACATCAAGAAGAGAGAAGCAGAGAGAGATTAAAAGAGAGAGGCGAGGGAGAGCGAGAGCAGAGGGAGGGACTCAGGGACGGTTCCAGAATAAGCAACATAAGCGGTCCCTTAGGGGCCGTGCACCCCCCCCCAAAAACGGATTCAGTCAGGGTCTCAACTTACTATATAGAGTAAGAATATTAGAATAGACCAGGTGCAATTTTGGAATTTGGTTGTGCTTCAGCAGTTTTTTTCTTGTTATGTCAGTCACTGAGCGTCACGCAATTAGCAATGTCAGCTAACAATTGTTTTATTGGTATTTAGTCTAGCCAGCTATCTAAACTTGCAGTAATCATGGCCGAATACTGACCGAGGAAAAAAAGGCATGTGCCCAGGGTCTCTGACCTCCAGGGGGTCATTACAAAATGTGTAGAATTGCTGGAAATTAGCTTTAAAATTGTAAAAATGTATCTACATCTAATGGAGAAAAAAATTATAATTGCAGGAAATTAGCTTTAAAACGGCAAAAATGTCTCTCCACCCGTGGCAAAATGGTTTTGTTATAAGATGATAACATTTTCTCTCCACCACATGGCAAAATGTGTGGAATGGCAGGAAATGAACTTGAAAACGTACATTTTTCCCTCCACTGTCAAGAGGGTGGCCACTAAAATGTTTTTCCTCAAGGTGGGGGGCCCCCAAATCTTGCTTAGGGCCCCCAAAAGGCTAGGACTGATTCTTCTTAGCTGATGGGTGATGTGCCTAGAACATTCATACTAGAACAATATTTGAACCATAGAAATATTCAATTTCTATGACAGGAACATTATACAGTAATGACAACAATACAAAGGTTGTTATCAATAAATGACACAATAAGGTGCAGAATGTTTGACTTGCCTGCTGGGCGAAGGGAGACCCCCAGCTCCACTAAAACCATTGACAACTGATTGTGGTTTTCAAGGGATTGCTTAAGAACTGCTACAATTATTTCGTTGTAATATGATCACCTCTTGAAAAGCACAGCCAGAACTACAAATTTCTGAATATTCCATGCAAAGCAATTGAGCACATTTAGCTATATAATCTGAGTTACAGCATGTAACTGTATGCTTTTCATGATCACTATTCATGTAATTTCAGAGGGTTGCAGCCTATCTTTTTGATATGTAGGCCTAGCTAGCTAGCTAAGCAAACAACTTGTGTCATTTAGCTTGCTTCATCAGAGATAGTTACTTGAGATGGATATCGACAAGTAGGATATATTTTGAGTCTAAGCCTGCCCTGGTAACATTGTCTGTCTGACTACTGTCAGTTGGCAAGCAAATCAAACAATATTTAGAGATAACTAGCTAGCTAGTTTTATCCACTGAAGGTTAGCTTATTAGCTAGCTGGCCAAATTTGCATGATTTGTCATTAGCTAGCTAGCCAATTTGACATGATCCATCAATCAATGTCATGTCTGTCGCATTTCGCAGCCAGCAGCAATGGTGATTAAACGGTTTTAAAACAACATTAATAAGGGGATAAATATGCTAGCTAGCTTAGGTATGTTGGTTGGAGAAGAAAGTACATAGCTAACTTACCACAATGTTTAGGCAACTTTACAAAGTTTCTAGCTAGCTTGTAAACAATACATGGGCAAATGAGCCCTTCTGCTGCATGACAGGCAGAGCCCACAATGGATGAAAAATGTACATAAACCACACATACTTGTCAGGTACACTTTTACTTTATATAAAATATTTTAGATATAATAAAATGGTGGCTTATATTGAGAGATAGAGGTGTACTCCAGCATTGTTTTGTGCTGTAATGCACTTTTGCCCCCCCAGTTTGAATTGGAACGAAATATGACGTAATTGATAAAGTGACATCATAATCAATCATTCAGGATCTAGTTAAGAATATTATTCCAGGAATGTTTTTGACAAGGTGAAAGGAAAATCTTCAAAGAACAACCCACTGTGATTCATACGTTCTAACAACCCACTGGGGATCTGTCAATGTGTCACGACTTCCGCCGAAGTCGGCTCCTCTCCTTGTTCGGGCGGCGTTCGGCGATCGACGTCACCGGCTTTCTAGCCATCGCCGCTCCATTTTTCATATGTCCATTGGTCTTGTCTTGTTTCATACACACCTGGTTTTCATTTCCCCAATCAATCTACTTTTATTTAACCCTCTGTTTCCCATCATGTATTTGTGTGTAATTGTTTCATGTTATTGTGGTGTTTTGTTACGCGCCTTACTTTTGTTATGTTCCGTGTTTGATTTATGTAGTGCTCTCGTTTTGGAACGAAAATAAAAGTGCGCCTGTTATCATTACTCTGCTCTCCTGTACCTGACTTCGCCTCTAGTACACCCCTTGACACAATGTTGCTGGAGCGTTCCTGAAATGGATCAGGGAGAGAGAGAAGACAGAAGAAATGGCATAAAGATACACCTAGAAACTAGCAGCTAGCTTTGATGATATAATAGCATTCCGGCAGCCTGATAATATGAGTTTGGCTGGAGTTCTTCTTTTAGAGAGTGTAGAGCAGAGTTCAATTCAGTAGAATATATTCCGTTCTGTGTTTCTCATTTAGTAAGCGCAATGGCGCAAGCAATGCCAAGGTTTTGGGTTTCAGTTCCACTGGAATCATACACAAAGATGTATGAATTCATTATACTGTAAGCCACTTTAGATACAATCCTCTGCTAGGTTTATATGATTATTAGGCCTATATTACAACTTTATTCCCAGTGGAGTGTTCGAGACCACCTAAAGCGAGACCGATTCAAGTAGCAAATCGAGTCCAAGTCAAACCCAAGACGGGGGATGACCGAGACCGGAAGGGGACAAGAGGTCCAAGACCAAGTCAAGACTGAGACCAGGAAATGTGAGTCCAATTCAAGACAATGATTGTAATTTTGTCAAATCGCCACCATAATAAGAGATCAAAATGTCCAGTACTTCTGTGTTCATATTTCAGAAGAACCAATGACATTCAGAATGGTGAACAAAATGCATGCTGAGGGCAAATAGAGGCACTCTACAAATTTTTACTAACCCAAACACAGTGGGGAACAATGAGGGACTTCTATGCCTTCAGATTATTATTATAGATAATAATAATAACAATGGCCTCCCGGGTGGCGCAGTGGTCTAGAGCACTGCATCGCAGTGCTATGCTGCGCCACCAGAGTCTGGGTTCGCGCCCAGGCTCTGTCGCAGCCGGCCGCGACCGGGAGGTCCGTGGGGCGACGCACAATTGGCTTAGCGTCGTCCGGGTTAGGGAGGGTTTGGCCGGTAGGGATATCCTTGTCTCATCGCGCTCCAGCGACTCCTGTGGCGGGCCGGGCGCAGTGCGCGCTAACTGAGGGGGGCGGGTGCACGGTGTTTCCTCCGACACATTGGTGCGGCTGGCTTCCGGGTTGGAGGCGCGCTGTGTTAAGAAGCAGTGCGGCTTGGTTGGGTTGTGCTTCGGAGGACGCATGACTTTCGACCTTTGTCTCTCCCGAGCCCGTACGGGAGTTGTAGCGATGAGACAAGATAGTAATTACTAGCGATTGGATACCACGAAAATTGGGGAGAAAAGGGGATAAAATTTTTAAAAAAATAAATAAATAAATAAATAAATAATAATAATAACAATAATAATGATATTATTAATTTGTAATAATGTACAAAATACTGAAGATAAAAAAATATCCAATCAGGATTTTTCTTTGGTCGTCTCTGGGGATATAAATCTAGCTACTCTAGCTAAATCAGCCATTGGCTAGGCCATCAGAAGCTAGATCCAAGGCATCTGCCATTCAACCATAATTCATCTGAATTAGGACAAAACTTCGGCCTTCTCAAAGGCCAACAGGACACTGCACAATAGCGGGCAGTAGTTTTCCCAAGGTCTAACTAGCTATCTATTGTTGTAGGCTAGTTTGCAGTGGCTGCAGCAGGTGCTATTGAAAAGGATGTTGCTGCTAATTTTTTTGCTTCTGCCCTTTCAAGAATAACTTTCAACAACAAGTTAAAACCTTTTACTGCAGTGGGCTAAATCAGGGTCACACAGAGTGATTCTTGGTAGTCTTAAATAAATCTACTTTGAAACAAAAGTATACATTGAAACAAAAGTATACACCTCACACACATGGTTACGAGCTTAAAAAAATAAGACATCTGTACCATGTCAGATATAGAGTTGAAATGTATTCCATCTTTTTTTTGCATCACAATATTACACTTTATATATATCACAGAAGACAAATAAAATAAAACTGTTTGACATTTTTGTCATTTTTGTCATCGTTATTAATGATGAAATTATGAAAGATATGAATAACATTCCCCCCATGAGGCCAAAGAGCTTTTGTTCATTGACCGCAGGAAAGGGTTGTTTCATTATTATCATCTGGTGATTGTAACTGTGGTTTTTTGTAATAATAATGTATACTTTTTGGGGTTTTGCCGCCCCGGTGGGTGTATCCACCCAGGCCCTCTCATGCCTATGCCCCTGATGCAAGCAGCACAAATATAGCCTACTAACCAAGACTTTGGACCAAACTTTTTCAATAACTGGTTTGCATACCCATTGTTGCCTCGGTTAGTATTTACTGGTAGGTATCATAAATTGAAGCGTCTTTCCTACCTACCGGCTACAGATTATTTTGTGAGCTGCTCCATCAAAAAACGAGTTGAGAGCTGCATGCTCTTGATGCCTGCAGATGGTATTCAGGTTCGACTAGGCTATGTATGTGGCCCGCAATATTTTTCACGAGCTTTGTGATTGTGTAGGCTACTTTGTGCATGATTTCACTAGTGTACTACACTACTTTGATACGCATCAGTGGAGATTAAGAAGTGAGTATATGTAATGCCCACTGAAAACAAAGTGGGTATATGGCGTATACCTGCATATAGCCTCCACTACACCACTACACCACTGGCCCTTTGTGTTGTACAAAAAGTGCACTTTCCTAGTGCGCTGGTATTACCGTTGCTGTCCTTTCACGAACCTGTCACACCCTAAAGGCCTAGGTCCAATAGGTTGGTCACTGCGCAAACATGTCTATAATATATATAATGACTGTTCAGGTAATAATGTTTCAAGAAAATAGTGTATATATTTGGCCTGGCGATGCGATTTTATGCGCTTATTTAATGGAAGCTGATAATTATGTTTTTTTTCTTCCCCTGGTCTTGGGCTGGTCCCACTACTTGTCCTTACTGTCCGAAGACCGTACAAATGTATCCAACACGGAGACAAGACCAAGACACTCAAAAAGTGGTCTCTTGGCTGTTTATTCTCCTCAGGGGCAGTAAAGAAGAATTGTTGGAGTACAGAACATACATGCTCCACACATACTGTATCGGTCCTTGATGAATCTCCCATGGGAGTCAACCATGTTGACAACCCTCTAGTACCAGAGAGACCTAGGGTTGAATCCCGCATTGAATCCCACTATATGTTATTGCTCACATCCATCCAGGGATATCATGAGTTATACATTGGTATTCTGTTATTACACTGGAAACAGCTTTGGGCTGGTCGGGCTTGGTTGCTGATGCTGCAATACTGTAACTTTTCTGCTGCGGAGGCGAGGTGTGTGTGTGTTTACACTGTGGGAGGCGAGAGGTGTTATAATATTCTGCGGAGGAAAAACACATCAATGGACTGAACGAAAATCACAGTCTGACCAGGTCTCTATCTCTCCGCTCTCTCTTTTCAACACTCTCTTTATTTATCTACACTCGCTCTCCCTTTTCATCTATCTCTGTCATACATTTATTTAACTAGGCAAGTCAGTTAAGAACAAATTCTTATTTACAACGACGGCCTACTGGGGAACAGAACGACAAAGTTTTACCTTGTCAGCTCTGGGATTCAATCCAGCAACCTTTCGGCTACTGGCCCAACACTCTAACCACTAGGCTACCTGCCGCCCCAAACAATAGTGAAAAAACACTTCAGTTATAGGCAGCGCTTTTCAAGTGTGTGTGTGTGTGCGTGCGTGCGTGCGTGCGTGCGTGCGTGCGTGCGTGTGTGTGTGTGTGTCATCAAATCAACAACACTCACACAGCAGAAACAGCATTTGAAAGAAGCCCTCTTGTCACATTCTGCACCACTCCAATCAGTCAATAGAGCTCTGTATTGTATAACACCACACACACACACACACACACACACACACACACACACACACACACACACACACACACACACACACACACACACACACACACACACACACACACACACACACACACACACACACACACACACACACACACACACACACACACACACACACACACACACACACTGCCCTCCACACACACATACTCACCAGTCCGGAGGCAAAGAACACGGCCAGTAGAGCGAGGCATGCTCCCATCACTATGAGCAGTAGGAACACAATGAGAGGGTGTTGTTGGCTCATACGGTAGTAGGACTCATACAGCCAGTCCTGGGTCTTCTGTCCCCCCACACACACCTGTCCCTGTGTTGGGGTCTCCCCAAAACCTACAAACACATCCCCCAGGGCATCTCCCCCGTCTCCCCCCTCTCCCCCACGTTCCAGAAGGTAGCGCCCCCGAGTCCGTAAGGCCTCCTGCCACATGGTAGCGACTTTGGGGGGTGTGCCAAGTCCCGGTCCAAACCCACTACCCCACTTGTCCCAAATGGACAACAAACAGTAGTCTCTCCTCTTCCTCCTCTTCTTCCTCTTTGGGGAGTTTTGTCAGATAAACAAACAAATCCTGGCTCTTCTCCTCCTCCTCTTCCTCCTCCTCTTCTTCCTCTTGCTAGTCCACCTCTGTGAGTTTGGTCAGACTCACAGTCACAATCAAATCCTGAATCCCTCTGCGTACTGATCCTTTTCCTATCTTTCTTCTCCTCCTCCTCTTCCTCAATGAGTCTGGCCAGACAGAAAAAAAGAAACAGGTCCTTCTTTCTTCCTCCTGTCCCTGGTTTATTATAGTCAGACACAGAGAGAGGAGGTTGTCTCCACGTGTAGCACACTGCTGCTGCTGCTGCTGCTGCTCCTAGGCAACATGTTCCCTCGTCAGAAAGGAGAGAGAGACAGATCGAGTGGGTGTTAGTGTGAGGCAGAAAAACTGTGTGTGTGTGTGTCTGTCTCTGTGTGTGAGAGAGAGAGCGAGAGAGAGAGTGTGTGTGTGTGAGAGAGAGTGAGAGTGAGAGAGTGAGAGAGAGAGAGAGAGTGAGAGAGAGAGAGAGAGAGAGAGAGAGAGAGAGAGAGAGAGAGAGAGAGAGAGAGAGAGAGAGAGAGAGAGAGAGAGAGAGAGAGAGAGAGAGAGAGAGAGAGAGAGAGAGAGAGAGAGAGAGAGAGAGAGTGTGTGCCAGTGTGTGACGGCAGAAGAGTGTAAGGGAGAGGAAGAGAGGGAAGGAAAGTGTCAAAGTGGCTCGAGGCGAGAGAGCGAGAGAGGGAGCGAATGGAGAGAGAGGGATACAGAAAAAGGGAGGCAAGAGAGAACAAGGGGTGAAAGAGACAGAGTGAGACTGACAGGGGAGAACGTATCACCAGAGAGTCAAACAGGGAGGCAGAGAGAGAGAAAGATATAGGGGAGGTATAGAGAGGGGGAGACAAAAGAAAGAGAAAAGGGAAGGGAGGGGGTAACAGCTGCGCTAATGTGAGAGGAGTGAGGGAGCGAAAGAGTGAGTGAGATTGGAAAAAGAAGACTGAACAGAGAGGATGAGACGCTGTATAACAGCTGGAGAATGGATTGAAGAGAGCGAGACACAGAGAGATGTAGAGGAAGGAAAAGGAGGAGAAAGGGAGAGATGTGCAGGATCAGGGAGAGAAAGTTGAGAGAGAGGATGAGGGATGAGAAAAAGAGCGAGATTTAAACATAAGAACATGTAAATTGATAAAGAGAGAGAGAGAGTAAAGAATAAGAGAATGAGTGTAGAATGAAAGAGAGAGGGATCCCCAGGATGTCGTGACTCATCTAACACAATGTCCCGTGCCACACTCTCTCTCTCTGTCTGGATCTTTCTCCCTCCCTCCCTCTCTCCTTCCCAGTCTGCATCTTTCTCTCTCTCTCCCTCCCTCCGTCCTTCCCTCACTCTCTCTCCCCCGGTCTGCAGCTTTCACTCTCTGTCTCTCAACCTCCCTACCTCCATCCCTCTCTCCCGGTTTGTATCTTTCTCTTTCCCGCCCTCTCTCCGTATCTATCTCCCTCTCCGCTTCTTTTACGCTCTCTCCATTTTTCTGTTTCTCTTTCTCATTTCCTCTTTCCTTTTCCTCTCTCCTTTTCCTCGCGTTTCTCCACTACATGTCAGTATCTGAGGTGTGAAAGCTGTCACACCAATTGATCCCTAGAACTGCTTATTATTTTTCTCAAGCAAGACTAGTCATTCATTTTTTATGACATAATCTGTATGATTTCATTTCATAGCTCCGTCAATTAAATACCATTGGTTATTATTGTCCCACTTTATATCAAAGCCACACTGCAACGTGCTTATTACCACCAACAAAATGTGAACTAACTGAATTATGCATTTCATGACATTTTCAAAGATACACTTGATTTTTTAAATGTTGTGCAGTGTGCTCTATGAATGACATTCCAATTGAGCAAAATTCCTTTATTAACCATGATTTGAAGCTAGATTTAATAAGTACGATTCTTCTAAATCAATGGCTATATGAGTTGAGTTTACTGGGAGATTTACTGTGACTCTAAATGTGTTTGAAATGTATTCTAATGTATTCTAAGAACATTCCAATACACTGTTGTACACATTGTGACTAGGATCTAAAATGAAGGCTATTTTCGTGAAATTGGCAATGTTTTAAAGCAGTGAACTCAGTGACCCTGGTAAATGTGTGAAAGTTCTTTTTTTCTGTTCTCTCCTGTTGACTCATACACTTCTGTACTTAGTTTCTTCAATGTGTTCACTATCTGATAGGTACAGTGTGTGTGTGTGTGTGTGTGTGTGTGTGTGTGTGTGTGTGTGTGTGTGTGTGTGTGTGTGTGTGTGTGTGTGTGTGTGTGTGTGTGTGTGTGTGTGTGTGTGTGTGTGTGTGTGTGTGTGTGTGTGTGTGTGTGTGTGTGTGTGTGTCTAATTGGCAACACTTTATTTGTCAGCTCAGGAACATAGGAAACTGCTGTAACTGTAGGTTATGTGTGTTGCATCCATTAAATTTAATTGGTGTAAATCCATTGGTTTAATCCATAATCCTTTACATTATATGAGAAGTTCCACCTCCAAGCTTATCCATTGATTTGAACTGGAGACAATTTTTAACTGACACGCTTGTAGGGAATAGAATACCATTATGTACGCACACTAGATGTTAGAGACTGTATCACATGAATAATATATTCCTATAAATAATCATCATCATGTAATGTAGTATCCAACCCAGGCTGCATGTATCCCCATCGGTTATAAATATTATATATCATGGTGTGAAGAGTGAGACTATCAGTTATAAATATTATATATCATGGTGTGAAGAGTGAAACCATCAGTTAAAAATATTATATATCATGGTGTGAAGAGTGAAACCATCAGTTAAAAATATTATATATCATGGTGTGAAGAGTGAGACTATCACTTATAAATATTATATATCATGGTGTGAAGAGTGAGACTATCAGTTATAAATAGTATATATCATGGTGTGAAGAGTGAGACTATCAGTTATAAATATTATATATCATGGTGTGAAGCGTGAGACTATCAGTTATAAATATTATATATCATGGTGTGAAGAGTGAAACTATCAGTTATAAATATTATATATCATGGTGTGAAGAGTGAGACTATCAGTTATAAATATTATATAGAGTGTGAAGAGTGAAACCATCAGTAAAAATATTATATATCATGGTGTGAAGGGTGAGACTATCACTTATAAATATTATATATCATGGTGTGAAGAGTGAGACTATCAGTTATAAATATTATATATCATGGTGTGAAGAGTGAAACCATCAGTTAAAAATATTATATATCATGGTGTGAAGAGTGAGACTATCACTTATAAATATTATATATCATGGTGTGAAGAGTGAGACTATCAGTTATAAATAGTATATATCATGGTGTGAAGAGTGAGACTATCAGTTATAAATATTATATATCATGGTGTGAAGCGTGAGACTATCAGTTATAAATATTATATATCATGGTGTGAAGAGTGAGACTATCAGTTATAAATATTATATATCATGGTGTGAAGAGTGAGACTATCAGTTATAAATATTATATAGAGTGTGAAGAGTGAAACCATCAGTAAAAATATTATATATCATGGTGTGAAGGGTGAGACTATCACTTATAAATATTATATATCATGGTGTGAAGCGTGAAACTATCAGTTATAAATATTATATATCATGGTGTGAAGAGTGAGACTATCAGTTATAAATATTATATATCATGGTGTGAAGAGTGAGACTATCAGTTATAAATATTATATATCATGGTGTGAAGAGTGAGACTATCAGTTATAAATATTATATATCATGGTGTGAAGCGTGAGACTATCAGTTATAAATATTATATATCATGGTGTGAAGAGTGAGACTATCAGTTATAAATATTATATATCATGGTGTGAAGCGTGAGACTATCAGTTATAAATATTATATATCATGGTGTGAAGAGTGAGACTATCAGTTATAAATATTATATATCATGGTGTGAAGAGTGAGACTATCAGTTATAAATATTATATATCATGGTGTGAAGAGTGAGACTATCAGTTATAAATATTATATAGAGTGTGAAGAGTGAAACCATCAGTAAAAATATTATATATCATGGTGTGAAGGGTGAGACTATCACTTATAAATATTATATATCATGGTGTGAAGCGTGAGACTATCAGTTATAAATATTATATATCATGGTGTGAAGAGTGAGACTATCAGTTATAAATATTATATATCATGGTGTGAAGAGTGAGACTATCAGTTATAAATATTATATATCATGGTGTGAAGAGTGAGACTATCAGTTATAAATATTATATATCATGGTGTGAAGCGTGAGACTATCAGTTATAAATATTATATATCATGGTGTGAAGAGTGAGACTATCAGTTATAAATATTATATATCATGGTGTGAAGCGTGAGACTATCAGTTATAAATATTATATATCATGGTGTGAAGAGTGAGACTATCAGTTATAAATATTATATATAATGGTGTGAAGAGTGAGACTATCAGTTATACATTTTATATATCATGGTGTGAAGAGTGAGACTATCAGTTATAAATATTATATATCATGGTGTGAAGAGTGAGACTATCAGTTATACATTTTATATATGGGGTGGAGTATGAGAGTGGATATAAGACGTTCCGGAGGGTCCCTCCTCCATTAACAGTTTTCATTTAAAGAAAATCACTTTAATAGCAGGATCAAATAAAATAAAATCACATATTAAAATAAGTAAGTATATAAATGTACACTAAACATGATGACAGGCTAACCATGGAGAACACTAAACATGATGACAGACTAACCATGGAGAACACTAAACATGAGGACAGAATAACCATGGAGAACACTAAACATGAGGACAAATTAACCATGGAGAACACTAAACATGAGGACAAATTAACCATGGAGAACACTAAACATGAGGACAAATTAACCATGGAGAACACTAAACATGAGGACAAATTAACCATGGAGAACACTAAACATGATGACAGACTAACCATGGAGAACACTAAACATGATGACAGATTAACCATGGAGAACACTAAACATGATGACAGACTAACCATGGAGAACACTAAACATGATGACAGACTAACCATGGAGAACACTAAATATGAGTACAGACTAGCCAGGGAGAACACTAAACATGATGACAGACTAGCCAGGGAGAACACTAAACATGAGGACAGATTAACCATGGAGAACACTAAACATGATGACAGACTAACCATGGAGAACACTAAACATGATGACAGACTAGCCATGGAGAACACTAAACATAATGACAGATTAACCATGGAGAACACTAAACATGATGACAGACTAGCCATGGAGAACACTAAACATGATGACAGACTAACCATGGAGAACACTAAACATGATGACAGACTAGCCAGGGAGAACACTAAACATGATGACAGATTAACCATGGAAAACACTAAACATGAGGACAGAATAACCATGGAGAACACTAAACATGATGACAGACTAACCATGGAGAACACTAAACATGAGGGCAGACTAACCAGGGAGAACACTAAACATGATGACAGACTAACCATGGAGAACACTAAACATGATAACATACTAACCATGGAGAACACTAAACATGATGACAGACTAGCCAGGGAGAACACTAAACATGATGACAGACTAACCAGGGAGAACACTAAACATGAGGACAGACTAGCCAGGGAGAACACTAAACATGATGACAGACTAACCAGGGAGAACACTAAACATGAGGGCAGACTAACCAGGGAGAACACTAAACATGATGACAGACTAACCATGGAGAACACTAAACATGAGGACAAATTAACCATGGAGAACACTAAACATGATGACAGACTAGCCAGGGAGAACACTAAACATGAGGACAAATTAACCATGGAGAACACTAAACATGATGACAGACTAGCCAGGGAGAACACTAAACATGAGGACAGACTAACCATGGAGAACACTAAACATGAGGACAGACTAGCCAGGGAAAACACTAAACATGATGACAGACCAACTAGGGAAGTGAACTAGACTAGAGAATCCGGGTAAGCCTGTGTGAAGAGGTGTATCTTTAGAGGGGATTTGAATATGTGAATGGATTGTGAAGTTCTGACATGGAGAGGGAGGGAGTCCAGAGTTGGGGAACTGCATTGATAAAAGCCAGTCTCCCATGGGAGTTTAGCCTGGTGTGAGGGATTTTGAGGAGGCCAGTGACAGGAGTGCAGTGAACAGGTGGGAGTGTAGGGGTGCAGGAGGTCAGTAAGGAATGTGGGTGCCAGTCCATTGAGTGGTTTGTAGGTGAGCTTGAGCAATTTGAAGATGATCCTGTATTGAACTGGGAGCCAGTGGAGTTTGATGAAGGTGGGAGTAATGTAGTCCCAAGGTCTGGTGTGTGTGAGGAGTTGTGGAACTGAATTTTGAATATGTTGAAGTCTGTCCAATGTTTTGGCGGGGAGCCCGTAGAGAATGGCGTTGTAAAACAAAGGTGTAAATAAGGGTTTTCAGCAATGGGGTCAGTGAGAGATGGTCTGAGTCGTCAGATATTTTGGAGGTGGAAGAAGGCTGACTTGCTGATGTTTCAGTGAATTCTCATGTTTCAGATATGGGGTTCAAATGACTGAGTGGGGTCAAATGTAAGGTTCCTGACTGTGGATTTGGAGTGGATGGCGCAGCCGTCGATTGACATGTTGAGTTGTCCCAATTTCTTGATTAGGGAGTTGGGGCCAATGAGCATGATCTCTGTTTTTTGGGGTCGTTTAGTTTTAAAAAGTAATTGTTCATCCAAGTTTTCACTTCGCAGAGACAGTCAACAACCGAGAGGGGTAGCCGAGTGGAGTTAGGTTTTGTGTGGATGTAGATTTGTGTGTCATCTGCACAACAGTGAAATCTGAGTACAAGTTGACAGAGGATCTGATCAAGGGGCAGAATGTAAATACAAAACAATAATGGACCTAACACTGAGCCTTGTGGGACACCTTGTGATACAGGGGCTGGGGCAGGCCTGCAATTGTCAAGGGAGACAAACTGTTGTCTATCAGATAGATAGGAGTGCAACCAGGCAAGGGGTGTTCCAGATGAAGGGTGAGAATGATGCAGCTGTTGGTAGATAGCCTCCATTTTGTTTTGAAAGGAGGCCAGAAAAACTGTCACAGAGGTCAGTGGTGATTGTGAAAGAGGGGTTGTCCAATGAAGGGAGATATGTGTTAATGGTTGAGAAGAGCACTCTTGGGTTTCCTTGTTCATTCCTTATGATGTTGGAGAAAAAGGCAGATTTGGTTGTGGCAAGTGAGTCCTTGTAGTTGGGAATGTGGTCTTGGTAGGCCTCCTTATGGATAATGAGCCCTGTCACTCTAGTTGTCGTCCTGTGGCTTTCATGGCACTCAGCTCAGGAGTGTATCGTGGCGTTGGGATGTTGAAGGAGACCACCCTTGTTTTAAGGTGGGCCAGAACATCCAGGTGGGAGGAGAGCGCACTGTTGTAATGGGCAACCAGGTCAGTCACTGAGGAATCATGAGGGCCAGGGGTGTCATGTGACTGCAGAATATCCATTAAGTCAACAGGGTTATTCCTTTTGATATTTATGTAGGTTATGGTGTGCTTGTTGGTGTGCTTGGGCATGGGGTCGGGCACACTGAACAGCATGGCCTTGTGGTAAGAGATGGGAATGTCCAGACCCTAGAGGTTGGAGGGAGCCGTGCCAGGTCAAGTACATGGCCTCTGTCATGGATGGGGATATTGCCATGCTGTGTGCAGTTGAAGCAATCCAACAGGGCCATAAAGTCTCTGGCAAAAGCACATCCATCAGAGTCCACATGAATGTTAAAGTCCCTGAGCAAAAGTGTGGCAGGACACAATGAACAGACAGATGTTAGGAGCTAACTCAGAGTTAATGGTGTGAAGAGTGAGACTATAAACTATCAAAATAAAGAGAGTCGCACACTCCATGTATAAACTCCCAGCAATTAAATGGCTATTTACCAACGTTTCGGCATCACTGTGCCTTCCTCGGGGTGAGTGAAGAGTGAGACGATCAGCTAACTCTGAGAGGAAGACTAGAGGTTTTAGGTGGCCGGTAGACTATAAGCAGTGGTTGAGGGACAGATATTGTACAGGCTATGCCTTCGAAGAAGGTTACCTGCAGTACAAGTGTGTCAGACCGATGAAGGACAGCAAGTCAACCTCCACGACCCACAGAACGAGATTTGTCAAGATTAACATAGCCAGATGGTGTTGCTTGGTTAAGCAGGTAATAGTCATTAGGTTGTTGCCATGTCTCTGTTAGGCACAGAACACTATTACATTTGTCCACAATAATGTCACTGATGAGTAGGGCTTTGTTGTTCAGAGAAAGACTATTCAAAATATCAAATTGCTGCAGTCAACACCACGACATTCAGCCATGAGACTGGAAGAGAGGGAGGCATACAGTTCTGTGTGGACTCTTTTGTTTTTTTGGGGTTATGAGTGGATTTCCTACCCCCTCGCCGTCCTCGATGTCTGAGTTATAAATATTATATATCATGGTGTGAAGAGTGAGACTATCAGTTATAAATATTATATATCATGGTGTGAAGAGTGAGACTATCAGTTATAAATATTATATATCATGGTGTGAAGAGTGAGACTATCAGTTATAAATATTCTATATCATGGTGTGAACAGTGAGACTATCAGTTATAAATATTATATATGGGGTGGAGTATGAGAGTGGATATAAGACGTTCCGGAGGGTCCTTCCTCCATTAACAGGTGGGTAAACACACTCCACTGACCTAGAATACCACTGGTAGGTATGCGTGTGTGTGCATGTGCGATTCTGAATTTGGTTTCTTCTGTGTGTCTTCCCATTGGTGTACACTCACCTGGAATCAAACCATCCAGTGGACAGTGTGGTAAATTGGTGGGTTGGGAATAAATTATAGTGTGGTGGGCTGACAGGCAGAGATACCAAGAGAGAGAGATAGATTTCATACATCCCCCCACATGTGTATGGTGACATTATGCTGGAGGAGGTATTTAAACCTTAGGTGTTAATCTATCCTCATCTCCTCTGTGTCGCCTCAGGCTCTGACACACAGACACATCGTCTGAGTGTGTGTGTGTTGTACAAACATCCCTTTCTGTCCAAGTGTGCTAGTTAAATTAGTTACACACACTCCAACCATCATGCAACAGCATGTCCATGCTGGAG
Source organism: Salvelinus alpinus (assembly GCF_045679555.1). Lineage (NCBI taxonomy): Eukaryota > Metazoa > Chordata > Actinopteri > Salmoniformes > Salmonidae > Salvelinus > Salvelinus alpinus. Next base: position 27,618,497 of record NC_092114.1, read on the forward strand.
GGTGCTGTGACAAAATTAGCAAAAAAAAGTGTTCTGTTCAGGAAGTAAGGCCAGTGTTTTTCACAGCGCTCTCATTCTGTCACTACAGCAGCAGCGGGTACAAGAGTGGAGCAGGTGTTTTTCATACAGAGTGATACAAGTAAAGAGAATAGATTAGAGTTAAGCTTCACATGCCGTTTCTGTCCTCTAAAACAGTAAAATATTAATGTGCTTACCAACTGTCACATAGCTGCTCCCAAAGTAGGTGGCATACTTAATAATGTTGATTTCATTTCTACTGAACATATTTAATTTCAGCATGAGGCCTTATTTTTAATATCTCTCTTTCTTCTTTCCTCTCTCTCTCCCCCAAACTCTCTCTTCCAAAAGAAGCAATTAAGTAATGAACTTCTATTACATTGCAAATATAAACACCCCTCTCTCTCGCCCCTTCTCCGCTTCTCCCTCTCTCTCTCACCCCATCCCTCTCTCTGTCTCTCTCGCCCCATTGCTCTCTCTCACCCCCTTCTCTCTCTCTCTCTCACCCCCCTTCTCTCTCTCACCCCCCTTCTTCCCCTCTCTCTCTCGCCCCTTCTCCCCCTCTCTCTCGACCCTTCTCCCCATCTCTCTCTCGCCCCTTCTCCCCCTCTCTCTCTCTCTCGCCTTCTCTCGCTCTTTCTCTCACCCCTTCTCCCTCTCTCTTTCTCTCGCCCCTTCTCCCTCTCTCTTTCTCTCGCCCCTTCTCCCCCCCTCCCTCTCGCCTCTTCTCCCCCTCCCCCTCTCGCCTCTTCTCCCCCTCTCTCTCTCGGCCCTTCTCTCCCTCTCTCTCTCCCCCTCTCTCTCTCTCTCTCCCCTTCTCTCTTTCTCTACTACCCTTCTCCCCCTCTCTCCCCTTCTCCCCCTCTCTCTCCCCTTCTCCCTCTGGCCCCTTCTCCCTCTCTCCCTCGCCCCTTCTCCCTCTCCTGTCCCTTGTCCATCTCTCGCCCCTTCTCCATCTCTCGCCCCTAATCCCTCTCTTGCCCCTTCTCCATCTCTCGCCCCTTCTCTCCCCTTTACTCCCCCAACCTGTCACACACACAGAGAGAGTGAGAGACAAAGAGAGAGAGATGCATCTGTGTATGTGAGAGAGCGGTGCAGAGTGAAAATCCACCCACTCTGAATTTTTATCCAACTCATATTGGAGTTTTAATTACAGAGTAGTGAGGGGGTTCCCATCTATGAATCTATGAATCCGGAAAAGGATCCTATCTTGCCTAAAACACTGTCACAGCCTGCATCCCAAACGGCAAAAACACTACTGGTCAAAAGTAGTGCACTTTGTAGGGAATATGGTGCCTTTTGGAATGGAGCCACGGTCTACAGGGGAGACCCTCTGCACCAAACCCAATACATCAAATGTGTGTGTGTGTGCGCGCGTCTGTGTGTGTGTGTCTAACGGTAGGTTATAGATGAATGTTGCAGTGGTAATCAGGGATCGTTAAGACAGTCGACTAATCCGTTTTTTTTTAAATCCTTCAGAGTCTTTTGACGCACATGCTAAAGCAGTGTTTGTCAGACCATGAGACATACCGAAAATCGGTCTTCTCACAAAAATATCTGTAATGTTTATGACCAGCCAATGGAAAGGGGAGACACTCACCAACACGATGGTGTTCTCCGTTTTGCTCTACGACCCCAAAAAACGTCACGTGACTCGTCTGAAGGTAACTCATACAGTGCCTTGCAAAAGTATTCATCTCCCTTGGTATTTTTCCAATTTTGTTGCATTACAACCTAGAATTTAATTAGATTTTTATTTGGATTTCATGGAATGGACATACACAAAATAGTCCAAATTGGTGAAGTGAAATGAAAAAAATTACTTGTTTAAAAAAATTCAAAATGGAAAACTGGTGCGTGCATATGTATTCAGCCCCTTTGCTATGAAGCCCCTAAATAAGATATGGTGCAAGCAATTACCTTCAGAAGTCACATAATTAGTTAAATAAAGTCCACCTGTGTGCAATCTAAGTGTGACATGATCTCAGTATTTTTACACCTGTTCTGAAAGGCCCTAGAGTCTGCAACACCACTAAGCAAGAGGCAACACCAAGCAAGCTTGAAAGGGACACTACCACCAAGCAAACAGATCAGGGTTGGGTTATAAAAAAATATCCGAAACTTTGAACATCCCACGGAGCACCATTAAATCCATTATTAAAATATTGAAAGAATATGACACCGCAAAAAACCTGCCAAGAGGGCCGCCCACCAAAACTGACAGACCAGGCAAGGAGGGCATTGATCAGAGAGGCTACAAAGAGACCAAAGATAACCCTGAAGGAGCTGCAAAGCTCCATAGTGGAGATTGGAGTATCTGTCCATAGGACCATTTTAAGCCGTACACTCCATAGAGCTGGGCTTTACGGAAAAGTGGCCAGAAAAAAGCCATTGCTTAAGAATAAAATAAGCAAACATGTTTGGTGTTTGCCAAAAGGCATGTGGGAGACTCACCAAACATATGGAAGAAGATACTCTGGTCACATGACACTGAAATTTTGCTTTTTGGCCATCAAGGAAAACGCTACCTCTCATCACCACGAGAACACCATCCCCACAGTGAAGCATGGTGGTGGCAGCATCATGCTGTGGGAATGTTTTTCATCAGCAGGGACTGGGAAACTGGTCAGAATTTAAGGAATGATGGATGGCGCTAAATACAGTAAAATTCTTGAGGGAAACCTGTTTCAGTCTTCCAGAGATTTGAGACTGGGACAGAGGTTCACCTTCTAGCAGGACAATGACCCTAAGCATACTGCTAAAGCAACACTTGAGGGATTTAAGGGGAACATTTAAATGTCTTGGAATGGCCTAGTCAAAGCCCAGACCGCAATCCAGTTGAGAATTTGTGTTATGACTTAAAGATTGTTGTACACCAGCGTAACCCATCCAACTTGAAGGAGCTGGAGCAGTTTTACCTTGAAGAATGGGCAAAAATCCCAGTGGCTAGATGTGCCAAGCTTGTAGAGATATACTCCAAGGGACTTGCAGCTGTAATTGCTGCAAAGGTGGCTCTACAAAGTATTGACTTTGGGGGGGGTGAATAGTTATGCACGCTCAAGTTCTGTTTTTCTTATTTGTTTCACAATAAAACATATCTTCAAAGTGGTCAGCGTGTTGCGAAAATCAAATGATACAAACTCCCCAAAAATCTATTTTAATTCCAAGTTGTAAGGCAACAAAACAGGAAAAATGCCAAAGGGGGTGAATACTTTCACAAACTACTGTACAAGCAAATAGAAGTATGGAGGTAGTTTTGTGCCGACAAAAATAAAGCGTTAAACGTGTCCAAAAAAACAAAAATATTTCCTGAGCTTTCTTACATCTCTTTGACATAGGACAGACACTTCAAAGCCTTATTCCTTATGATTCTTCTTTGACTGTCTTTGCTATTTATGTCATGTTTTAAATATATTTTGGGGGATACCTAAAGGTGTCCTAAAATACAGGACTATTAAAGGCCCAGTTCACTACTATATACAGTCTGATTATTCAGTGTTTGCTGCAGCACACTCAGCACCCTACTTCCTGCAGCTATGGCTACCAGGCTCCCAGCTATAGGACTTCATTCGTTCGTTGTTAATTCACTCTTACTTACTGAACCTGTGAAACATAAGGTTTTCACAAGTGAGCGTCACTGCTGCCGATCTTCTGGGATGGTTTTCCATGACAGGCCACAGTCTATCTCCTACTCAAAAGTTCTTCGCCAGGTTTCTTTGGGCAGCTGGCCACGCATCCTTATCCCATCTGCTGTCAAGGCTGTCTTTGGGAGTGCAGAAGTAGAAGATCAACTTTACTGTCTTGGACACAGTGCTGCTTAGGTTTGCACATTCCTGGTAACTTTCTCAAAATTCCCACTATTTCCAGAAATCCTGGTTAGAAGATTCCTCGAATAAATAGGGAATAAGCAGGAAACCTGGAATCCTCCAACCAGGATTTCTGGTAAACCTAGGAATTTGGGGAAAAGAACTAGAATTTTGCAACCCTTGTGGTGTTGTTTAGAAATAGCAACAACATCTGACACACTATTGACTTGGAACCAACCCTTTATCCGACAGCGGGGCACACAGACAGATATGGAAACAGCAGGCAGGCTGGCAATATTTATCCCTGTCTTGGATGGGTGACAAAATGTAGCTTTCCCTATTCACTATGGGTATTTGGCATGGATAGTTGACAGATACTGTGTTTGTATTTGTGATGGAAAAATGACAACCCTTGTTTGTTGGGGAGAGGAGAAACATGACAAATTGTGTCAACGTCCCTATTATTATTCTGTCTCTCAGCTTTTCTCTCTCCATCCCCCTCTGAAGTTATTACCTAGAGAGGTGAAGTTTAATCTGAGAGCCTTTGATTCTCTTCTCCCTTCTTTCATCCCTCACTCTGAACACTAATCCAGATGAAAAACCCTTCTAGGCCATCTACTTTACCCAGAGGCATCTCATTCTCCATTTCTCTCGCTCCCTCTCAGCCTCTACTTCCTTTAGTCTCTCGCTCTCCCTCTGGAAAAATTATTAAACTCAGAAAAGTAATAAGAGAACACATTTATATTCAGTTAATAACCTTTAGCCCATTACAAAGAGAGCATTGGAGAGAGCGAAAGAGGGAAAATGAGAGACTAAAACAAACACAGACCAACACAAATATGGACACGTATCTAATGTCAGGCTGGTATGAATATTGCTGTCCATCAATGTTTCTCAATTAAATTTACTGCACTTGAGCAATTCTTACAAAAAAAATTAACAAATGTTGCCCTAAGAGTTGGTAGAATATTATTTAAAATGATTCACAGCTGTAATGGCTGCCAAAGGTGCCTCCACCAAATATTAACAAGTGTGAAAACATATGAAATCAAGACATCAGTTTAATTTATTTGGAACATTTTGATAATTTTTATTCGTCTTTGAAAATGTGGAGTAGGTTGTGTAGATTGGTAGGAAGAAAAACTGATGTATTCCCTTTTGAGATTTAATTTGAACTAAAGGCAGCAAAATGTGAAGACTGTGCAAGGGGTGTGTAGACGTTCACTAGCGACTATGTTCTTGGGCTGTTGGGGAGTGTTGTCTTCCAGTTTGCGGTATGGGTTCTCCTGAGTCAGAATAACCGTCAAACGCAACACTGGATCTCGAAGCCAGTTCCACTGCATTTTTTATAGAAATTAAAATAATCCCCCCATTGTGCCGCTCTAATCAGGGACTGATTTAGACCTGGGAAACCAGGTGCTTGCAATTCATTATCAGGTGGAAAAGAAATGCAGCAGGCTCCGGCCCTCGTAGGGTAAGAGTTGAACACCCCTGCAGTAGAACCTTGATGTCCTCAACATTCACCCTGATCAGCCTGGAGCAGATGTAGGGGAACAGAGTATAGACTGGAGGAAAGAATAGATAGTACAGGAGGGGGGAGACCGAGTGGAGGAGATGGGGATAAGGAGAGGGATGGGGAGCAGGATCTCATCCCTCTACTCACATTTCTGGCTTTGGTCTAGGAAGCAACCAGACTGAGCTGAAATCTGCCACAGATAGAGACTAGTAGGACAGTACACAATCCTAACACATCAGATATTCAAAATCCAAGAGTTTAGGGAGAGCTATGTGGAATGAGAATTCGCTGTACTCAATGATCCTGGCTCAATACTCTTGAGGAATAGTTTGGCAGAACATCTACAGTACATCAGACATGTTGCTGACTCGATCCAAGGCTATGGGTGAGAAGCTACTGTGCCACCTAGTGTAGATAAGCAGAAGTGCTTATTTGAACTAAATTAATAATCACATTTTCCTTTGTCTTGTAAAGGGACTCCTGACAAAACAGCTCAAATAAAGCAATAAACCTAAAGCATGTTTCCCACCTGAACTCAATCAAATTGGACTCTTTACATTGAGTTGTACATACAGATTCAGCATTAATCCATCTTGAAATTTCCAACCACTACGTGTTTAGTTTGTGGGCATGTGTTCTGTATGCGTTGTATCCACTGATTAACCAAAGATGTAACCAAATTATGCACATACAAAAACAAGATCACTATAACTGCCCATTTTAAGAAGTTTATTAAAAAATAAAATAGAAAAAAATACCAGTACATAAAATGTTTCAAAACAAAAGCCAGGCTGTCACTCCGTGACCACTGCTAGTTTGGCAGCCATTTTAGGAGTTCCTGCTCAGATTAGTTGGCCAGGACAGAGGAGCCGCCACCTTTCACAAAATGGCGTCCGTTAAGTTTAAAATCACTCATTGTGATGCAAGTGTTTCGTGTTCTCAATTGTCTAAAGAGGCTTTCTCTCCGATCTGCACTGATCTAAATAGATGAAAACAAAATGGTGGATCTACCAAGGGATTGGCTTTCACCTGCTCCAGTTTCTTTCACATCAAATAAAGGAAAGTAGATGCGGAGAGGAAGCTTGTGTAGACCATAGGGATTCGAGTTAAATCCATAGACGTCACACTGCATTTCAGTCTTAATAGAATCTGTAAAAATTGTGGACATCTTTGACAGCATTGACAAATCTCCAACCAGAGATAGTGTTTTAGAGCTCTTCTGACAGACGCTGGTTCTATTCACTAAAAGCAGACAAGTCCCAAATGGCACCCTATTTCCTATATAGCACCACTACCCTCCACAAGAAACCAAAGATCTAATCAAAAGTGGTGCACTATATTCTGAATAGGGTGCCATTGGAGACCGACACCTTGTAAAAAAGGCGATGTATATTAGCCAGGTCGATTGGTGGGTAAAAGTTGCTATACTAACAGACTGACATTGGCTCCTAACACAATCTCAGTGTAGAGGACTGTAGTGCACTAGGGAGGGTATGAAGTCATCCACTACAGAGTGCAAGTCGCTCCCCATGTGCATTTTCATACTAGCCGTAGGTGTTAGGTTAAAACAGTGGCGGAACATCAAGTGGTCGTCTACAATGACACCCTAACCCCTATATAGGGCACTACTTTAGACCAGTACTAAGGTTAAATAGCATGCACTGTATGAGAGAGAATAGGGTGTCATTTGAAACCAGTCTTGCTATTCCCTCGCTCCCATCGCTCAGACGAGAGACAGATACCCGACCACTGGCGCACACACACAGACCCTTCCATAGACTAACAGATAGGAATACAACACATCAAGGCTTGCATACAAATGCAAGAGTTGTGGTTCACTTGTAACTGGGCTGAGGCTGACTAGCAACCATCTAGCCTAGCCCACCGATCACACAGGCCTAGTCATTCCAACTCGAGTTTACAATAACATCACTTCAATATAACAAGCAGTGGTTGTCATTGGAAACAGAAATAATGGGGCACACAAAAATAACCCACTTGCATAGTAATAACGCTGTCTGTGTAGCTACCGCTCTGCTCCTCAGTCACACACAGGCGTGTGTGTGTGTGTATATATATATATATCTATATATATATATGCGGCTGTATGTCTGTGGAGACGACACACACATACGCACTGAAGTAAACAGAAAGAAAAGGCATTGCAAACTTGCGGAAGTACCTACACAAGATTCCAGAATGGAATCAAAATTATTCCCTTTCCACAGTTCTGGAAGGACCCAGAACTTTCTCCCTCTCTCTCCCCCCGCTACGAGGAAAGACCCTTTAGAGCACCTAGTCTTTTAGTGTGCATCTGAAATGGTACCCTATCCCCTATGTAGTGCACTATTTTAGACCAGAGCACACTTGCCCAATCAAAAGTAGAGCCCAATGTCGGCGGAAGGGTTCCGTTTGGCACCGCTCTGATCTTCAAGTTCAGGTCAGTTTGTCTGTCCCTTTAACGCCACCTCCCATACGCACTAGACCAAGCATATCTTTAAAACAACGGCAAAGACATACATCCAACTGAAACACACTTGGGGCATACAATATGTACTTGGGCCAGTGCCAAACTCCTGCGATAGAAGTTCAGCCCTAGTCTAAGTGAGGACTGAGTAGCGAAAATGGCACAAACTTTGGGTGAACGCAAGTCATCCTATGACTGATACAAGCACACACCAAATAGAGAGAACGTTTTGTTTTTAAAAACAACAGCTAGGGTATTGGGCGTGAGAGCTCAGTCTGCTGCGTCTGCTATAGCAAGAGATCCAATTAGTGAGACTGTAGACTTTTTAACCTGTATAACAATAAGATGCATCTCAATAGTCTGGTGTGACTTAAGATACTTCTAATAAACCCCTTTGACTCACATTATAAAACAACCAATGGGGGGAGTCGATTATACCTCGACACTCCAACAAGACACGCACGCTCTCGTCACACACTCTCGGAGGCCACCTGGGCAAAGGTTCTGTAAACTCTGCCATAAAAAATAAAAATACAAAAATAAAACAATCTTAAAAAAACATCAAATTCCTTTACATACATAATAAAAATTAAATAAACATTTACTTAAAAATTAGAACATGTTATTGCACAAATGAGAAACCGTTGTTCCTTGTGTGAACACTGAAAAAGACGCAGTTTGGCTGCAGGGTTCAAGGACAAAGGTTGTCGCCTTGACAACGTAACCCAGTCAGACCAAACAAAAATAAACACTTTCCCATAAGACACTGGGCTTTCGCAACTCCCACCTGGCAAAGATGTCACTATTCTCAGTCTCACCAAACGTAAGTGAAAAACTGCAAAGCGCTAAAAAAATATTCAAATTGAACAATAAGACACATTAACGGAACAAAATAAAACAAACAAATGTGAATCCCAAACAGAAAGTGAAGGACTGGAGAGCTAGCTGAAAAGTTCTGGGGTCAGAGTGCACGTTGGGCGGGGTTGCGTTTTGTTCGCTAGCCGCACCGCTCATTCCTGTATCGTTGGCCGTTGGTTCGTTGCGCAGTGAAAAACATGCAGAAATTAAGAGCAATGGAGGGAGGGAGAGAAACGGAGAGTTTTCCCAGAGCTACACTTTTTTCCCTATCCGCAGCCCGAGTTCAGCAGCCCAAAGTGTTGAATGAATCCCAATGCTGGTCTGGTCTCTGCCTGCCTGTCTTTCTTTAAGTTGAACAGCAGGGGGCATTGTCCCATCAAGTTGTCCTCCCAATCAGTCAGAATGGAGGAGTGGAAAGAGGGATGAAGGGAGGAGAAGATGTTTTGTCTTTTTATCTGCTCAGGCTGACTGGTAAGCTGTCCCTCTTCCGACGCCGCCAGGTGTTGCGGTACTGCGTGTGAGAGTGTGTGTGGGCGTGTGTGAGAGGGTGGGTGTGTACACGGTTGGCCAGGGCAGGACTGTGGACCACAGCTGGATTGTGGAAGCCTTTCATCTGACACTTGGGACCGTTCTGAGAGAGAGAATGAAGGGATGAAGTGTTAGAATTCAAAGCATTTTGAGTGTTTAAACCTAGTCTACAAAAGGAATGCTATATTCAGATCAATCTGGCAGATATACAATAAAACAATGAAATCAAGAGGGACAGATTGAGAGAACAGAGGAAGTGAAGGGGAGGAGAGAAACAGTGAAAGCAAGAGGAGTTGGAAAGCAGAAAGTGAGAGGTGAGGAGAGTATTAGAGGAAAGAAAGGAGAAAGAGGTTCTCCATGTATAGTGTGTATGCCGTGATTGCGGACAGCGCCTACCTGGTGTGTGTGGCTGGCAGGGTGGGGGCTGGACAGAGTCTGGGGGTTGGAGGGGGCATGGGGGTTATGGTGGGTAGGGGGGGGCATGTGGAAAAAGGGGGGGAGGTGGTGCCCGTCTATACCCACCTGTCTGCCAGGTAAAGAGTGCATCGTCAGGGCACCGGGCAAAGACATACACGCCTGGAGAGGGGGGCGAGGGAAGGGAGATTGGATTTGTGATAACTGAAAATGTCTATCACAAACAGCATTAGATCACCATTTCACAATCCCTGTTAGTGGGAAATGAGTACTAAAACAGAGGGCCTGGATAGACTATTCTATAGAAAATATATACTTTCTCTCTGGTGACAAATCTTAAGATAAAGCGCATTTCAGGATTTTTTACAATACATTTAAACGGTAGACTTGGAGTTATGACATTGGCACGAGCAGCACCACAGATCAGATGAGCACGATGAAACACTTCGCTCTCACTTAGACAGTGCTTACACATGCAGCCCAATTCTGATATTTTTTCACTAATTGGTCTTTTTGACAAATCCGAACCAGCTCTGAAAAAGACGGGATGTGATTGGTCTAAAGACCAATTAGTGAGGAAAAATATCAGAATTGGGCTGCTTGTGTAAACGGTCATGGTACAGTTGAATTCGGAAGTTCATACACCTTAGCCAAATACATTTAAACTCAGGTTTCACAATCTCTGACATTTAATCATAGGATCACCACATTATTTTAAAAACGTGAAATGTCAGAATAATAGAGAGGAGGATTTATATCAGCTTTTATTTTTCATCACATTCCCAGTGGGTCAGAAGTTTACATACGGTCAATTAGTATTTGGTAGCATTGCCTTTAAATTGTTTAACTTCGGTCAAACGTTTCGGGTAGCCTTCCACAATAAGTTAAGTGAATTTTGGCCCAATCCTCCTGACAGATCTGGTGTAACTGAGTCAGGTTTGTAGGCCTCCTTGCTTGCACACACTTTTTCCAGTTCTGCCCACATTTTCTATAGGATTGAGGTCAGGGCTTTGTGATGGCCACTAATACCTTGACTTTGTTGTCCTTAAGCCATTTTGCCACAAATTTGGAAGTATGCTTGGGATCATTGTCCATTTGGAAGACCCATTTGCGACCAAGCTTGAACTTCCTGACTAATGTCTTGAGATGTTGCGCCAATATATCCACAATTTTCCTGCCTCATGATGCCATCTATTTTGTGAAGTGCACCAGTCCCTCCTGCAGCAAAGCACCCCCACAACATGATGCTGCCACCCCCGTGCTTCACGGTTGGGACGGTGATCTTCGGCTTGCAAGCCTCCCCCTTTTTCCTCCAAACATAACGATGGTCATTATGGCCAAAAATATATATTTTTGTTTAATCAGACCAGATGACATTTCTCCAAAAAGTACAATCTTTGTCCCCATGTGCAGTTGCAAACCGTAGTCTGGCATTTTTATGGCGGTTTTGGAGCAGTGGCATCTTCCTTGCCAAGCGGCCTTTCAGGTTATGTCAATATAGGACTCGTTTTACCGTGGATATAGATACTTTTGTACCCGTTTCCTCCAGCATCTTCACAAGTTCCATTGCTGTTGTTTTGGGATTGATTTGCACTTTTCGCACCAAAGTACGTTCATCTCTAGGAGACAGAACGCGTCTTCTTCCTGAGAGGTATGATGGCTGCGTGGTCCCATGGTGTTTATACTTGCGTACTATTGTTTGTACAGATGAACGTGGTACCTTCAGGCATTTGGAAATTGCTTCCAAGGATGAACCAGTCTTGTGGAGGTCTACAATTTTTTTCCTGAGGTCTTGGCTGATTTCTTTTGATTTTCCCATGATGTCAAGCAAAGAGGCACTTAGTTTGAAGGTAGGCCTTGAAATACATCAACAGGTACACCTCCAATTGATTAAAGTGATGTCAATTAGGCTATCAGAAGCTTCTAAAGCCATGACATCATTTTCTGGAATTTTCCAAGCTGTTTAAAGGCACAGTCAACTTAGTGTATGTAAACTTCTGACCCACTGGAATTGTGATAGTGAATTATAATAAAAATAATCTGTCTGTAAACAATTGTTGGAAAAATTACTTGTGTCATGCACAAAGTAGATGTCCTAACCGACTTGCCAAAACTATAGTTTGTTAACAAGAAATGTATGGAGTCGTTGAAAAACGAGTTTTAATGACTCCAACCTAAGTGTATGTAAACTTCTGACTTCAACTGTATCTGTGGATATGCACGGATGCGCTTCACCCTGGTACGTGGCAACTACGGGACCAAAACAGCAGAGACGTTTTGCCTTGCACTTCAACGCTCTTAGTTGTGGAAATGGGCCCGATATTGTGTTGACTTTGTGCATTGCGGAGTCTTCCTTTAAACTTCCACTCCCAGAAAATCTTGACAGGTTAAACTCTCCCATCTCTGAAAACACATAAAGGTCAGTAGATGCTAGGTTCTGTACCTGTGAGCCAGGGGACATGATGAGGTGGTGCTGGTTGATGCCAGCCTTGCCCAGTGCCAGGCCCAGGGGTAGAGTCATACCCAAAGCCTGAAAGGGGTAGACGGGCAGCGCCGGGGGTGTCGAATCAGAGTCCTAGGACAAACAGCAGAGTGGAGGGGTTAAAACATGTCCAGCTGTCAATCAATACCATCATAAAGACTGCAGTGTGTATGTGTTCTGTCCTTACGTTGTCTGACCCAGACAGTGAGGAGACAGAGGAGGCTGAGGAGTGTTGGTGAGGACTGGACAGGGACATGGGAGAGTCTGCACTGTGAGGGGACACAGAATCCCTTTGCTCCTCCACACCTACACCCAACACACACCCTGCTGGGTCCTGATCCAGGAGGGAACCTACAGAAAAACACAGGTTATTATAAACAGCAACACACACCGTACTGGCTCCTGATCCAGGAGGGAACCTACAGAGAAACACAGGTTATTATAAACAGCAACACACACCGTACTGGCTCCTGATCCAGGAGGGAACCTACAGAGAAACACAGGTTATTATAAACAGCAACACACACCGTACTGGGTCCTGATCCAGGAGGGAACCTACAGAGAAACACAGGTTATTATAAACAGCAACACACACCGTACTGGGTCCTGATCCAGGAGGGAACCTACAGAGAAACACAGGTTATTATAAACAGCAACACACACCGTACTGGGTCCTGATCCAGGAGGAAACCTACAGAGAATCACAGGTTATTATAAACAGCAACACACACCCTGCTGGGTCCTGATCCAGGAGGAAACCTACAGAGAAACACAGGTTATTATAAACAGCAACACACACCGTACTGGGTCCTGATCCAGGAGGAAACCTACAGAGAAACACAGGTTATTATAAACAGCAACACACACCGTACTGGGTCCTGATCCAGGAGGAAACCTACAGAGAAACACAGGTTATTATAAACAGCAACACACACCGTACTGGGTCCTGATCCAGGAGGAAACCTACAGAGAATCACAGGTTATTATAAACAGCAACACACACCGTACTGGGTCCTGATCCAGGAGGAAACCTACAGAGAAACACAGGTTATTATAAACAGCAACACACACCGTACTGGGTCCTGATCCAGGAGGAAACCTACAGAGAAACAGGTTATTATAAACAGCAACACACACCCTGCTGGGTCCTGATCCAGGAGGAAACCTACAGAGAAACAGGTTATTATAAACAGTAACACACACCCTGCTGGGTCCTGATCCAGGAGGAAACCTACAGAGAAACACAGGTTATTATAAACAGCAACACACACCCTGCTGGGTCCTGATCCAGGAGGAAACCTACAGAGAAACACAGGTTATTATAAACAGCAACACACACCGTACTGGGTCCTGATCCAGGAGGAAACCTACAGAGAAACACAGGTTATTATAAACAGCAACACACACCGTACTGGGTCCTGATCCAGGAGGGAACCTACAGAGAAACAGGTTATTATACACACTTCCCAAACTGCCATGTAAGACAAAGACTACCCTTCACACACAGGCCAATATACATACAGAACCTGCCATACAAGACTGTCAACATGGTACGCAGATGTTACACACACTGCTCTTACCCTGGCTCTCCATGCGGGCGAGGTGCCTGCCCCCCCACTTCGTCATGATCCACTCCCTGTAGTCAATCACTTCCTGTGTCACCTTGATTATCCTACCCAAAGCGCTGCAGGGATAGTGAGAAACATGAGGGGAACAGTTTAAACGTTGCACAGCAGTGGATCAGTTACACTTCCCAACACAACCACCGTATTAATTTGACAATCTTTACTTTGATAACAGTTGTACCTATTAATTTACAAATATTTCTAGGCCGGATGGATCCAGAAGACATTCTGAAAGAGGAGGAACGAACCTGTCAATGTCCTTGTTTGGGTAGGAGCGTGCTAGCGGTGACATGGCGTGACAGAGGACGATGTAAGCGTAGTCAAAAACCTGCTGGACTTGCATGGCTCCGTACGAACTCCTGCCAACGTCGTTACCTGGAACACACACACGGCAAAAAAAAAACTGAATCGGCCCATACAAACTACAGCCAACTAATGGAAAACTACAGCCAACTACTAATGGAAAACCACAAAACACTCAGTCCAGGGCACACACACACACACACACACACACACCCCCCACCTGGCATCAGTGGGTCCTCTATACAGAGCATGGAGGGCCTGTAGCCATTGTTCATAACCTTCATCATATCCTCCTTGGCCATGTAGGCCCCTCCGTTCTTGACGCGGATGCCTGTCTTCAGGTAGTTAAAATGGCGCCCATAAAGCTCAAAGAACTCAATCAGCAGAATGCCAAGGTTGATGTTGGGGTTGCTGGCATCAATCCTTGGGTGGAGCTGGATGGAGAGAGACAGAGGGAGGGTGAATCGGCATAGGTGTTAGAACACTAAGCGCTGTAATTGTACACTGTCATACTTGTTTAGGCGATGTATTTTGTCTATCACGGTATATCAATAAAAAAATTACAGTATGGTGATATTTTATGTTTTTGAATAATAAAAGTTCTAAATTTGCTTTACGAGTAGTGCGTGACCCTAGGGTGGCAACACACAAAAGTGATTTCAAATTATTCTTTCTCCATTCTGATTGCTTTACACTGTTCAATTCAACTTCAACCCCCCCAAAAAATACTGCATTTTCATCCATTTCTGCATTCATTTTTGAATTTCCACACTGCCACGTAGGGCTGCACGATATGGGCAAACAATTAGGCCTTATTTTAAACCAAATATCACAATTGCGATTTGACTTGCGATAGAGCAAAACACTTGGGTGAACTGTTGTAATTATCGAAATAGAATGATTATTCTAATTCTATAGTTCGAATATAATAGTGGGCACTTTAGATATGTGTTTTTTGACATGACAACAAATGAAAATGCCAGGGAGGAGTTATTGTGACAGGATAGGAGCCAAAGTGTTGATAACCATTTCCTAGGGCACCCTATAATCTTTGGCTACATTGAATGTTTCCTCTTAACTACTTCATATAGCCAACCTATTCATGCTTTGCGTATTCCTCTTTTGATTTAGAAGATACTGTTGCACAAACAGGCTGATTTAGGTCTACACCATCACTGGTATTATCAGGCTGTATAGCTAATTATGTTTACTCTGACCTAGAACATTTATTAGCTAGCTAGCGATTAGTATCTAACAAGATTTAGGGATAACTTGCTAAGAAACGACTAACTGTTCGCATACGTAAGAAACAAACTACTAGTGCAATTATAGAATGCCAGTGGAATTATATTAAGAAAAGTGAAAATAGCATCATTGTCATCAACATTTTTGCATGTGCTGCATTGACCATGCAGACTGAACGCAAGTGTCTCGTGGTTGAGGAACAACAAACGCGCTCCTTGATTGGCGGGGGCAGGTCTAGGACTATATTGAAAGCGTCATGAGAGAGTGAGCGGTGAGTTAAGTAGCGAAGTATCACATAAAAAAAAAAAACATTAAAAAACTGTTATAGAAAGTAAAGTAAAAACCCAAACTGGTCCGAGCAGCAATACCAGTATATAGTAAAATACGGTATACCGCCCAGCCCTATGTCATACTAGTGTTTGTGTGTACCTGGAGGAAGCTGATGACCATCAGGATGAGGCTGTAAGAGCTGATTCCTCCGGTGAACACCTCATTGAGATCTCTCTGGAGCAGAAACTGCTTCAGCACAAAGATCATGTAAGGCAGCACGGGATACCTCTGCAGGGGGAGGGAACGAGGAAGATATCAAATCCCTGCTTAATTTACAGTCATTGAAGAACAGAGCACAGATTAAAAATGAGGAGAATTTTCAATTAGATGAGGGAAAAGTCTCCATTTAATTAAAATATGTAACTTAGTATGGGGATCACAACTTAAATAAAATGAGTCTCTTCTCATTTTCACAGGTTGTCATGTTATATCATATGCTGATTTTGGGGCTACAGTTGTAAAAGGTCAGAGGGACAATAACTCATTCCAAAGTTATGCTTCTGGTGCCAGAAGCATGTTCGGCTATGTAATTGAATACAGAACATGTCAGAGAGACATTCCTTTACTGACTGTATATTATACGCCCATCACCAGATCTCCCCCTAACCCTTACTGTGCATATAGGCTGTGACTTAGAATTACATTTAAATTAAACAAAAAATGCCTTATTAGGCTCACTGCCGTGAACGTTTTTTCTCCTTCTATAGGTAGGCCTTAACCTCAACAAGACGAAGCTGCTCTTCCTCCCGGGGAAGGCCTGCTGGCTCAGACTCCATTATCACCCTCTCAGAGTGCAAATAACCTTGGCGTTACCCTGGACAACACCCTGTCCTACTCTGCAAAAATCAAAGCAGTGACTCGCTTATGCAGGTTCATGCTCTACAACATCACACAGGAAGAGGTGCAGGTCCTAATCGAGGTCCACTCCTGTCTGGACTACTGCAACTCACTGTTGCCTGGGGTCCCCGCTTCTGCCATCAAACCCCTGCAACTTATCCAGAATGCTGCAGCCTGCCTGCTTTTCAACCTGCCTAAATTCTCTCATGTCACCCTGCTCCTCCACACACTCTGGCTTATAGTCGAAGCTCGCATCCACTACAAGACCATGGTGCTTACCTACGGAACAGCAAGAGGAGAGCTGCCCATCCATACCTTCAGGATATGCTCAAACCCTACATCCCAACCCCTCTGTTCTGCCATCTCAGGTCTCTTGTGGAAAAATGTACTTTCTATGACTGATGTGGTTTTCCCACCTAGCTACAGTAACCTAAGATAAACGCACTAACTAAGTCCATCTGCTAAAATGACTAAAATGTAAATGTTTAGGCAAAGTAACCCTATCAAAATGGAAAGCTCCTTGAGAGGTAATATGCCAGGGCTATTGGCCCAAATTCAATTATGACCTATTGTGTAGATAATAGAACGAAAATTAACACACTTAAGAGATCCGATTTTTTTGTTCATAAATACTTTGCTACAATGATACACCTCATTCCTTTCTGTTAGCACGTGCACATAGTAAGTACACCATCATGCTTTCGGGATGAGTCTTTTAAGATTCACCAATTATTCTTTAGTTGTGGATAGTACATCAAAATCACTCTTGCTCTTCTTTGTAAGTTACTGTGATTTTGCACCTGTGTATTTTATTAGTTTATTTATGAAAATATGTAGTAAACTCCATGACAGTAGCTAGGGGCTATAGCAGCACACAAGTAGACTACAATTGTATGCTGGGCCAGGCATGCCCTGACCTCGTGAAGTGAGCACTACTGGTGTGAAATTGGAGCGGGCAAGAAGGCTGACGCTCCAGCCTTTGGGAAACTCGCTCCGTGCTCCAATCAAATTGGGCACGCTCCGTTCCTCACTCCGCTCACATACTCTGCACCACTCTGACCCACTGTGCAATACTCATTAGTATTATGGAAAGTAGTGCTGAGCGATGAACCGCCATGTCGTTTTTTAAACGGTTATTAAACTAGTTTAACCTGAAGGGAGTTGTAGTTTTCATAAAGCAAATATTCAGCACAGAAACGTGATAACTAACTACAATGACCATATCGTCACAGTCCCACTGTGCAGGTGCACATTCTGTACTTGCCTGATATGAAACATCTGAAATCCAAAATGCTGGAGTATAGAGCAAAATGTTAAACAAATATGTTGTGGACTGTAGTTGTGAAGTGTTTAAGTAGTGCTTCTGTTGCTACAGTGATAGAAAATGCATTTCACAGGGACAGTAGTTCAGTAAGTATTTATTAGCCTCAAATTTAACCAAAACAATTACAATATGGGAGCGTCAGTAGGCAGGAAGTCCATTTATTTTCCTTTCATAGGCCAGTTTTTATACCCTGCAACTGGGAACATGTTTTAAATTGTTGCTCTGATCATTATAGCCATTCAGGTCTCCCATAAAAATAAAGGAACTATAAATGCTAGTGTCCTCACCCGAGTGTAGTCCTTGATAAAGAAAGCAGCTTTGACTCCAGTCTCCACATTGAAGCTGATGTCCACTTTGACTTCAGTCTCCTGGTCAGTCAGCTTGATGATTGGCACCTGGGAGAGAGAATAGAGAAACATTGTGACTTAATTTCTGAAAAATAAAGTTTATTTAACGTCCATTTCGCTTTCGTTCGCTATCTCAATTCTAAAGCAGTCACTAATTAGGTCCAATCATTAGCTAGTGCAGACTTGTCCTACATTATTAAAGCAAACCATCTGCTTGTTTATCAGTTCGGACAACATTGGAGTTACTCCAACAGATTGTATGTATGTATTTTATTAAGAGCACCAACTCACTGTAGCTTTGTCCAGCACTTTGATGGAGAAAGGTTCCGCCACGTTGTGTTTCCGGAGGGCCTGTTCCAACTGCTGCAACGGTGGGCATTCCCACTTCCCAAACACCACCAGGTCTATGTCACTATGGCAACAGAGAGAGAGAGATGGTATTAAGTAAACTGGTGGCCAAGCACTTGTGGCAAATTCTGAGAGCAAGACTGAGCCAAAACGTCACAACAAAACTGCCCTCTCACCTTGTAGGTAGGTAGAGTCCAGTGCTGAAGCTGCCAAATATCTGCACCTGAGAGAGCAGGGGAATGAAAGAGTTCAGAAAAAACCCTATACTGTACAAATATTTTTTAGGAAAAAAAAGTCTGATGTGCCAGTTCAACGCCCAGCTCTGGTGTGCTCACGTCAGCAGTAGGCCACAGCTCCTTGATGACAGTCTCGATCCTGTCGACCACCTCCTTCCTCATAGCAGCCTCCTCCGGTCGGGGAGACATGAAGTTGTAGAAGTCCACCACCTCCTCATGGAGACTGGGGGGGGGGGGGGGGGGGGGAACACACACACAGTTGCTCACCCAAAACTAAATCAGTCAAATAATTGGACGATTTACATTTTCTGTTTCATGATTTCATTCATTTAAATGGCATCAGTTCACCATGTTAGGTCTTTTCAAAGAAAGCAAGACCAGCATGGAAGCTGAGAGAGATATGACCTACATTGATACAGGCTTTCAAGTAAGCTCAGCATCCCTCATAACATTCAACATCATTACATGGTCCTGTAAGAGCATGGGATTAGCAACTCCAAGGTTGAGGTTTCAATTCCCATACTGATCACAGACCTATACAAAAATTGTATGCACTGATGTTAACATTTTTCACACCAAAATGATTGAGTGCAGCCATACACTGAAATTTAGCACAATCAGATATTGCAATATGTACATTAGCCTACATTTTCATCCACGACACAATGATGGCCCATTGAAATTGGGAAATGTTCTACTTAAACACGAAAGCCTTCAGGTCTGGGCACTGCATGCTCTTCCAATGCCACAAGGGTGCAACTAGAGGCCAATCATTGTATTACACAGTTAAATTCAAACGAAACCTATGGATCTTACAACTGTCCATGGAGACCAGAGAGAATCTTAAACAAAGTCACCTGGCAGTTTTTTTATGCTGACAATGTTTACATGTATAACGTAAGTCTAATCAACAATATTAGGTTATGTAATAAACTAGCAAGTTCAGCTATAGTTTATTAATAACTGAATAATGAGTCAGACGTTAATAATCCCTTGAGTGACTGTATAAAGAAGAGCAACGTTAGCTAACCATGACCGCTTTCATAATTTTGCGTTACATGCCGCGTTCACGGCATGTCAAAAACTCGGGACCTCAGAGTTAAAATTAACTTAAATTATTTGCGTATAGCTTCCTATTGCTTGATTCTGATACTACCCAAGTAGGAAACTCGGGTATCATCTTTCTACTGAGTAAACATGCCGGAAAATGTCCGATTTCCGACATGACATGAATGCGGCATTAACCCTACATTCCAGAAGTTACCCAACCCTTTAGATCTGTCAAATAGCTTGCTAGCTGTTAGCTAACCTTACCAAACCGTTATCTAGTTAGCTAGTTATAGCTGCTTAACAAGTAAAATGTGGCTAGTCAGTGCAGAGCGCAGTCAAATTAGCGATCTAGTTAGCTAAGTGGCTAGCTATTTAAGCTAACATTAACATTCCCATTACTAATCACCCGTGAAGCAAATCAATTTGAAAAAGATAAACGTCAACATGCAAACACCAAAACGACACGGATTGACTTTAGGCATGACATTTTTTATAATAATAAATACGTGTCTCGCTAGTAGGAAACCATGATAGGTACCGGTATCGCGGTTAGCGTTAGCAAGCTACCGTTAGCGTCAAACAATTCCAGAGGGGCAATGGCCCTATCAAAAATAACATCTCACCCATCAACACCGGGGCTGTATTTCCTCGTCTTCCAAGGCGTCCCAGTCCCCGAACTAACATAGTTTCCATAGTTAGAAAGAAGGTAATTCATCCCATAGGTGCTCGCCTTGTTGTCACTTTTCCTTCGGCCTGGATGGTGAGTGTGGTTATTTAGGGGTGCAGGCGGGTGAGTCGGGTGACGCTTCACACAATTCTGTTGGAAATTGTACTGAGGTTGATGCTGATGGTGCCTTTGATGGTGGTATTGGTTGACATTATTATGCATGCTTTCACTGAAGTTAAATAACAGATTGACACTGCCAGCGTTTTTATTCATATTTCCAGTTACATTGCCACCACTAATCCTTCCCAAAGAGCGGTTTGAAGATGTACTGTCCGTTATAGATTCCACCGAAGACAAGGACGAGATAGATCCCGTCTTTTGGGGCATTTTACTGTCTCCCAAATCTGTCGTTACCCCGTAAGCGTTGGACGGGGTCAATGAGTTCTGTACGGTGCCGTTCGGTAACGTTACCCCGAAGGAGGAGAACGCAGTGCCGTGGTTAGAAGTAGTGCCTTTTGAAATACCGTGATGGCTGCTGCTGCTCAGACCAGCGGTGGTGTTGGTGCACATGCTATTGCCCTTTGCCGCAACATGTTTATAAACGTCCAATGCTGGAGAATTCAAATGCAGGTTGTGGTTCTGATTATTATGAAGATGCTGACCGGAGTTTGCTCGTATCTGAGATGTCTCCCAGACTTGCATCCACAATGCGTTTGCAGGTCCTTTCTGCTCGGGCTGAATCCAAGCCACCCTCGGATCCATTCAACTTATTTTTTCTGAACCCACTTCAAGCAAGTCAATGAGACCGTTAAAATGTACGACTGTTCCGACAAAATAAATGAGCTAGTAAACCGGGTTACAAAGACATAGAGAAGTGCTAACGCCAAACCGAACGAGGACCATTGAGAAGAGTAGTCCAGGTTCTTTTCAAACCGCTAACTGAAAACGGTTAGCAGAAGTCTACTGTGAATCAATATGGCGTATTCTCTTCAAACCAAAGCGCCGTGCGCATTTCTGTAGGATTTTAAACTATCGCTTGAACACACCCCCATTCACCGCCCATTCCTCCCTCGCTCTCAGCTGCCACAATATTTAACTAATTACAAACCAACCAATGCTGTTCAAAGTAAATATTTGAATAATATTTTATCATGTTTATATAGCAACATATGTATTATGAATAAAACAATAACATAATATATTATCATAACAGGAGACAGATAAGCTAAAGTTAATTTGAAGAAAATAATCAGAAATAGTAATCAACATGATATTATAAATATTTTAATAGCCCTGGCAATGTGTTGGAGATCGAGAATTGAACCCACAATCCTGGCGTTACAAGCGCCATACCTTACCAACTGAGCTACACGGGACCAGCACACAGACTTGGTACTGGTACCCCAGTTATATAGCGAAGTTGTCGTAACTCGTTGTGTATTTATTATTACTTTTATTTTTATGTGGCATTACTTTTCTAATATTTCTGTTTTCTTTCTCTTTGAATTGTTGTGAAGAGAAATAAAAGTACGTTTTTAAAAGTAAGTAAGTATTTCACTGTTTGTCTACACCTGTTGTTTACGAAGCATTTGACAAATAAAACGTGATTTGATTTAAATAAGTGATTTTGACATAAAGAATATCATCGGCTGGTCAAGGGGATGTTCCAAATTAGACATGTTTCTTATTGTAATCACTATGTCTTTCTTTTTATAATTTGTCATTATCTATCATGAAAAATCTTGCATTTCCCTGCCCCCAAAAAACGAAAAAGCTTGGCTCACAAATAATGCTCTTTCCTCAATACATAAACCGTTTTATCAGTTGCAATTAAAAATCAGTGCTGCACCACTCACTTGTAGCCATCAAGCAAGGCATCAGCACGAATTCCACCTCAAATTAATAAAAGCCTTGGCTCCCGCAAAGTATGCACTTTTTCCCCTCCTTCCTTGCTCTCGCAATCGTTGGCCACAGACGATTCCGAGCTTCTTTATGATCACTGGTCGCGGTGGCTGGCTGTTCTCCCCATCTCTCAGCCTACCCAGGCGGTGCACTACATCCAGAGAACCTGCAACAACATTTCGCTCGTCCTCCGGGACTATTGCCCTCACAACTGTAAATCGTTCTGGATAAGAGTGTCTGCTTAATGTAATTGAGGTAAATATGTACAGGGCCTTCAGAGAGTAATCACACCCCTTTGGATGGTGTGTCACTCCAAAGATACAGGAAGGAAACCACTAAAGTGTATTTCACCATGAAGCCATGTGTGACTTTAGGCCTTCATTGTAAATAAGAATTTGTTCTTAATTTACTTGCCTAGCTAAATAAAGGTTAAAAAAAACCTTGTTTAATGGCTGTGATAGGAGAAAACTGAGAGAAAAACATTGTAGTTACTCCACAATACTAACCTAAGTGACAGAGTGAAAAGAAGGAAGCCTCTACAGAACAAAAATATTCCAAAACATGTGTCCTGTTTGCAATAAGGCACAAAAGTAAAACTGCAATGAAATTAACTTTATGTACTGAATACAAAGTGTTATGTTTGGGGCAAATCCAACACGTCACTGAGTACCACTCCTCATATTTTCAAGCATGGTGGTGGCTGCATCATGTTATGGGTATGCTTGCATTGGCAATAGAGCTAAGCACAGGCAAAATCTTAGAGGAAAACCTGGTTCAATCTACTTTCCAACAGGTACTGGGAGACAAATTCACCTTATTGATGTGTGTGGGCCATGATAGGTCCTTAATGATGTGGACAACAAGGAACTTGAAGCTCTCGATCCTCTCCACTACAGCCCTGTTGATGTGAATCGGGGCGTGCTCGGCCCTCCGTTTCCTATAGTCCATGATCAGCTCCTTTGTCTTGTTGAGGTAAAGGTTGTTGTTTTGACACCGTACTGCCAGGTCTCTGACCTCCTCCCTATAGACTGTCTCATAGCCATCGGTGATCAGGCCTACCACCATCGTGTCGTCAGCAAACTTAATGATGGTCTTGGAGTCGTGTGCAGCCAGGCAGTCTTGGGTGAACAGGGAGTACAAGGAGAGTACTGAGCATGCACCCCTGAGGGGCCCCCGTGTTAAGAGTCATAGTGGCAGATGTGTTGTTGCCTCCCCTCATCACCTGGGGGTGGCCCGTCAGGAAGTCCAGGATCCAGTTGCAGAGGGAGGTGTTCAGTCTTAAGGTCCTTAGCTTCGTGATGAGCTTGGAGGGCACTATGGTGTTGAATGCTGAGTTGTAGTCAATGAACAGCGTTCTCACATATACTACATGGGCAAAAGCATGTGGACACCCATTCCAATTAGTGGATTCCTCTATTTCAGCCACACTCATTGCTGACAGGTATATAAAATCAAGCACACAGCCATGCAATCTCCATAGACAAACATTGGCAGTAGAATGGCCTTACTGAAGAGCTCAGTAACTTTCAACGTGGCACTGTCATAGGATGCCACCTTTCCAACAAGTCAGTTCGTCAAATTTCTGCCCTACTAGAGTTGCCCCAGTCAACTGTAAGTGTGTTATTGTGAAGTGCAAACGTCTAGGAGCAACAACGGCTCAGCCGCAAAGTGATAGGTCACACAATCTCACAGAACGGGACCGCAGAGTGCTGAAGCACGTAGCGAGTAACAATCATCAGTCCTCAGTTGCAACACTCACTACCGAGTTCCAAACTGCCTCTGGAAGCAACGTCAGCACAATAACTGTTCATCGGGAGCTTCATAAAATGGGTTTCCATGGCCGAGCAGTCGCACACAGGCCTAAGATCACGATGCGCAATACCAAGCGTCGGCTGGAGTGGTGTAAAACTAGCCACCATTGGACTCTAGCAGTGGAAACGCGTTCTCTGGAGTGATGAATCACGCTTCACCATTTGGCAGTCCGACAGACGAATCTGGTTTTGGCGGATGTCAGGATGCTACCTGCCCGAATGCATAGTACCAACTGTAAAGTTTGGTGGAGGAGGAATAATGGTCTGGGGCTGTTGTTCATGGTTCGGGCTAGGCCCCTTAGTTCCAGTGAAGGGAAATCTTAACGTTACAGCATACAATGACATTCTGGACGATTCTGTGCTTCCAACTTTGTGGCAACAGTTTGGGGAAGGCCCTTTCCTGTTTCAGCATGACAATATCCCCGTGCACAAAGTAAGGTCCATACAGAAATGGTTTGTCGAGATCGCTGTGGAAGACTGACCTGCACAAAGCCCTGACCTCAACCCCATCGAACACCTTTGGGATGAATTGGAACGCTGACTGTGAGCCAGGCCTAATTGACCAACATCAGTGCCCGACCTCACTAATGCAATTGTGGCTGAATGGAAGTAAGTCCCTGCAGCAGTGTTCCAACATCTAGTGGAAAGCCTTCCCAAAAGAGTTGAGGCTTTTATAGCCGCAAAGGTGGGACCAACTCCATATTAAATGCCCATGATTTTGGAATGAGATGTTCGACAAGCAGGTATACACATACTTTTGGTCATGTAGTGTATGTAGGTGGGAGAGGGCAGTGTGGAGTGCAATAGAGATTGTGTCATCTGTGGATCTGTTAGGGTGGAATGCGAATTGGAGTAGGTCCAGGATGTCTGGGACGAAGGCGTTGATGTGAGCCATGACCAGCCTATCAAATCAAGTCAAATTGTATTGGTCACATACACATATATTTACACATACATACATATTTTATTGCTCACATCCACCGATAAATCCACAAAATTGAGAATTTCAATAAGCATTTTCTCTACGGCTGGGCATGCTTTCCACCTGGCTACCCCTACCCCGGTCAACAGCCCTGCACCCCCCACAGCAACTTGTCCAAGCCTCCCCATTTCTCCTTCACCCAAATCCAGATAGCTGATGTTATGAAAGAGCTGCAAAATCTGGACCCCTGCAAATCAGCCGGGCTAGACAATCTGGACCCTCTCTTTCTAAAATTATCACCCGAAATTGTTGCAACCCCTATTACTAGCCTGTTCAACCTCTCTTTCGTATCGTCTGAGATCCACAAGGATTGGAAAGCTGCCGCGGTCATCCCCCTCTTCAAAGGGGGAGACACCCTGGACCCAAACTGTTACAGACCTATATCCATCCTGCCCTGCCTATCTAAGGTCTTCGAAAGCCAAGTTAATAAACAGATCACTGACCATCTCGAATCCCACCGTACCTTCTCCGCTGTGCAATCCGGTTTCCGAGCCGGTCACAGGTGCACCTCAGCCACGATCAAGGTCCTAAACGATATCATAACCGCCATCGATAAGAGGCAATACTGTGCAGCTGTATTCATCGACCTGGCCAAGGCTTTCGACTCTGTCAATCACCACATTCTTATCGGCAGACTCAACATCCTTGGTTTCTCAAATGACTGCCTCGCCTGGTTCACCAACAAAACTAAATGCATGCTCTTCAACCGATCGCTGGCCACACCTGCCCGCCCGTCCAGCATCACTACTCTGAACGGTTCTGACTTAGAATATGTGGACAACTACAAATACCTAGGTGTCTGGTTAGACTGTAAACTCTCATTCCAGACTCACATTAAGCATCTCCAATCCAAAATTAAATCTAGAATCGGCTTCCTATTTCGCAGCAAAGCATCCTTCACTCATGCTGCCAAACATACCCTCGTAAAACTGACTATCCTACCGATCCTTGACTTCGGCGATGTCATTTACAAAATAGCCTCCAACACTCTACTCAGCAAATTGGATGCAGTCTATCACAGTACCATCCATTTTGTCACCAAAGCCCCATATACTACGCACCACTGCGACCTGTATGCTCTCGTTGGCTGGCCCTCGCTTCATATTCATCGCCAAACCCACTGGCTCCAGGTCATCTATAAGTCCTTGCTAGGTAAAGCCCCGCTTATCTCAGCTCACTGGTCACCATAGCAGCACCCACCTGTAGCACGCACTCCAGCAGGTATAGTTCACTGGTCACCCCCAAAACCAATTCCTGCTTTGGCCGCCTTTCCTTCCAGTTCTCTGCTGCCAATGACTGGAACGAAATGCAAAATTCACTGAAGCTGGAGACTCATATCTCCCTCACTAACTTTAAGCACCAGCTGTCAGAGCAGCTCACAGATCACTGCACCTGTACATAGCCCATCTGTAAATAGCCCATCCAACTACCTCATCCCCATACTGTTATTTATTTATTTTTCTCCTTTGCACCCCAGTATCTCTACTTGCACATTCATCTTCTGCACATCTATCACTCCAGTGTTTAATTGCTATATTGTAATTATTTCACCACTATGGCCTATTTATTGCCTTACCTCCCTTATCCTACCTCATGTTCACACACTGCATATAGACTTTTCTATTGTGCTATTGACTGTACGTTTGTTTATTCGATGTGTAACTCTGTGTTGTTGTTTGTGTCGCACTGCTTTGCTTTATCTTGGCCAGGTCGCAGTTGTAAATGAGAACTTGTTCTCAACTAGCCTACCTGGTTAAATAAAAGTGAAATAAAAAATATATATTTTATTGCGGGTGTAGCGAAATGCTTGTGTTCCTTGCTCCAACAGTGCAGTAATATCTAACAATTCACAACAATACACACAAAAAGAATGGAGTTAAGAAATATATAAATATTAGGATGAGCAATGTCGGAGTGACATTGACTAAAATACAGTAGAATAGAATACCGTATACACATATGGAATGAGTAAAGCAGTATGTAAACATTATTAAAGTGACTAGTGTTCCATTATTAAAGTGACCAGTGATTCCATGCCTATGTATATAGAACAGCAGCCTCTAAGTTGCAGGGTTGAGTAACCGGGTGGTAGCGGTTACTCAACCCTGCAACTTAGAGGCTGCTGTTCTATATACATAGGCATGGAATCACTGGTCACTTTAATAATGGAACACTATTGATGGCTATTTAAAAGTCTGATGGCCTTGATATAGAAGCTGTTTTTCAGTCTCTCGATCCCAGCTTTGATGCACCTGTACTGACCTCACCTTCTGGATGGTAACGGGGTGAACAGGCCGTGGCCCAGGTGGTTGATGTCCTTGATGATCTTTTTGACTTTCCTGTGACATAGGGTGATGTAGGTTTCCTGGAGGGCAGGCAGTGTGCCCCCGGTGATGCGTTTGGCAGACCGCACCACCCTCTGGAGAGCCATGCGGTTGCGGGCAGTGCAGTTGCCGTACCAGGCGGTGATACAGCCCGACAGGATGTTCTCAATTGTGCATCAGTAAAAGTTTGTGAGGGTCTTAGGGGCCAAGACAAATTTCTTCAGCCTCCTGAGGTTGAAGAGACGCTTCTTGCGCCTTCTTCACCACACTGTCTGTGTGGGTGGACCATTTCAAATCATCTGTGATGTTTACGCCGAGAAACGTGAAGCTTCTCACTATCTCCACTGCAGTCCCGTCAATGTGGATAGCATTTAATGGCTACAGATGTGAGTGCTACAGGGTGATAGTCATTTAGACAGGTTACCTTGGTGTTCTTGGGCACAGGGACTATGGTGGTCTGCTTGAAACATGCAGGTTTTACCGACTGGGTCAGGGAGAGGTTGAAATGTAAGTGAAGATACTTGCCAGCTTTTCAGCGTATGCTTAGAGTACGTGTCCTGGAAATCCATCTGTCCATGCGGCCTTGTGAATGTTAACCTGTTTAAAGGTCTTACTCACATCAGCTAAAGAGAGTGTGATCACATAGATGTCCGGAACCGCTGGTGCTCTCATGCATGGTTCAGAGTTGCTTGCCTTGAAGTGAGTATAGAAGGCATTTAGCTTGTCTGGTAGGTTTGTGTCACTTGGCAGCTTGCGTGTTGGTTTCTCTTTGTAATCCGTAATAGTTTGCGAGCACTGTCACATCCGACAAGCTTCGGAGCCAGCGTAGGTCCTTTGAGAGGTACATTTATAAAAATGTATTACCTCAAACTGGCAGATTGTTTAATGTAATTGATGTAAATGTGTAATTTAGCATATGTGTAATTTACCCCCCCCCCCCCCCCCCAAGGAAATTATTGCCTATTTCGCCCATATATTTTTTGTTGTTGCAAAAAAGTTGTGTAGTTCCAGTTCTTAGCTAAACACCAAATAAGTAATTAACTACTGTAAACACTATCAATATTTGAATTTAGTTCAACTACCACCAAGCTACTGCAAAATGTGGTTAAATTACATGTAATTTAACTACTCCAACACCGGTTATTGCGCAGTGACGTCAAAAATGTAATTTCCTGTGCTTTTTATATAAATATTATATATATATATATAATATTTCCACACTATGAGGTTGGAATAATGTCGTTTTGAATCACAAATGGCCCCCAGCTGACAACACGCTCAGCCATCAGGACTCTACACTCCTCCATCCAGATAGTTCCCAGACAGTCCTAGCAAATTATTGCTTCAGAAATATCCCTTTGCTAATAAGCTATTTTTGTTTATTTTTGAAAATTTTAATGAAAACAATCACAGAAAGGTACTTTATTGTACCCATAAATAATTTGATATTGAGATCAAAACGGCTGCATTGGACATTTAATGAAGCATACTCATTCACTCATCACCATTAGCAGCATCTACTAAATGTTAAATGTATTACCTGTCAGGTATTTTAATTGTCCGTAATGTCTACTTGTTAAATGTTTGTAAGGTCTTAAAATTGTAATTTTTCTAGTGTCTTTTTAGTTCTGTGTTGGACTCCAGGAAGATTAGCTAACATTATGGCATCAGCTAATGGGGATCCTAATAAAATAAAATGTTTTCCCATCAGAGCAGCAAAAAGCAACAAAAAGCCTCATTACAGTAACATGTTAGTACATTTTCCCACCAGTGATGTGTTTCAATCAAACTGACATAAAAGTTGATTAAAGTAAATGGCCTCTTTTTGTCATTGTAGCCTTCAGGGTACTTTAAATGAACTCTTGTCAGTGGTGTTGTGGATTCTAGAGCCCTTCATATTTTCCCAGTGATTGTCAGTACTCAGTGTTCATCCTTGTACGTCTTCGCTTGACGTAAACACAAACTAACAAGCAATAACTAACCTAAACAGACCGCAGCTGATGTAGCATAGGGTCACAGCTCTTTGCGTAGGGCTGTTGAAGGTTGGATCGTAGTAGTGCTTCGTAATATGAATGATATCAACGTCTTCCTACACTTGGGGTAGTCTTCAAATTTCTGAAGGTACCACCTAGAGAGAAAGACAGGATGACATTAATTCACTGTGTTAACGGGACAGTTAACGGGACAGTTCACCCCAAACCGTGTGTGTGTATGCTCAGTGTCTTCATGCATGTGTGCCTGCCTGCGGAATGTGTGTGTGTTTCCCAAGGGCGCAACTTTTCACAATTCTGAAATTGCATGTTTGTCATCCCCCCTCCCCCAGTTTTATCATTGGAATGTGATACACAATGAAGAAACCGTGCGGACCATGCGGACGCCTCAGAGCTTTCGGTTAGGCTGTTTGGAGTGTTTATCCCACTGAAAAAATATATGTAATTATGCCCCCCCAACACACTTCTAAAACCAAAGTGGCGCCCCTGGTGTTTCCTACCTGAAGTGAGCGAAGGCTCTGCTGGCAAGAACAATGAGAGTAAAGGTGGGGAAGAATGCGCTGTGGACAGAATGAGCCGCCAGAGCAAACCTCACCCACTCTTATCTCGCCAAAGAACTTTGAGTATATGCCCGGAGCAAACAGCCCACCTACAGGAGAGAACATAAGACAGGGTAGAACTCGTTGCATTGTGATTACAGCAACAGTCATGTACAAATGTGACTAACCCAGTGGCGGTCAGTGCCGTTTATGATGAGGGAGGCCAATTTTCTTTTCATGAGCATGGCCTTATTTCTATTACAGCATGATGGATGACTGTCACTCATATTCCATTCACCCAGTTCAATGTAACGTCGAGAGGTTGAGGCTACTACAAGATACAAAAATGTCCCCTACAACCTAGCCTATGAATGAAAGTTTACAATGTAGGTGCACACAGATCAAGATACATTTTTGAGATGACAGACAGTGACACATGGACAGACAGTGACACATTCAATGCCACCATGCACACTCTTGCCTGCATCTAGCTTATCTAAGGTGTAATCATTACTCCAACAGTTGCAAACAAATTTTAAGAAATTCACTGAGGATGGTCCTTCCGTTCCTCCTCTGAGGAGCCTCCACTGGACTAACCAGGTTTATCATGATATCTGTTTATCCTTGCTGTTACCACTATTATGTAAAAAAGTCCATTCATGCCTGTTCCTGCAGTCACAAAACATTCTCACAGGTTCTCTATTAGCATACTTAATTGTCTGCTGATGGGCCATCAACAGGCTTTCCATTGTATTCAAACTGGTTGGGTAGGTTAGGTCTTGCAGAACATTCACACCTGGCCCAGTGGGCAATCAGGAAGAAGTTGTCTTTACTTCACAAAACTGTGGAAGAGAAGTCCACACAGTTGCAATGTTATTCATTCAAACCGATATATCATTTCGGGAAAAAATGCAACTCAGATCAATATAGGTTTTCCATATCAGTGCCCATCACAAAAAATATATAAATATACAGTATTAGTGTCACTCCACAATATAACAGCAATTGGCAATACAAATTACACTGAACAAAAATATAAAATAATGCAACATGTAAAGTGTTGGTCCCATGTTTGGATTAATTTGTGAAGAGCATTCTTCTCCAGCATGCTAGTGGCCATCGAATATGAGCATTTGCCCACTGAAGTCGGTTACGACGCCGTTAGGTCAAGACCCTGATGAACCTTAGATGGTTTTTAACAGTTTGTGCAGAAATTTGTCAGTTGTGCAAACTCACAGTTTCATCAGCTGTCCAGGTGGCTGGTCTCAGACGATCCCGCAGGTGAAGAAACCGGATGTGGAGGCCATGGTCTGTAGTTGTTAGACCGGTTGGACATCCTGCCAAATTCTCGAAAATGACGTTGGAGGCAGTTTAAGGTAGAGAAATTAACATTAAATTCTCTGGTAACATCTCTGGTGGACATTCCTGCAGTCAGCATGCCAATTGCATGCTCCCTCAACTTGAGACCTCTGTGGCATTGTGTTGTGTGATAAAACTGCACATTTTAGAGTGGCCTTTTATTGTCCCCAGCACAAGGTGCACCGATGTAATGGTCATGCTGATTCTTGATATGCCACCCCTGTAAAGTGTATGGATTATCTTGAGCACAACATTTGAGAAAAATAAGCTTTTTGTGCCTATGGAAAAATTTTCTGGGATCTTTTATTTCAGCTCATGAAACATGGGACCAGCACTTTACATGTTGCGTTTATATTTTTGTTCTGTGTATATACTCGTTGGAGTGGGATTGTTGTTCTCACAAAAAAATATATATATATAGTGAGTGAATATACTTCAAACAAGGTTCAGAATGTCCACTCAGTGGGCCTACACATTGCACACCCCTTAAATAAGAACTGACAAATTTAAAATAAAATAAAATTCATGTCAAAACGTGTGAGATGAAAATTGACAAACTAAACGGTGTGCAATGTGTAGGCCCGCTGAGTGGACATTCTGAACCGTGTTTTAAGTCAGTAGGTCACATGACCAAGGAGCTATTCAAATTTGAAAGTTTGAACATTTAATGTAAAAACATGTGAGATGAAAATGGACAAACTAAAGGGTGTGCAATATAGAAGGGTAGTCAGTGGACATTCTGATCCTTGCTTGAGGTCAGTAGGTCACATGACCAAGGAGCTACTGAAATTAGAAACATTGAAAAACATTGAAAATTCATGGGGAAATGGTGTGAGATGATAATGTACAAACTAAAGGGTGTGCACTGTGTAGGGCCACTGATTGTACATTCTGAACCTTGTTTGAAGTCAGTAGGTCACATGAGCAAAGAGATATTGAAATTCAAAAATGTAAATAAATAATTAAGTAGTGCGAGTAAATCGTCAAAAAGAAAAGTGTGCGCAATGTGTGTCTATACCATCAGGTTAGCTAGAACCAGTTTTGAAAGTTTTAGGAGTAATGGTTAAAGAGCTATTGAAATTTGAAAAATTTGATTTGTCACTATGTTGACGGTTCCTAACTGCTGTTGGTGGACGTAAGGAAAACTACAGGCGAATATCCGTAAAATATCCAACCTGAAAACGGTCTTTACCTCAGTATAAACTGCGTGCTTTTCCGACTAGTCGTAGTGGGAGGACCACACAACATGTCATCGTGTGACTCCAAGTTTACTTCGATATGATGGTTATTATACAAATATTTGCGCATAAAAGCATTTCTCACATAATTTTCATACAAAAAGATCGCACCTTGTCTAGTGTCTTTTGTTTTATCGAGATTTGGACAGTTTACCGAAAAAAAATCTGTTTCCATCAGGCCCGTCATTACATTTATCCGACATGTACTTTAACCTGGTTATTATTATACATTTTTGGGGACCAAATCAGATGTGATGTGCTATATTTATTGAATATTACATGAACCCTATAATTTAAAATTGACAATTTGGGTGCAATCAATTAGTTTAATTTCTCAGCAAATTGTAGGAATGCTAATCTTATCATCGATGTTGGACGATAAGATGGCAAGATTTGGATCAGGCATTTACATTGTTTTTATCTGATAAAACTTGACAGTTGATTATTTTCATCAAAACCATTACTGACTCATTGTGGCTGGATCGTTGGAGAACGAGATCATCCCTAATATCTTAAACCTCAGTTGAGTAAAACATTTCAATAAAGCCATTATTACAAAAGAAAGAAAAATCTTTTACTTTAGGAGTGTTTGTATCTACCCGTTTCAATTTCTTCAGGTCTCTCTCAGGTCAGTTTCTGGTGAAAACGTAGCATTGTAATTCAGATCCTTTCTCACAGTCTCTCTGGTTTCAAACCACTTCTAAGTCACTGAAGGTTAACCTCAATTTTGAGTGTTGATGTCATGGACGGATAAATATGGCAGCATAAAAAAAAAACATTCATAAACCATAGATGGCTGCTGTGCTCCCTCCCTGCTTGAACACAGACTGTACAGCCACTGCCTCTACCTCGCCTCTTCTAAAATGAGAATGTTTCTGGATTCCAGGAGTGCCTGCAGTTTCTGCAGGGCAGCAGGTAGCCTAGTGGTTAAGAGCGTTGGTCCATTAACCGCAAAGCCACTGGTTTGAATCCCTGAGCCGACGAGGTGAAAAATCTGTCAATGTGCCCTTGAGCAAGGCACTTAACCCTAATTACTCCTGTAAGTTGCTTTGGATAAGAATGTCTGCTAAATGACTAAGATGTAAACATATTTCATTAGGTGTGGCGTGTCCACAGGTACCAGAAAATCTGAAATGCAAATATATCTGACTTTGAATATTATACAGTACTGTGCAGCCCTCTTCATCGACCTGGCCAAGGCTTTCGACTCTGTCAATCACCGTATTCTTATCGGCAGACTCATATAGCCTTGGTTTCTCAAATAACTGCCTCGCCTGGTTCACCAACTACTTCGCAGACAGAGTTCAGTGTGTCAAATCAGAGGGCCTGTTGTCCGGACCTCTGGCAGTCTCCATGGAGGTACCACAAGGTTCAATTATCGGGCCGACTCTTTTCTCTGTATATATCAATGATGTCGCTCTTGCTGCTGGTGATTCTCTGATCCACCTCTACGCAGACGACACCATTCTGTATACATCTGGCCCTTCCTTGGACACTGTGTTAACTAACCTCCAAACGAGCTTCAATGCCATACAACACTCCTTCCGTGGCCTCCAACTGCTCTTAAACGCTAGTAAAACCAAATGCATGCTTTTCCACCGTTCGCTGCCCACACCCGCCCGCCCGACTAGCATCACTACCCTGGAAGGCTCTGACCTAGAATATGTGGACAACTACAAATACCTAGGTGTCTGGCTAGACTGTAAACTCTCCTTCCAGACTCATATTAAACATCTCCAATCCAAAATCAAATCTAGAGTCGGCTTTCTATTTCGCAACAAAGCCTCTTTCACTCACGCCGTCAAACTTACCCTAGTAAAACTGACTAGCCTACTGATCCTCGACTTCGGCGATGTCATCTACAAAATAGCTTCCAATACTCTACTCAGCAAACTGGATGCAGTCTATCACAGTGCCATCCGTTTTGTTACCAAAGCACCTTATACCACCCACCACTGCGACCTGTATGCTCTAGTCGGCTGGCCGTCTCTACATATTTGTCGCCAGACCCACTGGCTCCAGGTCATCTATAAGTCTATGCTAGGTAAAGCTCCGCCTTATCTCAGCTCACTGGTCACCAAAAATGTTGTCGGAGGAAGGCCAGGGTCCGGCGGGAGCAGGGCTGGCAGGTTAGATTGGAGGAATGAGCCCATTCCAGGACCGGGGATGGGCAAAATCCGGGACAAACAACCAGTTAGCCGGGCCCCCCCGGGCTGGGAACGCTGTGCCTTGCGGACCAGGCCCTCAATACCCCAAACAAGTGTTGCTGCTAGACAGGAAGTAGGGAGGATGGTCTCTGGGTCAGACGGATTTGCAGCAGAGCTATGCAAGCGAGAGAGGGCGTCAGGCTTCACATTCTTGGACCCAGTGCGGTAGGAGATGGTGAAATTTAAACGATTGAACAACAGAGCCCAACGAGCCTGCCTTGAGTTGAGACGCATGGCGGTGCGGAGATATTCCAGATTCTTATGGTCGGTCTACACGAGGAATGGATGTTGCGCCCTTTCTAGCCAGTGTCTCCATTCCTCCAGCGCCATCTTGACCTGGTTACCAACATCATAGTTCCTCTCTGCGGGATTAAGACTATGGGAAAATAAAGTGATGGGATGCATCTTTTGATCCTGGGCAGAATGCTGGGACAGGACTGCCCCCACTACAACGTCCGAGGCGTCGACCTCCACCACGAACTGATGGGACGGGCCCGGATGGATTAGGATGGGGGCTGTAGTGAACCGATGCTTGATCCGAAAACGCCCAGTCAGCAGCTGGGGACCATGTGAAAGGATCCTTCGGTGAGGTGAATGCAGAGAGGGGGGAAGCCAGGGTGCTGCAATACTTCCCAGAAAGGAGATAGTGGATTATTGGAACTCACATTTCTCCGCTTTAAATAACAGGTGGTTCTCCAGGAGGCGCTGGAGAACATCCTCCTAAACTGAACGGGAAACAAACCGGTTCAACAAACACGAACCGGTTCAACATGTCACGGAGCACATCATTGACCAGAGCCTGGAACACTGTGGAACGTTGGTCAGTCCGAATGGCATATCCAGATACTCGTAGCGCCCGCTAGCTGTGTTAAAGGCTGTCTTCCATTCATCTCTTTCCCGTATCCGAACCAGATGGTAGGCATTCCGGAGGTCCAACTTCGAGAATACAATTGCCCCCTGGAGAGGCTCGAAAGCCGAGGAGAGGAGTGGTAGTGGGTAACGGTTCTTTACATCCGTGATGTCTTTAAGACCCCGGTAGTCGATACACGGGCGCAAGGTTTTGTCCTTCTCCCCTAAGAAGAAACCTGCGCTGGCAGGGGAAGGAGGATGAATGAACCCTGCCCCAAGAGAGTCCTCAATGTACCCTTCCATGGTATTGGTCTCATTACCAGACAGGCAATAAGCCGCCCCCGTGGCGGTGTAGTGCCAGGGAGGAGGTCCATGGCGCAGTCATAGGGTCAATACAGAGGAAGAGATGTGGCTCGGGCCTTGTTGAAAAACCTCCCGGAGGTCCTGATACTCCGCGGGAATGGCGGAGAGATCCGAGGCTTAACCCAAGCCCGCTGGAGAACGTCAAGGGGTGGGTTGTGCCGCCTTCAGCCAATGCGCGTGGCAGAACGTGCTCCAACCCAGGATAGAACCCGTAGCCCAGTTGATCAGGGGGTTGTGCGTCTGGACAATCACAAAACCACAGGTGCATGAGGAGATTCAATGAGCAGGAACCGCATGGACTCACTGTGATTCCCTGACACTCACAGGTTAATAGGAATCGTACTGTGAGTGACCCTGCTAATAGAGCGTCCATCCAATGCTCTGGCATCCATGAGAACGGAGATGAGTTGTGTGAAGATACACAGCTCCAACACCAGGATAGTGTCCATAAAGCGCTCGTCGGTCCCAGAGTCCACGAGCAACCGGAGAGATTTAGACAGGTCACCCCTCAACAGGATAGCATGGAGAGGAGTACGAGTAATGGGAGCTGGGAGACTCCCTGTATGGCCCACCAGCGTACTTGTACCTACTGATGAACCTGGGCTTTTTACTGGACAGGTGGATATGTAATGTCCCGAAGTTCCACAATACAGACAGCTTTTAGAGGTCAGTCTGCGGAAACGTTCTTCAGGGGACAATCTAGCCCTGCCCAGTTGCATGGGCGCTGGAGGAGGAGAGTCAACAGTCCTCGATGATTTCTGAAGGAACTCGTGTGACATCGGATTCTCACGGGAATGCAGGCGTCTGGGATTTCTGGGGTTCTTCGGAGGTGAGGGGAAAACCGTGGACGGGTGTGTGTGCCCAGGAACAGACCTCTCCCTACTGTGTTCCCGCCCATCGATCCTTATGGTCAAGGCTATGAGAGAGTCAAGGTACTAGGGCAGCTCCCGGGCTGCGAGCTCGTCTTTAATTCCCTCCGATAATCCATGAAGGAACGTGCTGAACAAGGATTCCGGGTTCCAGGAACTCTCGGCGGCTAAAGTGCGAAAGTCTATCACATAGTCTGTCACACTACGGGAGTCTTGACACAGTTGAAGTAGCTTCCGAGCCACCTCTATCCCAGACAACGGAGAGTCAAACACCTTCCTTACTTCCGCCAAGAAATCCTCCAGCCTAAGGCAAATGGTGGATTGTTTCTCCCACACCGCCGTAGCCCAGGCGAGTGCCCTCCCGGACAACAGCATTATAAGATACACCATCTTAGAACGGTCCGACAGAAATGAAGAGGGCTGCAGATCAAAAATGAGGGAGCACTGGGAGAGAAAAGCCCGGCAGGTTCCAGGATCCCCAGCGTAGCGCTCCGGAGGAAGTAAGCAGGGTTAACGGGAAGTCGGTGTAGGGTGGGGAGAAACACTGCTGGTAGCGGGGTTACTGAGAGTCTGGGAGATTACAGTTGTGGCTTGCTGCCTGTTAGAAAATCTGTGGAATAGCTCTAGTAATGCATTGAAATCATGGTCATGGTGTTCCGCCAAGGTCTGGAGTCTTTCCATAAGCCTTTCAAGGAACTCCTGGTGGCTCCTTGGGAAGAGACAGCGTCGCAGAGCTGGTCCGAGTCTGCTGGGTCAGTCATGGCCAGTTTGTACTATCATGACTCGGGATATGACCCAGATGAAGACAGAGGGGGCGGATAGTTCAATACTCTGAATATTTATTATACAACGGGGCAGGCAAAGGGCAGGTCGAGGACAGGCAGTGGTTCGTAATCCAAGGCAGGGTCAAACAGGGACAGAACGGAAGGCAGGCTCAGGATCAGCACAGACAGGTCAGATCCGGGAAGACTCGAAAAACAAACTTGAGAGCATACGCAACGTGAAACACGCTGGTAAGACCTGACAAGACAAACTGGCAACAGACAAACAGAAAAACGCAGGTATTAATACACAGGGGATAATGGGTAAAAATAGGAAACACCTGGTGGGGGGTGGAGACAAGCACAAGACAGGTGAAACAAATCAGGGTGTGACAACAACAAAATGTGGTATCAGTCAATTGGTATGCACTATCTGTAACTGTAAAGCAAGGGTGTCAAACTCATTCCATGGAGGGCGTAGATTCTGCTGGATTTTTGTTTTCAATTTCAATTAAGACTTAGACAACCAGGTGAGGGGAGTTTCTTACTAATGAGTGACCTTAATTCATTCATTATTGTCAAGGGAAGAGCGAAAACCTGCAGACACTCGGCCCTTTGTGGAATGAATTTAACACGTGCTGAAAAGGAACAAGCAGTGATTCTCCACTACATGTAGACGTAGATTCAGGATCACTACGTTACTAGGAAACTTCCAGGCAGTGGTTTTGATTGGCCAGA
The DNA here is from genome assembly GCF_045679555.1 of Salvelinus alpinus. NCBI lineage: Eukaryota > Metazoa > Chordata > Actinopteri > Salmoniformes > Salmonidae > Salvelinus > Salvelinus alpinus. The sequence continues at coordinate 27,656,831 of NC_092114.1, forward strand.
GCGAACCTGCAGGCAGCAGGAATCTTATCTTTTGGTACAGTATCTTGTAGCCCCTCTCTCCAGGTTTCCGTAGGTTCCTTAGGATGTGGTCAGAGTGAACGTTCACCAACCAACCCACCAACCCCAGCACAGAGCCTGAAAATCAACCAGTGGGGAAGCTGATTTATAATGACAGTGTGTGTAAGACGACCAATGAGGTGAACATTTGGAGATGTGACGTGTTTATGGATAGTGTGACGTGGAATAACTCTAGAACGATCAGGGACAATACATTAAGAAATTCACGGAACATATTGACAGACAACTGTGTAATTTGTGGTTTATGATTTTTTTCTTGAGCGGATGGTCAGATAATAATTTGTAGACTGCAAATTCACCGTAAAAAGCCCAAACAGATATATTATTTGACTAAAACATAATTTCAAACCTTGTTTACATTTGTATACGATCACATACACTAGATGCACAAACATTAGGAACAACTTCCTAATATTGAGCTGCACCCCCTTTTGCCCTCAGATCAGCCTCAATTCGTCGGGGCATGGACTCCACAAGGTGCCGAAAACATTCCACAGGGATGCTGACCCATGTTGACACCAATGCTTCCCACAGTTGTGTCCTTTGGGTGGTGGACCATTCTTGATATACACACAGGAAACTGTTGAGCGTGAAAAACCCAGCAGCGTTGCAGTTCTTGACACTCAAAACGGTGCACCTCGTACCTACTACCATAGCCGTTCAAAGGCACTTAAATCTTGTCTTGCCCATTCACCCTTTGAATGGCACAAGTGTCTCGAGGCTTAAAAATCCTTCTTTAACCTGTCTCCTCCCCTTCATCTACACTGATTGAAGTGGATTTAACAAATAAGTACAGTTACATGCACACAATAATGTGATTATTGTGGATAGTCAGATTCATATAATAGTTTGATTAAAATGTTTAAATGCTTTGCAAGAACGATTTCCTTAATAATCCTGTTTACATGGAGACATCTGAAATAAGGCTACCTGATAGTACTCTGATAAATGTAGAAAATCGGCAATCAAAATAAACGTTCCACCACAGCTGCCAGGTTATTTCTTGGAAATGTATTTGATTCTGGGTTCGGACATATGAAGTATTTATGTGAAAACTACTTCTTATGAGGCATACATTCAGTTGTTCCGAACACACTTCACTCGCGCTAAAGAGGGAGGCTCGCTCGGCTGGTGCTAGCACATGACCAGATCAAATACACAGCTGGAACCCCGATAAGGTGTTTACTGTACGTGTCCTAATCATTTGAAAGATTGCTCAGAAAACCAGGTATTTTAATCGATGTATGCTTACTTTGATTTTTACCTCACACCGATTAAGATAAGCAGAGTAAGGTGTTTACATGACTACTGCATAATCTGTCTACTGCCATAATCTATTTGATATCTAATTATTAGTGTGCATGTAAACATACTGAATAAGGCATCATAGCTTTCACCTGGATTCACCTAGTCTATGTCATGGAAATGTTCCTATTGTTTTGTACACTGTGTATATCTCTCTATTATGCGTGGAAATACTTTGGAACAGATATCCAAAATGAAACTAATTTCAGCTGATTTGCTGGTGTTTTTACAGTCTTTTAAGTCCAACATTTTTTATACATTTTTGTCAGAATGCATGGGAGCCAAATAAAATCACTTGCGGGCCAAATTGGGCCCAAGGGCCGCCAGTTGGGGAACCCTGATGGTATGCAGTATGTCACCCATGTCTCTTACCTGTGATGAAGCAGGGGCTGGTAACCCAGTTGCTCAGGTATCTGACCTGCATATAGCCATTATAGATGCAGAACACAAAGGCCAGGACGAACAATGCAAACAATGTAGATTTCCCTCCACCAAAATAATTGATAGATGACCTCGAAGAAAAAATAGAACTGATTAATAATAATTTCACCACCAGTTGTCTAAGGTGGATGTTTCTCATGGCTGAGAAACAAGTTACAATGTTGACACATCATTTAAGCAATGACATGCATTATTATTACCGATTTCATTTTAAATTACAATTGAGATTTCAGCCATCAAATTGCCTACTGAACTGAACACTGTCACCTAGAACAGTGGTTCTCAACCAGGTACTTGGCCTATCCACTGGGGACACTTGGGAAGACTCATCAGACCATAGGCTTACTGGTGCACTGCGTATGAGCAGGTATTCTGGGCAGAGCAAAATAACCAAACAGCAGTAACTGATTGGGAAGATGAGTGGTTTTTGCAACAGAAGTCCACAGCATAAGGCACAGTAGCACTAGAAAAGCAGGTAGCTCCTGAAAAAAAACTATATCCAACACAATAATTAACACATACGTCACTTGAGAAACATGCGTACATGTGATCAAATCACTGGTATGCCCAGCTCCATCGTCCAATCATAAAGAAGGATAAAGGATGGTTCTAACAAACCAAAACCTGCAGAGGAAACATAGAGGAAACCTTGAAATAACATCCAACACAAAACTGAGTGAGCAATGTTCAGTCTGAACCTACTTCTGAAGCCAAAAAGTAAAAGACAATCTGTAGGTAATTTTGTTATATAAAGCTTAGCAAATAAGGCTACTAAGCTACCAAGCTTCTAGGACAGAACAGACTTGGCTGCAACTTCAATTAGCACTGAAGTGTGAAGTGAGATGTGTGAAAACTCTTGAGTACAAAAATAAGCTCCTCAAGGACAATCCAGAGACACTATTTGCTGACTACTACACAGACCATCCCCTGGCACAGTGCTATAAGAGTTCACTACCCCTATGTCAAAAGAGAGGGTATTGGCCCAGGGTGGAAACTCAGAATACTAGACATTGAAGAAATGGAAACAACCTCTGTCAACATCTGGGACAGTAATGCTGCAGGGCATCCTCATGCAGTTCCAGTAGGACTTTAACGGGATCAAAAAGAGAGCACAGCAGGAAACGCTCTCTCTCTGTGATGACTCCCCCATCCTGAGTGAGTCTGATCACACCTCTTCAAACTGTCCTGCAGACGAGGATAGTCACCCCCTCCCCAGCACGGAATACACCCAGGTCCCACAACTGACTGCTCCTCCATCATTGAGAGGGATAAATTCACAAAGCTGGAGAGAGACATTATGGAGCTCAGAGGGCTAGTCCACACAGTCCAGACAGAACAGACCCATGAAACAGACCAGCACAACAACACCCTCCCAACAAGACCTGGAGGGCTGAAGGTGGAGATGGACAGTTGTCTGACAGAGCTGGCTGCACTCCGGACTGAGGTGAGACAACTTAAAGAGGAGAGAGAGGAACACATGGTACAGCTAACAGCAGTGAAGGAGGAGAGAGAGGAACACATGGCACAGCTAAATGCAGTGATGGAGGAGGGAGAGACACACATGGCACAGCTAACAGCAGTGAAGGAGGAGGTGAGAAACACATGGCACAGCTAACAGCAGTGAAGGAGGAGAGAGAGACACACATGGCACAGCTAACAGCAGTGAAGGAGGAGAGAGAGACACACATGGCACAGCTAACAGCAGTGAAGGAGGAGGGAGACACACATGGCACAGCTAACAGCAGTGAAGGAGGAGTTGAGAAACACATGGCACAGCTAACAGCAGTGAAGGAGGAGGGAGACACACATGGCACAGCTAACAGCAGTGAAGGAGGAGAGAGAGACACACATGGCACAGCTAACAGCAGTGAAGGAGGAGGGAGAAACACATGGCACAGCTAACAGCAGTGAAGGAGGAGAGAGAGACACACATGGCACAGCTAACAACAGTGAAGGAGGTGAGAAACACATGGCACAGCTAACAGCAGTGAAGGAGGAGAGAGAGACACACATGGCACAGCTAACAGCAGTGAAGGAGGAGAGAGAGACACACATGGCACAGCTAACAGCAGTGAAGGAGGAGGTGAGAAACCCATGGCACAGCTAACAGCAGTGAAGGAGGAGGGAGACACACATGGCACAGCTAACAGCAGTGAAGGAGGAGAGAGAGACACACATGGCACAGCTAACAGCAGTGAAGGAGGAGGTGAGAAACCCATGGCACAGCTAACAGCAGTGAAGGAGGAGGGAGACACACATGGCACAGCTAACAGCAGTGAAGGAGGAGGTGAGAAACACATGGCACAGCTAACAGCAGTGAAGGAGGAGAGAGAGACACACATGGCACAGCTAACAGCAGTGAAGGAGGAGGGAGACACACATAGCACAGCTAACAACAGTGAAGGAGGTGAGAAACACATGGCACAGCTAACAACAGTGAAGGAGGAGAGAGAGACACACATGGCACAGCTAACAACAGTGAAGGAGGAGGTGAGAAACACATGTCACAGCTAACAGCAGTGAAGAAGGAGGTGAGAAAGCTGAGGTGTGACAGAGAGCAGGACACTCCCCCAGAGGAGCCAGCAAAACTGCCCACAACCTCAACACCACAATGGGACAGACAACACAGGACCCACCAACCCAACAGACCCTACCGACTCCTAACAGCCCCCCTGTCAGCTCCCCCTATAGCCCTCCTGACAACCCCCACACATCTACTGAGGACACACAAAAGCAAGAAATGGTGTTCCCCATTGACTCAAATGGCAAATACATTCAAGAGAACTAACTTTTGTCCAAACACTAGGCATGCCCTGGAGCTGTTGTCAGACTAGGGTCCCCCAGCCACATTATAATTTACACGGGCACAAACTACCTGAGGGCCCAGCAGGAAAGGATGGCCACAGCACAAGGGAGTGATTGAAAAAGCTTCTTCCACTTTCCCCAACACACAAGTGGTTATCTCCACCCTGCTACCACGAAAAGACATTCACCTTGTCACCATACAGCGGGTGAATGCAAGCATTTCCCGGGAATGTGCCTCAAAACCTAATGTCTACCTGGCCCACCACTCCAACCTGGACTTGAACAGCCTTTACGACCAGGTCTACTTCTACAAGGCAGCAATCCCAACTTTTGCCAGGACCCTGAAGGACATCACCCTCAACCACAGCCCCAGCACCTCACACAGGAGCAACAGAGCAACAGACACCCTGCCTAGACCAGCGAGACACCCTCCCAGACCTGCAAGACCCCCTTCCGAAGGACCTGCACCGAGAGAACCCACGCCAAGAGTACCTACACTCAGACCACAGCTTCACTAGCCACACCCCAACCAGCTGGGACCACCCCAAACAAACCCTGACCACCCCCCAGATCAGACCTACGTCCCCATGTGCCCCGCCCCTGCAGCAAGGACCTCAACATGACAGCCACACATATGCCCAGGCCGTGAGCAGAGCAACAGGCCCAACCCCCCAACCCCCTAATACACCCACCCAATCCCCATCCTGCAACCTAATAGGTATGTATCAGATGCTCAACATGCTCTGCTCACATCTACTGTAATGGTCGTGGCCTAAACCACACAAAAACAACACTAGACACTATGGAACACAAAAGCTTTTTCTATCTCATCCAGGAATATACAGGGTCTGAGGTCATCTGCCTTTGGCCTAAAGACCAGGAGCCCAGACTTCATCAAAGAAACTGGAAATACAGACATTCTCCTCCTACAAGAAACATGCTATAGAGGAGACAGACTCACTGGTTGCCCTCTAAATTACTTTAACTATTTTTTTATTTAAATGTTTTATTTATTTCACCTTTATTTAACCAGGTAGGCCAGTTGAGAACAAGTTCTCATTTACAACTGGGACCTGGCCAAAATAAAGCAAAGCAGTGCGACAAAACAACAACATGTAAACATGTGTTTCCCATGCCAATAAAGCCCCTTGAATTGAATTTAATTAAAGGAGCCCGAATCCAAATAACCAATCGATATCAAATTGAGCAATGTTATTCAACTAAAAACCCAATAGTGCATACTGTATATAACTCATTCTGCGGATTAGATTATTCTGAGCCATGGGCACCGGACCCTGGCCTGTGACGTGCTGTGCAAAAACGGTGAGGGAGGAGCGCTCTTCTCGGATTGAACAGTATTCTGTGCTGCTAGGTCATGTTGCCCACAAGGAAGCATCGTGTACCATGCAGAAACATAAAACATGTATTTTCCATATGGTTTAATTTTCATAGTAGTTTTCATTGTGAAGGCAGATGACGCGTTTTTATCAAAACAATCACCTACTCATTACTCCTCATGCTTAATTATGTCACTTTTGTTTGTTTTGAGACGATTTCGCCGTGGGCTTTGAACCGGGCACCTGGTTTACGCACCGGAGGCAGCCCGTTCCAAAACGAATGCAATCAACTTTCACCCTTTCAAATACGCCTACATGGGCGCCCGGGCGATATTAATCGAATCCCCACATTCTATAGACCCTTCTTTGGGGTGTGTTCAAGAGAAACCACTATATTGTGGTGAAAATGTGAAATTTCAGTACTTTTAGATTAATTCAATTACACATGTTGGCAAAAGCTGGAGTTTTTGTTCTAAATTCGTATCTCTTGTTCAGACATGATCGTTTCCTATACTGGCGAAGAAAAGGCCACTATCGGACATTCTTTGGAGAAAGGGGTGTCAGTGCACACAAAAAACACAAATTGTTGGGGGCATGGACATCAAGCACTTTTCACATATAATATGTCACTGTCTGTCTGTCTCCAGTTGGCTAAAATGTTGCACTGACATTTTTTTTTCTCTCTCTGGCGAATACATGGTCACCCATAAACTGCTGGCTGACAAACTGGGGTCCTGTCTCAAATGGGTCCGCGAGCAGTGTGGTGTCCGCTAAATAACACAGTCACAAAAATGTTTTCGTGAAAACAGAAATGTGATTTTTGTTCTTAATTTACGGTTAGGTATAAGGTTAATATTGTGGTTAAGGTTAGGTTTAAAATCAGATTTTAAGATGATAAATTGTATAAATAGGCGGGGTTAACTAGTGACGACCGAGCAATGTGTGAGGCAGTACGCGAGTGCAACACCATTCGCAGTTACGGTTTGACCACCAATTTTCTGCTTTGTAGGTTCATATCCAGAGTGGTTTTGTGTTTCCGACATGGGGAAGAGAAGTCGACAGAGAAAGAAGGAGCATCATAATAGCAAGCCTGGTGGAGGGGTTAGTAGGGACAATGCTGTAAGGTTTGATAGCTAATCATAGATAGCCGGCTAACTTTAGCGGAACGTTACTGTATCTAGTTAACTTAGATAGCATCAAATTACTGTAACGTTATGCCAAGTCAAAGAGAGATTTAATTTATCCCTAGCGAGCCAGCAACTTTAATTTGATTACTATCGCACAACTCATTGCTTATCATACCTTGTTGACATCATGCTTAACTAACTAGCTATTGTATTTTGGTCCCAGATGTCTTTGTGCTGTCTTGCCGACTCCTATGACCATTCATTGGCATGTCAATGAGCTGGCTATACGGTACAAGCAGATTTGGGCCCAGGTTATAACTATTGTACTATGATGGTGAGCTCTATCAAGATCTATCCATCTGAGGCTGCAATTCAGAACACTCTTCTCTGACCTCCAAGGAGAACAAGCTGTTTGAGCACTATTACCTGGAGCTGGGTCTTGTGCCCGAGGGGGGGGGTTTGAGAAGTTCATTGCTGCGGCAGGTAGCCTAGTGGTTAGAGAGTTGGGCCAGTAACCAAAAGGTTGCTGGATTGAATCGCTGACAAGGTAAAAATCTGTCGTTCTGCCCCTGAACAAGGCAGTTAACCCACTGTTCCCCGGTAGGCCGTCATTGTAAATAAGAATTTGTTCTTAACTGACTTGCCTAGTTAAATAAAAAAGGGAGAACCACCATCGGCCACACTGGATACAAGAGGTATGGAAGATAATCTACTTAGCCAGACCTCTGCAATCAGGTCAGGGGTGTATTCACTATGAAGAAAATGGTATCAAACGGTGAGGAACCTATCTGAATTTGTCCAATAGAAACACTTGATTCTTTGCCAAACGTTTTCTGTTGTTTTGCTACAGTGCACTAATAAAAGTGGTCTTTCTCAGCCTGTGTAATGAGAACAAGATTGAAATTAATAGAGGTAGATGTTTGAATATGATGATAGATACATCACCCACTCTTTCTTTAGCCTGTTCCTGGATCTGTTATTGTTCATGATAATTTGGCATGACAATGACCATGGGGTTAGTGAGACAGCGCGCACACAGGTCTAGGACCAGGCTACTCTTGCTCTACATCAGGATCAACAATTATGAAGACTTGTCCAAAACACCCTCTATTAAACCTCTAAAATGCATTGAAAGGAATGCGTTGTCCGTCTGTAGCCATGCAAAGTAGATTCTCCACTGTCTGAAGAACTAGTGCAAATAGAGGCTCCTCAGTCTCTGAGCTGGTACGAACACATGCGCATGCACGGACACAGACCATAATGCCACATTCACATGCTACTAGGAATCTCAAACATTTCCGACTTGCTAACTGCTTGAACCCGGTACGTGTATAACTACAACCAGTTAGCAAGTCGGACATTTCAGAGTTTCCTAGTTCCGACTAGCAAGTGAACACGGCATTACAGCTGCTAACACTTTTTGTGTTGGTACCCAGATGAGCTAGCGTGGCATACCAACATGAGCAGGAAGATCCTGAGGAAGTCTGCTCCTGGAGAATTCCATCAGTTCCTAAGACCAGTCTACCAACATACACACACACACACAGTTCCCAGTCAGCGAGACCTAGTCTTGAGGAGACCAGCCTTCGGTGTTATTTGGGGCTGATTTTCCAGACAATGGGGAAATTGACAATCTCCTTGGCTCCTTAATCCAGGACTAGGCTTAACCTGTGTCTGGGGAGACCAGCCCTAATGTTCATGTCATAACAACTGAACCTGTGTCTGGGGAAACCAGCCCTAATGTTCATGTCACAACAACTGAACCTGTGTCTGGGGAAACCAGCCCTAATGTTCATGTCATAACAACTGAACCTGTGTCTGGGAAACCAGCCCTAATGTCCATGTCATAACAACTGAACCTGTGTCTGGGGAAACCAGCCCTAATGTTCATGTCACAACAACTGAACCTGTGTCTGGGGAAACCAGCCCTAATGTTCATGTCATAACAACTGAACCTGTGTCTGGGAAACCAGCCCTAATGTTCATGTCACAACAACTGAACCTGTGTCTGGGGAAACCAGCCCTAATGTTCATGTCATAACAACTGAACCTGTGTCTGGGGAAACCAGCCCTAATGTTCATGTCACAACAACTGAACCTGTGTCTGGGGAAACCAGCCCTAATGTTCATGTCATAACAACTGAACCTGTGTCTGGGAAACCAGCCCTAATGTTCATGTCACAACAACTGAACCTGTGTCTGGGGAAACCAGCCCTAATGTTCATGTCATAACAACTGAACCTGTGTCTGGGGAAACCAGCCCTAATGTTCATGTCATAACATCTGAACCTGTGTCTGGGGAAACCAGCCCTAATGTTCATGTCATAACAACTGAACCTGTGTCTGGGGAAGCCAGCCCTAATGTTCATGTCATAACAACTGAACCTGTGTCTGGGGAAACCAGCCCTAATGTTCATGTCACAACAACTGAACCTGTGTCTGGGGAAACCAGCCCTAATGTTCATGTCATAACAACTGAACCTGTGTCTGGGAAACCAGCCCTAATGTCCATGTCATAACAACTGAACCTGTGTCTGGGGAAACCAGCCCTAATGTTCATGTCACAACAACTGAACCTGTGTCTGGGGAAACCAGCCCTAATGTTCATGTCATAACAACAACCTGTGTCTGGGGAAACCAGCCCTAATGTTCATGTCATAACAACTGAACCTGTGTCTGGGGAAACCAGCCCTAATGTTCATGTCATAACATCTGAACCTGTGTCTGGGGAAACCAGCCCTAATGTTCATGTCATAACAACTGAACCTGTGTCTGGGGAAGCCAGCCCTAATGTTCATGTCATAACAACTGAACCTGTGTCTGGGGAAACCAGCCCTAATGTTCATGTCATAACAACTGTACCTGTGTCTGGGGAAACCAGCCCTAATGTTCATGTCACAACAACTGAACCTGTGTCTGGGAAACCAGCCCTAATGTTCATGTCATAACAACTGAACCTGTGTCTGGGGAAACCAGCCCTAATGTTCATGTCATAACAACTGAACCTGTGTCTGGGGAAACCAGCCCTAATGTTCATGTCACAACAACTGAACCTGTGTCTGGGAAACCAGCCCTAATGTTCATGTCACAACAACAACCTGTGTCCTGGGAAACCAGCCCTAATGTTCATGTCATAACAACTGAACCTGTGTCTGGGGAAACCAGCCCTAATGTTCATGTCATAACAACTGAACCTGTGTCTGGGAAACCAGCCCTAATGTTCATGTCATAACAACTGAACCTGTGTCTGGGAAACCAGCCCTAATGTTCATGTCATAACAACAACCTGTGTCCTGGGAAACCAGCCCTAATGTTCATGTCACAACAACAACCTGTGTCTGGGGAAACCAGCCCTAATGTTCATGTCATAACAACTGAACCTGTGTCTGGGGAAACCAGCCCTAATGTTCATGTCATAACAACTGAACCTGTGTCTGGGAAACCAGCCCTAATGTTCATGTCATAACAACTGAACCTGTGTCTGGGAAACCAGCCCTAATGTTCATGTCATAACAACTGAACCTGTGTCTGGGAAACCAGCCCTAATGTTCATGTCATAACAACTGAACCTGTGTCTGGGAAACCAGCCCTAATGTTCATGTCATAACAACTGAACCTGTGTCTGGGGAAACCAGCCCTAATGTTCATGTCATAACAACTGAACCTGTGTCTGGGAAACCAGCCCTAATGTTCATGTCATAACAACTGAACCTGTGTCTGGGGAAACCAGCCCTAATGTTCATGTCATAACAACTGAACCTGTGTCTGGGAAACCAGCCCTAATGTTCATGTCACAACAACAACCTGTGTCTGGGGAAACCAGCCCTAATGTTCATGTCATAACAACTGAACCTGTGTCTGGGAAACCAGCCCTAATGTTCATGTCACAACAACAACCTGTGTCTGGGGAAACCAGCCCTAATGTTCATGTCATAACAACTGAACCTGTGTCTGGGAAACCAGCCCTAATGTTCATGTCATAACAACTGAACCTGTGTCTGGGGAAACCAGCCCTAATGTTCATGTCACAACAACAACCTGTGTCTGGGGAAACCAGCCCTAATGTTCATGTCATAACAACTGAACCTGTGTCTGGGGAAACCAGCCCTAATGTTCATGTCACAACAACAACCTGTGTCTGGGGAAACCAGCCCTAATGTTCATGTCATAACAACTGAACCTGTGTCTGGGGAAACCAGCCCTAATGTTCATGTCATAACAACTGAACCTGTGTCTGGGGAAACCAGCCCTAATGTTCATGTCACAACAACAACCTGTGTCTGGGGAAACCAGCCCTAATGTTCATGTCACAACAACAACCTGTGTCTGGGGAAACCAGCCCTAATGTTCATGTCATAACAACTGAACCTGTGTCTGGGGAAACCAGCCCCAATGTTCATGTCACAACAACTGAACCTGTGTCTGGGAAACCAGCCCTAATGTTCATGTCACAACAACAACCTGTGTCTGGGAAACCAGCCCTAATGTTCATGTCATAACAACTGAACCTGTGTCTGGGGAAACCAGCCCTAATGTCCATGTCATAACAACAACCTGTGTCTGGGGAAACCAGCCCTAATGTTCATGTCACAACAACTGAACCTGTGTCTGGGAAACCAGCCCTAATGTTCATGTCATAACAACTGAACCTGTGTCTGGGAAACCAGCCCTAATGTTCATGTCATAACAACTGAACCTGTGTCTGGGGAAACCAGCCCTAATGTTCATGTCATAACAACTGAACCTGTGTCTGGGAAACCAGCCCTAATGTTCATGTCATAACAACTGAACCTGTGTCTGGGAAACCAGCCCTAATGTTCATGTCACAACAACTGAACCTGTGTCTGGGAAACCAGCCCTAATGTTCATGTCACAACAACTGAACCTGTGTCTGGGAAACCAGCCCTAATGTTCATGTCATAACAACTGAACCTGTGTCTGGGAAACCAGCCCTAATGTTCATGTCATAACAACTGAACCTGTGTCTGGGAAACCAGCCCTAATGTTCATGTCATAACAACAACCTGTGTCCTGGGAAACCAGCCCTAATGTTCATGTCACAACAACTGAACCTGTGTCTGGGAAACCAGCCCTAATGTTCATGTCACAACAACTGAACCTGTGTCTGGGAAACCAGCCCTAATGTTCATGTCACAACAACAACCTGTGTCTGGGGAAACCAGCCCTAATGTTCATGTCATAACAACTGAACCTGTGTCTGGGGAAACCAGCCCTAATGTTCATGTCACAACAACAACCTGTGTCTGGGGAGACCAGCCCTAATGTTCATGTCATAACAACTGAACCTGTGTCTGGGGAAACCAGCCCTAATGTTCATGTCATAACAACTGAACCTGTGTCTGGGAAACCAGCCCTAATGTTCATGTCATAACAACTGAACCTGTGTCTGGGAAACCAGCCCTAATGTTCATGTCATAACAACTGAACCTGTGTCTAGGAAACCAGCCCTAATGTTCATGTCATAACAACTGAACCTGTGTCTGGGAAACCAGCCCTAATGTTCATGTCACAACAACTGAACCTGTGTCTGGGAAACCAGCCCTAATGTTCATGTCACAACAACTGAACCTGTGTCTGGGAAACCAGCCCTAATGTTCATGTCATAACAACTGAACCTGTGTCTGGGAAACCAGCCCTAATGTTCATGTCATAACAACTGAACCTGTGTCTGGGAAACCAGCCCTAATGTTCATGTCATAACAACAACCTGTGTCCTGGGAAACCAGCCCTAATGTTCATGTCACAACAACTGAACCTGTGTCTGGGAAACCAGCCCTAATGTTCATGTCACAACAACTGAACCTGTGTCTGGGAAACCAGCCCTAATGTTCATGTCACAACAACAACCTGTGTCTGGGGAAACCAGCCCTAATGTTCATGTCATAACAACTGAACCTGTGTCTGGGGAAACCAGCCCTAATGTTCATGTTACAACAACAACCTGTGTCTGGGGAGACCAGCCCTAATGTTCATGTCATAACAACTGAACCTGTGTCTGGGGAAACCAGCCCTAATGTTCATGTCATAACAACTGAACCTGTGTCTGGGAAACCAGCCCTAATGTTCATGTCATAACAACTGAACCTGTGTCTGGGAAACCAGCCCTAATGTTCATGTCATAACAACTGAACCTGTGTCTGGGAAACCAGCCCTAATGTTCATGTCATAACAACTGAACCTGTGTCTGGGAAACCAGCCCTAATGTTCATGTCATAACAACTGAACCTGTGTCTGGGAAACCAGCCCTAATTTTCATGTCATAACAACTGAACCTGTGTCTGGGAAACCAGCCCTAATGTTCATGTCATAACAACTGAACCTGTGTCTGGGAAACCAGCCCTAATGTTCATGTCATAACAACTGAACCTGTGTCTGGGAAACCAGCCCTAATGTTCATGTCATAACAACTTAACCTGACAATAGATGAGCTGCTGGTTGAGTTACTTGGTTTCTTGCATAGAATTAGAATACTAATTGAATTGGATCTTGGTAGTTTCTTAGCTGTATGGCTTCCTTATGTAGTGTGGTGTTTCTGTCTCTACCTTGGCCTCTACAGGTAACGTCAGTAGACAGGAGGCTGTAAGTATGATCCTCTGCTGAAGATTGAACAAAAATACAAGGTAAGCGACACACTGGACGCCTCTGGTAAAGGTCTGCTCCCATTTCTGACCCCCCTAAACCTGGGAACATCATAGTGTAACAGTGTGTATTCCTGTGGGTAGATTCTGGACATGTGTGCTGCTCCTGGATCCAAGACAGCCCAGTTGATCGAGATGCTCCATTCTGATATGAACATATCCTTCCTTGGTAACGTGTGTCACACACGCACAAATTGCAAAAATATGATCTAAAATTTAAAAAAACACCTGATCCATTGGAGTGTCTGAACTGTTGTCCAATAGGAAAAGACCATAAGTTGCTGAATGTATCTTTTCTGAAAAGGAATAATACACTAACAACACATTGTAGTCCTGAACATCCCTCTCTTTCGCTCTACCTTCTGCTTTGCAGAGGGCTTTGTGATAGCCAATGACATGGACAACAAGCATTGCTACCTGCCGGTGCACCAGGCTAAGAGACTGAACAGCCCCTGTATCATGGTGGTGAACCACGATGCCTCCTGCATCCCCAGACTACAGATAGTCACGGAGGACGGACAGAAGGACACACTGTTCTATGACCGCAGCCTCTGTGATGTCGCCTGCCGGTAAACAAAGATTTAACCTGCTTAGCTGAGAGAGAAGTAGGGGAGAAAGAAAGGCAGGGGGAGACAAAAAATTTGGGGGTTTTGTGTTTGACTGTTAGAACTCGACATGATATCTAGACAGTCAGCAATATGGAGCTATATAAACCTCATGGTTCTACCCTGTCTGTCCTATGATTGGTTGCTATACTGGGTAGGCTACTGCTTGTTTGTTTTTAGTAGGGGAAACAAGTGTGACTACAAGAATGAGACTGTGGGTAAAGTAACTCTCCCAGGTCAAATGCTGAGTCTGACTGGTCCCACAATGCCAAGGCCTGGACTCCATCACTCACACACATTTACTGTTCATTTCTAAAACTTTTTGTTTCTTCTAACTTTTGTTAGTCTACATTGCCAAAGCAAGTGAAATAGACAATGTTTAATAGGTTTACATTTGGGACTCTGGAGTGGTGCAGCGGTCTAAGGCACTGCATCTCAGTGCAAGAGGCGTCACTACAGTTCCTGGTTAGAATCCAGGCTGTATCACACCCGGCCGTGATTGGGAGTCCTATAGGGCGGCGCACAATTGGCCCAGCGTCGTCTGGGCTTGGTCGGGTAGGCTGTCATTGTAAATAAGAATTTGTTCTTAACCGACTTGCCTAGTTAAATAAAGGTACAATTTAAAAAAAACTTTGATTTAATAGAGACAGAGGAAAGGGATGAGTAGAGACATAAGAGGGAGGCGGCTGAGCAGTCTGAAACCACGCTGTTGGAGTTCCTGTGTGGGAAGGCTGATGTGTCGTTAGGGGTTTGCTTTCCTGGTTTGTCTCTGTCCAAACAACATTTTTAAGTGTGTTCCTATTTTCTTCATTCCCTAAAGTCAAGTGTTATGTGTATCTCCAGTGGAGAGGGCACCATGAGGAAGAACATTGATGTGTGGAAGAAATACACCACCAGCAACAGCCTGCATCTCCATGGGTGAGGAGAGAGCTTGTGTGTGTCTTAACCTTTATTTATTTTATTTCGCCTTTATTTAACCAGGTAGGCCAGTTGAGAACCTGTTCTCATTTACAACTGCGACCTGGCCAAGATAAAGCAAAGCAGTGCGACACAAACAACAACACAGAGTTACACATGGAATAAACAAGCGTACAGTCAATAACACAATAGGGGAGAAAAGAACGTCTATATACAGTGTGTGTAAATGGCATGAGGAGGTAAGGCAATAAATAGGCCATAGTAGCAAAGTCATTCACAATTTAGCATATTAACACTGGAGTGATAAATAAGCAGATGAAGTAGAGATAGAGATACTAGTAGAGATACTGGTGTGCAAAAGAGCAGAAAAGTAAATAAAAACAATATGGGGATGAGGTAGGTAGATTGGGTGGGCTATTTACAGATGGACTATGTACAGCTGCAGCGATCGGTTAGCTGCTCAGATAGCTGATGTTTAAAGTTATTGAGGGAATTATAAGTCTACAGCTTCAGCAATTTTTGCAATTCGTTCCGGTCACTGGCAGCAGAGAACTGGAAGGAAAGGTGGCCAAAGAGGTGTTGGCTTTGGGGATGACGATTGAGATATACCTGCTGGAGCGCGTGCTACGGGTGGGTGTTGTTATCGTGACCAGAGAGCTGAGATAAGGCGGAGCTTTACCTAGCATAGACTTATAGATGACCTGGAGCCAGTGAGTCTGGCGACGAATATGTAGCGAGGGCAAGCCGACTAGATCATACAGGTCGCAGTGGTGGGTGGTATAAGGAGCTTTGGTAACAAAACGGATGGCACTGTGATAGACTGCATCCAGTTTGCTGAGTAGAGTATTGGATAACATCGAATTCGAGGATCGGTAGGATAGTCAGTTTTACTAGGGTAAGTTTGGCGGCGAGTGATGGAGGCTTTGTTGCGACATAGAAAGTTGTGTGTGTCTCTAGATCCGTATAGCAGTGCATGGTGTGGAGCAGTGCATGGTGTGGAGCAGTGCATGGTGTGGAGCAGTGCATGGTGTGGAGCAGCTAGCTGTAGGAGGGAGGATGGTCTACTCTACCTGTTCACTCAACACTGTAGAGGACGAAGCTGTCATAGCAACAGTACTGGAGAAGAGTGAAGGTAACACACATGCATGCATGCATGCACAAATCCAGTGTCTCAGACACACACACACAGGTGATAACTGCCTCATCTGCTTTGTCTCTCCAGGTGCGTTAGAGTTGGCAGATGCGTCCGCTGATCTCCCAGGGTTAAAATGGATGCCTGGAGTAACCAAATGGAAGGTATATAACTGTTGGACCACATGACCTCCACCTCATGCCTAACAGTCACTGCTAGCAGCTACTAGAGGTACTTGATAGGCATGAGAGTCTAGCCACTACAATATTCATGATATTCCACAACCTTGTCAGTTTATTGACGACATATTGAGACAGTTTTAGATCGCGCTCTTTCCCATCTCCAACTACCTCTCACACATACTTATTCTCTATTCATTTTGTTTCTTTCCTAGTTGATGACTAAGGAGGGTCAGTGGTATAAGGACTGGTCAGAGGTGCCAGCCAACCACCATACACAGATCAGACCCACCATGTTCCCTCCCACAGACACAGAGAAACTGGCCAATATGAAGTTGGAGATGGTACACACATCTGTGTATACACATGCGAACTCATACACACCCACCGGCTCCACTTTATTTGGTTAGAATATGCCTAAGATGTCAACTTTCATGACAATCATGTACATTGTATTTGCTACACCTGTGCACATTCACCTTTCAACACAGCTGCATACATATCTGATCCTAATATGAGATACATAATCAAATCTAGGCAGACTATCAAATCCCTGTGAAGGGTTGCTGGTTTGTGTTTTGATTTCTACCAGCAGAGGGTGCTCCTGGCCCATGTTTATCTCTATATAATATATACATACGCACACACACACACACAGTATCTATGTGTATTCAGTATGAGGATTCTGCCCCATCACCAGAACACTGGAGGCTTCTTTGTAGCTGTCCTGGCCAAGAAAGCCCCCATGCCCTGGAACAGAACAATCCCCAAGGAACACACCCACATACTTACACGGGATACACAGAAAAGCGCACAGTCCACACAGACACTCACACTTCACACACACATGGACACGCACGCTCCTCACACCTTTGTTTTCTTGTTAACACAGGCACATTTTAGATGGAACGCAACACTGTCCGGTACCTCATACACGAGAGAGAAGTTCCCACAAAAGTGAACTTTGATTCCTTTCTCCAGTTGAGGAAGGAGCAGACATCCAGCTCAGTGCCCCAGCCAGAGGACTCTCCAGTGGACACCCCCCTCCTTGAGAAACCCCTGGAGGATGGAGACGAGGCAGGAGAGGACTCGCCCAAAGAGCTAGTCAGACCAAGGAACCCAACGTGTGTGGGTGAGATGAGGGAGGGAGAGTGTGTGCAGGGTGGGAAATTAACTTTTTGGTCCACCAGCCACTGGCAGGTAGATAAGAAAAATGTACCAACAACAGATTTTTTACCAGCCAAACTACTTTTCCCGCCATAATCACTCCAAAAATCACAAAAACGAATGAGCATGCATTCTAATGTTTCTAAAACAAAAGTATTACTAGTAAGAAGTAATGGGGTATATTGCTTAATTTTATTTCATTGTTTTGACCTGCATCTTAACCAATGCATCTTAAAATAAATCATTTAAATACTATAGTAAGAACAGAAACAGTTCTACAACTGAACATCAGAATCAACAAAGTGCCTCCCCTGCCACAAATGCTGAGTGATACAGCTTATTTATTTTAGTACATGTGTTCCTAAGTAGAAATGTAGAAGCACACAAATACATCTAGGAGAACAATTACAATGTTTGAGTGTTTTAATGACAAGAAATTACAAAAAGTTAATGAATAAAAGTTTTGGGGAGTGATACATACTCAATCAAGCACAATCATTAGGTGATACAAATGTTCAGCTTCCCCTTTAAGGGACAGGGCGTTACCGTGGTAATTTGGACACTCCCCTGTGATGGAAAATCTGACTGCAATGTCTTCTTAGCAGAAGGCAGTTGCCGCAAACTCAAACTAATATTGAAAAACAACCTAGTATGTGAACAAAACGATGTAACTGGCAAAGAAACACGAGGGAGAAAGTCACACTTTAGAAGCCTTTCTTGTCCATTCGACCAACTTCTACATGTGGGCTTTGGATTTTTTTTTAATGCTCTTTGTGACCATCCGCCAACATGGCTGGTGAAATAGACATTCTTACCTACCAATGACAATCTACCCACATTTGGCGGGTGTTAATTTCCAGCAGTGTGTATCTTCTGACTCTGCTCTCTGCTCCAGGACTCCCAATAAAAAGATGAAGACTTCAGCATGATTTTAAAGAAGACCCCTTTGTCTTCCTAACTGAAGACCACCCTGACTTCCCACCTATAGAGTGAGTTTTTGGTCTCTGACGGATTGCAACCTATGTAAGCAGCTGCTTGATATCAGCGTTACCTGTATGGAGGGGAAACTGTTTTGACCAAGCATAGATAGTATTACCTTTACAAGGTAATGTACACTGAACAAAAAAATATCAACGGAACAGATTTTTCAGAGTTTTACAGTTCATATAGGGAAATCAGTCAATTAAAATAAATTGATTAGGCCCTAATCTATGGTTTCACACGACAGGCAATACAGATAAGAATCTGTTGGTCACAGATACACACCCTACTTTAATTGTTTTTATTTAAGTTGTCAGTATCTTGTGTGACCATTTTGCCTCATGCAGCATCTCCTTCGCATAGAGTTGATCAGGCTGTTGATTGTGGCCTGTGGAATGTTGTCCTACTCTTCTTCAATGGCTGTGCGAAGTTGCTGGATATTGGCGGGAACTGGAACACACTGTCGTACACGTCAATCCAGAACATCCCAAACATGCTCAATGGGTGACCTGTCTGGTATGCAGGCCATGGAAGAACTGGGACATTTTTCAGCTTCCAGGAATTGTGTACAGATCCTTGCGAAATGGGATCCTGCTGAAACATGATGTGATGACGGCGGATGAATGGCACGACAATGGGCCTCAGGATCTCGTCACAGTATCTCTGTGCATTCAAATTGCCATCAATAAAATACAATTGTGTTCGTTGTCTGCAGCTTATGCCTACACATACCATAACCCCACCACCACCATGGGGCACTGTTCACAACATTGACATCAGCAAACCACTCGCTCACACAACGCCATACCCGCTGTCTGTCATCTGCCCGGTACAGTCGAAACCGGGATTCATCTGTGAAGAGCACACTTCTCCAGCATGCCATCGGTTACGATGCCGTACTGCAGTCAGGTCAAGACCCTGGTGAAGAAGACGAGCACACAGATTAACTTCCGAGAGACGGTTTCTGAAAGTTTGTGTAGAAATTCTTTATTGGCGCAAACCCACAGTTTCATTAGCTGTCTGGGTGGCTGGTCTCAGACGATCCCGCAGGTGAAGGAGCAGGATGTGGAGTTCCTGGGCTGGCGTTGTTACACGTGGTCTGCGGTTGTGAGGTCGGTTGGACATACTGCCAAATTCTCTAAAATGACGTTGGTAGAGAAATTAACATTCCATTCTCTGGCAACCGCTCTGGTGGACATTCCTACAGTCAGCATGTCAATTGCACGCTCCCACAATACTTGAGACATCTTGTGGCGTTGTGACAAAATTGCACATTTTAGTGGCCTTTTATTATCCCCAACACAAGGCTCACCTGTGTAATGATCATGCTGATCATCACCCAACTACCTCATCCCCATATTGTTTTAGTTTTTTGGCTCTTTTGCACCCCAGTATTTCTACTTGCACATCATCATCTGCACATCTATCACTCCAGTGTTAATGATAAATTGTAATTATTTCGCCTCTATGGCTTATTTATTTCCTTACCTCCCTAATCTTACTACAATTGCACACACTGTAGATATACCTTTCTATTGTGTTATTGACTGTACGTTTGTTTATCCCATGTGTAACTCTGTGTTGTTGTTTGTGTTGCTTTGCTTTATCTTGGCCAGGTTGCAGTTGTAAATGAGAACTTGTAAAATAAAATAAATAAAAAATGATCATGCTGTTTAATCAGCTTCTTGATATGCCACACCTGTCAGGGGATGGATTTTCTTGGCAAAAGAGATGCTCACTAACAGGGATATAAACAAATTTGTGCACAAAATGTGAGCGAAATAAGCTTTTTGTCCGTGTGGAAAATGTCTGGGGTCTTTTATTTCAACTCATGAAACATGGGACCAACACTTTACATGTTGCGTTTTATATTTTTGTTCAGTGTACAGGTTTTGATTGATAACTTAATCTATTCCATAATGTGTGTGTTGCTGGTCCTTCTATGACCTGTCTCCAGACTTCCCTAAGACCCTTCTCACCCCAAATCCCCCTAGTACACTCAGCACCTGCGCAGGTGGATGTGTGTGTGTGCCTCCAAGCAGTCAGATAACCACTCCCTTCCCCTATTCCTCTGTCACTCTCCCCCTCTCTTTCGATGCCCCCCTCCCTTTCTCTGTTGTGATGTTTAGACTTGACCCAGGGTCTGATCAGCCTCCAGTTAAACATTAGAAACAGTCTGAGTCTCCATCACCAGACTGTTCCCAGAACTACATACAGTACCAGTCAAAAGTTTGGATACACCTACTCATTCCAGGGTTTTTTGTTATTTTGACTATTTTCTACATTGTAGAATAATAGTCAAAACATAAACTATGAAATAACACACGGAATCACGTAGTAACACAAGGAGTGTTTAACAAATCTAAATATATTTAAGACATGAAGGTCAGTCAATATGGAAAATTTCAAGGACTTTGTACATTTTTTCAAGTGCAGTCGCAAAAACCTTCAAGCGCTATGATCAAATCAAATTTATTTATATAGCCCTTCTTACATCAGCTGATATCTCAAAGTGCTGTACAGAACCCCGGCCTAAAACCCCAAACAGCAAGCAATGCAGGTGTAGAAGCACGGTGGCTAAGAAAAACTCCCTAGAAAGGCCAAAAACTAGGAAGAAACCTAGAGAGGAACCAGGCTATGAGGGGTGGCCAGTCCTCTTCTGGCTGTGCCGGGTGGAGATTATAACAGAACATGGCCAAGATGTTCAAATGTTCATAAATGACCAGCATGGTCAAATAATAATAATCACAGTAGTTGTCGAGGGCGCAACAAGTCAGAACCTCAGGAGTAAATGTCAGTTGGCTTTTCATAGCCGATCATTGAGAGTATCTCTACCGCTCCTGCTGTCTTTAGAGAGTTGAAAACAGCAGTTCTGGGACAGGTAGCACGTCCGGTGAACAGGTCAGGGTTCCATAGCCACAGGCAGAACAGTTGAAACTGGAGCAGCAGCACGGTCAGGTGGACTGGGGACAGCAAGGAGTCATCATGCCAGGTAGTCCTGAGGCATGGTCCTAGGGCTCAGGTCCTCCGAGAGAGAGAAAGAAAGAAAGAGAAAGAAAGAAAGAGAGAATTAGAGAGAGCATACCTAAATTCACACAGGACACCAGATAAGACAGGAGAAGTACTCCAGATATAACAGACTGACCCTAGCCCCCCGACACATAAACTACTGCAGCATAAATACTGGAGGCTGAGACAGGAGGGGTCAGGAGACACCTGAAACCCCACCTCTTTAAGGAATACCTAGGATAGGATAAAGTAATCCTTCTAACCCCCCCCCCCCCTTAAAAGAGTTAGATGCACTGTTGTAGAGTGGTTGTTCCACTGGATATCATAAGGTGAATGCACCAATTTGTAAGTCGCTCTGGATAAGAGTGTCTGCTAAATGACTTAAATGTAATGTAAATGAGACACTGTGGCCCCATCCGATGATACCCCCGGACAGGTTCAAACAGGCAGGATATAACCCCACCCACTTTGCCAAAGCACAGCCCCCACACCACTAGAGGGATATGATGAAACTGGCTCTCATGAGGACCGCCACAGAAAAGGAAGACCCAGAGTTATCTCTGCTGCAGAGGATAAGTTCATTAGAGTTACCAGCTTCAGAAATTGCGGCCCTAATAAATGCTTCAGAGTTCAAGTAACAGACACATCTCAACATCAACTGTTCAGATGAGACTGTGTGAATCAGGCCTTCATGGTCGAATTGCACCAATAAGAAGAAGATACTTGCTTGGACCAAGAAACACGAGCAGTGGACATTAGACCGGTGGAAATCTGTCCGTTGGTCTGATGAGTCCAAATTTGAGATTTTTGGTACCAACCGCCATGTCTTTGTGAGATCCAGAATAGGTGAACGGATGATCTCCGCGTGTGTGGTTCCCACCGTGAAGCATTGAGGAGATGCTGTGGGAGTGCTTTGCTGGTGACACTCAGTGATTTATTTAGAATGCAAGGCACACTTAATCAGCATGGCTACCACAGCATTCTGCTGGACCTATCATTTGTTTTTCAACAGAACAATGACCCAACACACCTCCAGGCTGTGTAAGGGCTATTTGACCAAGGAGAGTGATGGAGTGCTGCATCAGATGACCTGGCCTCCACAATTACCCAACCTCAATCCAATTGAGATGGTTTGGGATGTGTGAAGGAAAAGCATCCAACAAGTGCTCAGCATATGTGGGAACTTCAAGACTGTTGGAAAAGCATTCCAGGTGAACCTGGTTGAGAGAATGCCAAGAGTGTGCAAAGCTGTCATCAAGGCAAAGGGTGGCTACTTTGAAGAATACAACGTATACACTACAGTTTAAATGTTTTGGGTCACTTAGAAATGTCCTTGTTTTTGTTGTAAATGACTATTGTAGCTGGAAACGGCACATTTTTTTATGGAATATCTACATAGGTGTACAGAGGCTCATTATCAGCAACCATCACTCCTGTGTTCCAATGGCACGTTGTGTTAGCTAATCCAAGTTTATCATTTTAAAAGGCTAATTGATCATTAGAAACCCCTTTTGCAATTATGTTAGCACAGCTGAAAACTGTTGTGCTGATTTAAAGAAGCAATAAAACTGGCCTTTAGACTAGTTGAGTATCTGGAGCATCAGTATTTATGGGTTTGAAAACAGGCTCAAAATGGCCAGAAACAAAGAACTTTCTTCTGAAACTCGTCAGTCTATTCTTGTTCTGAGAAAGGAAGGCTGTTACATTAACAATGTCTACACTATATTTTTGATCAATGGACAAAAAATGTGCTTTTCTTTCAAAAACGAGGACATTTCTAAGTGACCCCAAACTTTTTAACCCTAGTGTATTTTGATTTGTTTAACACTTTAAAAAAATGTATTACTACATGATTCCATATGTTATGTCATAGTTTTGATGTCTTCACTATTGTTCTACAATGTAGAAAATAGTAAAAATAAAGAACACTTGAATAAGTAGGTGTCCAAACTTTTGATTGGTACTGTATATATGCACATGCATATACACTGATTGTACAAAACATTAAGAACACCTGCTCTTTCCATGACAGACTGACCAGGTGAATCTAGGTGAAAGCTACGATCTCTATTTGATGACATCTGTTATCCACTTCAATCAGTCTAGATGAAGGGGAGACGGTTTAAAGAATGATTTTTAAGCCTTGAGACAATTGAGACATGGATTGTGAATGTGTGCCATTCAGAGCGGCAAGGCATAAGATTTGAGTGCCTTTGAACGGGGTATGGTAGTAGGTGCAAAGCACACCGGTTTCAGTGTGTCAAGAACTGTAACGCTGCTGGGTTTCCTGTGTGTATCAAGAATGGTCCACCACCCAAGGGACATCCAGCCAACTTGACACAACTGTGGGAAGCATTGGAATCAACATGGGCCAGCATTCCAGTGGAATTGTGGAATGCTGGCATTCCATGCCAGCATTCGACAACATGTAGAGTCCATGCCCAGACAAATTGAGGCTGTTCTAAGGGCAAAAGGGGGTGCAATTCAATATCAGGAAGGTATGCACAAATAAATAAATAAATTCAGTGTTTACATGCATGCAGAATACTCAGCACGGTTCTGGCTCAATGATGTGTGACAAAATATTGTAAGAAGCAATGGCTTATTTGAAATCCAAACTATTATTCAAAACATTGAAATCAGAAGCAATCGGTAAATATGTTGCTGAAATGGATGTTATTCTCAAGCACTGTAATTTCATTATTTTGTGTGTTTTGCAGGTGATCAACACAGGGGTGAAGGTGTGGTCTCTCAACAGCGACAAGGAGGAGTTTGGCTGTGCCTTCAGACTTGCCCAGGAGGTAGGTACACGTGTATTAATATTCTAGACTTTCAGATAACATGGAAAATGCACACTCGCACATACGGCAGTACATATGCGTACACGCACTCAATCCTCTCTCTCCCTCCTCATCCATCTCTCCTCCAGGGTATCTATACTCTGTTCCCCTACATCCGCTCCAGGATGATCACAATCAGTGTTGAGGACATCAAGATTCTACTGACTCGGGAGAACCCGTACCTCAACCAACTGGAGGATGATGTTCACCAACAGGCCAAGAAGATTGGTACAGTCGTGCTTTTTGTTTTTCCTTCAAACCCGTCTATGTTCTGTACTGTGTGGCTGTAGGGTGGTGGCTTTGTGTGTGTTCATGCAGTGTTTCTCTGTTTCTACAGAAATGGGCAGCATTGTTTTAAAGTACCGGCCTGATAGTAGGTAAGTATCCATTTTGTCTCTGTCCATGTATTATTTACTGTTATCAGAGAATTCACCCTCTTTCTCTCTCCAACCCTCTCCTCAGTAACCTTGATGGTCCACAGTGTCCTATAGAGCTGTGTGGCTGGAGAGGCAAGTCCTCCATCAGAGCTTTCGTACCCCGCAACGAGAGGTTCCACTACCTCCGCATGCTGGTGGTCGAGGTATTCCGGAACAAACAGGGACCGGGACCCAGGGAGGGAGAGGAGGAGGTGGAGACGGAGAACGGGAACAAAAATGGCAGCATAAAAGAGGAGGTGAAAGTAGAGGTGACGAGCACCTGACAGGGGAGGGGAGATATTGACCAGCACCTGAGGGGAGGAGTAGAAAGAAATGTGTATCTCATTAGTCTTAACAAGTTTCCCTCTCTTTGGCTCCACCATATTGCTTTCACCCTTTTGTTTTTATATCAGTGGAGATGTAGGAGAGGCGTTGAACCTCTTTAGACTATTGAGACACAGGGAGGAAGGGAAAGGGAGGAGGAGGTGCTGTATGAGCTGGAGCTATGCTGGCCAGACTAGGGCTAGACCAAATGTGAGGGAGAAGAGATGAGTTGGGTAGCTCAGTAGAACTTCTAAGCCACTGCCATAGCAGAAAGGCCACCCCTAGACAGAGCACCTGGTCTTCCATGCTTCCCCAGACTTGGTACACTCCAGGGGTCGAAGCTTTAGTAACTTATTTTAGTTTCTACTGCTGATTTGTTTTAACAGGGAACTTCACTGGCAAAAAACGTTTTACAATTATTATTATTGTGCATGTTTGAATGTTTATCAACGGCTATTTAATTTTCTATCATTGTAAGGAAGATGGAATTGATTAAAGATATTAAATTCATATACAGTCTCTGAAGGTCATTGAAATTGAATCTAACCCCAACTCTGCTTCCCACGCACACAAATAAACATGCACGATCTCTCAAAGTAACTGCCTTTATGTGGTTGCCATGGCGACTTAAACTGCATCATATCACACAAACATACACCACCCCCCCATCAGCCATATCTCTCCTATTTAGTACCAATCTCTGCTGCCATGACGACCATGCAGCCACCTCAGGAAAGAGTATACTCCTTTCTCATTCCATCCTGTTCTCCCACTGGAAGAGGGAGAACAGAGGAAATGTTTCTTCTCCTTAGCCACCCTTCCATCCTTCCCCTCTTCTCTCATCCTGTCTCAAACTAATGTAGGCATAAGGAAGAGGAAGCAAAGGCCAGCCCTAGACAGAGCAAAAGAGGGGGGGAAATATAGGCTAGATAGAGGGAGATTGAAAAGGGAAAACATTTTGTTACTTTACAGCCTTATTCAAAAATTGATTAAAAAAATTAAATATTCAAACTACACAATACACATTGACAAAGCGAAAACAGGTTTTTAGAAATTTTTGCATATGTATAAAATACTGATACCTAATTTGCTAAGAAACTCAAAATTGAGCTCAGGTGCGTCCTATTTACATTGTACATTGATCCTCCTTGATGTTTTCTACAACTTGATTTGAGTCGACCTGTGCAAATTCAATTGATTGGACATTATTTGGAAAGGCACACACTTGTCTATATAAGGTCCCGCAGTTGACGGTGCATATTAACAAAAACCAAGCCATGAGGTCAAAGGAATTGTCAGTAGAGCTCCAAGACAGGATTGCGTCGAGTCACAGATCTTTGGAAGGGTACCAATAAATGTCTGCAGTATTGAAGGTTTCCAAGAACGCAGAGTCCTCCATCATTCTAAAATGGAAGAAGTATAGAATCACCAAGACTCTTCCTAGAGCTGTCCGGCCGGCTAAACTGAGCAATTGGGATAGAAGGGCCTTGGTCAGGGAGGAGACCAAGAACCTGATGGTCACTCTGATTGAGCTTGGAGAACCTTCCAGAAGAACAACCATCTCTGCAGGACTCCACCAATTAGGCCTTTATGGTAGAGTGGCCAGACGGAAGCCACTCCTCAGTGAAAGGTACATGACAGCCCGCTTGGAGTTTGCCAAAAGGCACATAAAGGACTCAGACCATGAGAAATAAGATTCTCTGGTCTGATGAAACCAAGATTGAGCTCTTTGGCCTGAATGCTAAGTGTCACATCTGGAGGAAACCTGGCACCATCCCTACGGTGAAGTATGGTGGTGGCAGCATCATGCTGTGGTGGTGTTTTTGAGCTGCAGGGACTGGGAGACTAGTCAGGATCGAGGCAAAGATGAACGGAGCAAAGTACAGAGATCTTGATGAAAACCTACCCCAGAGCACTTAGGACCTCAGACTGGGTTGAATTTTTACCTTCCAACAGGACAACGATCCTAAGCACACAGCCAAGATCATGCAGGATCATGCAGGACAAGTTTCTGAATGTGCTTGAGTGGCCCAGCCAGAGCCCGGACTTGAACCCGATCTCTGGAGAGACCTGAAGATAGCTGTGCAGCGACACTTCCCATCCAACCTGACAGAGCTTGAGAGGATCTGCAGAGAAATATGGGAGAAACTCCCCAAATACAGGTATGCCAAGCTTGTAGTGTCATAGGGTCCGAATACCTACGTAAATATGATGTTACCGTTTTTTGTTTTTTAATCAATTTGGACACGTCTAAACCTGTTTTTGCTTTGTTATTAAGGGGTATTGTGCGTAAATTGAGAGCTTTTTTAAAATCTATTTTGGAATAAGTCTAACGTAAAACAAAATGTGGAAAAAGTTAACTGCTTGTCTGCGTCCCAAATAACACCATATTTCCAATAGAATGGCGCCAGAGGGGATGGCTGCCGTTTTACGTGCTCATTACCAACTGTGCCATGTTGTTTACTTATTTTGTACATAATGT
Organism: Salvelinus alpinus; assembly: GCF_045679555.1. NCBI lineage: Eukaryota > Metazoa > Chordata > Actinopteri > Salmoniformes > Salmonidae > Salvelinus > Salvelinus alpinus. The sequence goes on from NC_092114.1 coordinate 27,684,636, forward strand.
TGCTGCTACCATCTCTTATGACACAAATAACTTCTGGACATCAAAACAGCGATTACTCACCTCGAACTAGACAAAGATGTTTTCTTTAATGAGTCCGACGCAAAGGATATACTGCTTTCTCGGGAACTGGCCAAAATCCCCTTCATTTGCGTGAAGAAACGGTGTAGAAAAGGGGGGAGGAGGTTGGGCTGCCTTCTGAGAATTTGTAGGCGAGTGATTAAACCCCCTCTACCATCAGTCCTATTAGCCAACGTGCAATCATTGAATAAAAAAAAGGATGAGCTCCAATCAAGTATATCCTACCAATGAGACATTAAGAACTGTAATATATTATGTTTCACCGAGTCGTGGCTGGACGATGGCATAGATAACATAGAGCTGGCGGGGTTTTTCGGTCCATCGGCAAGATAGAACAGCTGCCTCCCGTAAGAAAAGGGGTGGCGGTCTGTATTTGTAAATAACAGCTGGTGCACAAAATCAAATATTAAGGAAGTCTCAAGGTTTTTCTCGCCTGAGGTAGCGTATCTCATGATAAGCTGTATACCACACTATTTACCAAGAGTTTTCATCTATATTTGTCGTAGCTGTTGATTTACCACCACAAACCGATGCTGGCACTAAGACGGCACTCAAAGAGCTGTATAAAGCCATAAGCAAACAGAAAAATGCTCATCCAGAGGTGACACTCCTAATGGCCGGGGACTTTAATGCAGGGAAACTTAAATCCGTTTTACCTCATTTCTACCAGCATCTTAAATGTGCAACCAGAGGGGAAACAAACTCTAGACCACCTTTACTCCACACACAGAGATGCGTACAAAGCTCTCCCTCGCCCTCCATTTGGCAACTCTGACCATAACTCTATCCTCCTGATTCCTGCTTACAAGCAAAAACTAAAGCAGGAATTACCAGTGACTCGCTCAATGTGGAAGTGGTCAGATGAGGCAGATGCTAAGTTACAGGACTGTTTTGCTAGCACAGACTGGAATATGTTCCGGAATCTTCCGATGGCATTGAGGAGTACACCACATCAGTTACTGGCTTCATCAATTAGCATCGATGACGTTGTCCCCACAGTGACCATACGTACAGAAGCCATGGATTCCAGGCAAAATCCGCATTGAGCTAAAAGGGTAGAGCTGCCGCTTTCAAGGAGCGGGACTCTAACCCGGAAGCTTATAAGAAATCCCGCTATGCCCTCCGACGAACCATCATACAAGCAAAGCATCAATACAGGACTAAGATTGAATCGTACTACACTGGCTCCGACACTCGTCGGATGTGGCAGGGCTTACAAACTATTACAGATTACAAAGGGAAGCACAGCCGCAAGCTGCCCAGTGACACAAGCCTACCAGATGAGCTAAATAACTTCTATGCTCGCTTCGAGGCAAGCAACACTGAAGCATGCATGAGAGCACCAGCTGTTCCGGATGACTGTGTGATCACGCTCTCCGTAGCCAATGTGAGCAAGACCTTTAAACAGGTCAACATTCACAAGGCCGCAAGGCCAGACGGATTACCATGACGTGTACACTGAGCATGTGCTGACCAACTGGCAAGTGTCTTCACTGACATTTTCAACCTGTCCCTGACCGAGTCTGTAATACCAACATGCTTTCAAGCAGACCACCGTAGTCCCTGTGCCCATGTACACTAAGGTAACCTGCCTAAATGGCTACTGACCCGTAGCACTCATGTCTGTAGCCATGAAGTGCTTTGAAAGGCTGGTCATGACTCACATCAACAACATTATCCCAGAAACCCTAGACCCACTCTAATTTGCATACTGCCTCAACAGTTCCACAGATGATGCAATCTCTATTGCACTGCCCTTTCCCACCTGGACAAAAGGAACGCCTACGTGAGAATGCTATTCATTGACTACAGCTCAGCATTCAACACCATAGTGCCCTCAAAGCTCATTACTAAACTAAGGACCCTGGGACTAAACACCTCCCTCTGCAAATGGATCCTGGACATCCTGGTGGGCTGCCCCCTGGTGGTAAGGGAAGGTAACAACACATCTGCCACGTTGATCCTCAACACGGGGGCCCCTCAGGGGGGCGTGCTCAATCCCCTCCTGTATTCCCAGTTCACCCATGACTGCATGGCCAAGCAAGACTCCAACACCATCATTAAGTTTGCAGATGACACAACAGTGGTAGGCCTGATCACTGGCAACGATGAGGCAGCCTATAGGGAGGAGGTCAGAGACCTGGCAGTGTGGTGCCAGCATAACAACCTCTCCCTCACCGTGATCAAGACAAAGGAGATGATTGTGGACTACAGGAGGACTGAGCACACCCCCATTCTCATCGACGGGGCTGTAGTGGAGCAGGTTGAGAGCTTCAAGTTCCTTGGTGTCCACATCACCAATTAACTATCATGGTCCAAACACACCAAGACAGTCGTGAAGAGGGAATGACAACACCCATTTCCCCTCAGGAGACTGGAAAGATGTGGCATGGGTCCTCAGATCCTCAAAAGGTTTTACAGCTGCACCATCAATAGCATTCTGACTGGTTGCATCACCGCCTGGTAGGGCAACTGCACGGCCTCCGACCGCAAGGCACTACAGAGGGTAGTGCGTAGGGCCCAGTACATCACTGGGGCCAAGCTTCCTGCCATCCAGGACCTCTATACCAGGCGGTGTTAGAGGAATGCCCAAAAAATTGCAAGGATTCCAGCCACCCTAGTCAGACTGTTCTCTCTGCTACCGCACGGCAAGTAGTACCAGAGCGGCAAGTCTAGGTCCAAAAGGGCTTCGTAACAGCTTCTACCCTAAAACCATAAGAATCTTGAACAGTTAATCAAATGGCTACCCGGACTATTTGCATTGTCCCCAATTTCACTGTAAGGTCTGTAAGGTCTACACCTGTTGTGTAATGAAGAAAGCTTAGGCTGTAACCGTGTGTGTGTACCCCCTGCTATGCTCTGCTCTGCTCTGCCAGAGTGATTGATGCCCAGTGCCTTTTAGCTACAGCTCTCTGTGCCAATTCACTAATACCATAATGACATGCTCCCTGGTAGGAACACATCATTCACTCTACTCCTCCTTGTACCTTTCTCACTCTGTCTACAGTGCCTTCATTCCTGCTTTCTCTACCTCCTCTCTATTTATCCTGTTACCCTCCTCTGCTGTTCTTTCTCCTCACACCTTTGTTTATCCATTTCTCTCTTCCTCTCGCTCTCTGTCAACCTGGCTTTTAGAGTAGGCCTCCTCTTGAAGCTCTGGACTTTAAATGTTCCAGACGGTCACTTTAATCAAACGGTCTCTCAGGACCTAGACATTCCACGTGTTTGCTATTTGAAACTCTAAAACCTCAGTTACTGTAAATACTCTTGAGACCAGTGTACTTCATCTTACGTTAGTATTTCAATGACTGTCTTGAAACCCTATTCCCTATCTAGTGCACTTCATTACATTGTTTGATCCATCACTTGTTTTCTTTAGACTGAACCATCAATCTAGAACCTATCAATCAAGTGGACCGTCTCTTCATCTCACCCCTCTTTGACTACCCAACCTCCTTCCACCCTCTTCCTTCTACTCTTCTCCTCATCCTCTCCACTCCTTTCCTCTTCTTCCTCCTCTCTCCTCCTCCTCCTCTCCAATCCGCTGCTGTTACCTGCTTCATGCTCTCTGAATGCAAGCCTCGGCTCGTGGATATGTGTCTATCTCTGGGATTATATAATAATAGCCCTTACACAACACACACATACAGATTCACGTTGGGTGTTGGCATTTGTGGATAGAGTTTGTTTCATGTTTGAATTAAACCAAATCTCACTCAGCCTTCAACGCGCGCATACACACGTGTCTACAGGCTAACTCAGCCATTTAGAAAAGCAAAATGCTTTTAGTCCACACGCTTACTTACATTCACCTATACTAAGACCTTTATAAAACACATCTCTGGCTCCTGCAGTGTGAGGGTACAGATTTCCTGGATTTACCTGTCTTTCGTAAGGCAGCTTTAGTTTTCCAACTGTCCTGGGAAAGACAGAATTTGGTTTAAACCCCTAAAATACAAATTCTCTGCATTTTTTCTACTCTACAGAGACCGTAGTGACCATAACTCTGAACTAAATGCTCTAAAACAGGTCTCTGTAATGTCATTAGGATAATCACAGCCCACTGGGCACATACTGGTTGAATCAATGTTTCCACGTCATTTCAATGAAATTACAGTGAACCAACATTGAATTGACATCTGTGCCCAGTGGGAAGTAATTGTTTAGAATCTCTAGTGCCTGTTCCACTGCCTGTTGCTAAGTAGTCTCCATGGTGATAGGGTTTATTTCCTGTAGTGATTCAGCTAGCTGGGTCCACAGGGTTTACCTCTATCTTATTTGATCTTACTCCCTCTCTCATAGTCATTTTACATAAATCACCATCAGAAAGAAAGGTAGCAGACTGTCAGTGTAAATGGGTTCTGGGTTCATGGTAGAACATCACACACAGTCAAGGTAGCTCTGCAGGTTCAAGGCCTGTGCTGTGGATATCTCCTCTGCTTTTGGCTCAGGGTGGATATGAAGCTGAGGTGGGGCAAGAAAAGGATGTAGAGGGAGAGAAGAGAGGAATGGAGGGAATGGGGTGAGGGAGAATAAGATTAGAGAGTATGGCGGTGAGAGATGGGTAGAGTAAGGGAGAAAGGCATGAAGGATGTAGATAGAAAATGGGGGTGAAGGAGGGGGTGAGTGGCTGGTGCAAGGCTTTATTTAGCCCATGCCTGCAGGTGTTGCCTAGTAACAGAGACTAAACAGAACGGAGCAAGAGAGACAGTGTGCATGTTGCTTTTCTCTTTCTTTCACTCATTCCCATCCTCTCACTCTCTCGCTCTCTGTTTTTGCTGTTTCTTTGACCCTTACCTAACTCTTACAGTGGCCTGCGAAACTATTCACCCCCTTGGCATTTTTCCTATTTTGTTGCCTTATAACCTGGAATTAAAATATATTTTGGGGGGATTTGCGTTATTTGATTTACACAACATGCCTACCACTTTGAAGATGCAAAATATTTTTTATTGTGAAACAAACCAGAAATAAGACAAAAAATGGAAAACTTAAGCGTCTATAACTATTCACCCCCCCCAAAGTCAGTACTTTGTAGAGACACCTTTTGCAACAATTACAGCTGCAAGTCTCTTGGGGTATGTCTCTATAAGCTTGGCCCATATATTTTTGCCCATTCTTCAAGGCAAAACTGCTCAAGGTCCTTCAAGTTGGATGGGTTCCGCTTGTGTGAAGCAATCTTTAAGTCACACCACAGATTTTCAATTGGATTGAGGTCTGGGCTTTGACCAGGCAATTCCAAGGCATTTAAATGTTTCCCCTTAAACCACTCGAGTGTTGCTTTAGCAGTATGCTTAAGGTCATTGTCCTGCTGGAAGGTAAACTTCCGTCCCAGTCTCAAATCTCTGGAAGACTGAAACAGGTTTCCCTCAAGAATTTCTCTGTATTTAGCGCCATCCATCATTCCTTCAATTCTGACCAGTTTCCCAGTTCCTGCCGATGAAAAACATCCCCACAGCATGATGCTGCCACCACCATGCTTCACTGTGGGGATGGTGTTCTCGGGGTGATGGAGGTGTTGGGTTTGCGCCAGACATAGAATTTTCCTTGATAGCCAAAAAGCTACATTTTAGTCTTATCTAACCAGAGTACCTTCTTCCATATGTTTGGGGAGTCTCCCACATGCCTTTTAGAGAACACCAAACGTGTTTTCTTACTGAAATTTACAGTTGATTTGTCAGAGGACAAACCATCCACAGAGACAAATTGATATCTTTCCGATAGATAAGATCTAAACCAGGCCAGAACTTGTCTGTGTAGACCAATTTGGGTTTCCAATCTCTCCAAAAGAATGTGGTGATCGATGGTATCAAAAGCAGCACTAAGGTCTAGGAGCACGAGGACAGATGCAGAGCCTCAGTCTGACGCCATTAAAAGGTCATTTACCACTTTCACAAGTGCAGTCTCATTGCTATGATGGGGTCTAAAACCAGACTGAAGCATTTCGTATACATTGTTTGTCTTCAGGAAGGCAGTGAGTTGCTGTGCAACAGCTTTTTCTACAATTTTAGAGAGGAAAGGAAGATTCGATATAGGCCGATAGTTTTTTATATTTTCTGGGTCAAGGTTTTGCTTTTTCAAGAGTGGCTTTATTACTGCCACTTTAATGAGTTTGGTACACATCCGGTGGATAGAGAGCCGTTTATTATGTTCAACATAGGAGGGGCAAGCACAGGAAGCAGCTCTTTCAGTAGTTTAGTTGGAATAGGGTCCAGTATGCAGCTTGAAGGTTTAGAGGCCATGATTATTTTCATCATTTTGTCAAGAGATATAGTACTAAAACACTTGAGTGTCTCCCTTGATCCTAGGTCCTGGCAGAGTTGTGCAGACTCAGGACAACTGAGCTTTGGAGGAATACGCAGATTTAAAGAGGAGTCCATAATTTGCTTTCTAATGATCATTATCTTTTCCTCAAGCCATCCTCTCTTGGGGAATGCTGCTTTTTAGTTAGCTTTGCGACAGAATCAAAAATAAATTTCGGATTGTTCTTATTTTCCTCAATTAAGTTGGAAAAATAGGATGATCGAGCAGCAGTGAGGGCTCTTCGATACTGCACGGTACTGTCTTTCCAAGCTAGTCGGAAGACTTCCAGTTTGGTGTGGCGCCATTTCCGTTCCAATTTTCTGGAAGCTTGCTTCAGAGCTCGGGTATTTTCTGTATACCAGGGACTTAGTTTCTTATGACAAATGTTTTTAGTTTTTAGGGGTGCAACTGCATCTAGGGTATTGCGCAAGGTTAAATTGAGTTCCTCAGTTAGGTGGTTAACTGACTTTTGTTCTCTGACATCCTTGGGTAGGCAAAGGGAGTCTGGAAGGGCATCAAGGAATCTTTGGGTTGTCAGAATTTATAGCACGACTTTTAATGCTCCTTGGTTGGGGTCTGAGCAGATTATTTGTTGCGATTGCAAACGTAATAAAATGGTGGTCCGATAGTCCAGGGTTATGAGGAAAAACATTAAGATCCAAAACATTTATTCCATGGGACAAAACTAGGTCCAGAGTATGACTGTGGCAGTGAATAGGTCCAGAGACATGTTGGACAAAACCCACTGAGTCGATGATGGCTCCGAAAGCCTTTTGGAGTGGGTCTGTGGACTTTTCCATGTGAATATTAAAGTCACCAAAAATTTGAATATTATCTGCTATGACTACAAGGTCCGATAGGAATTCAGGGAACTCAGTGAGGAATGGTGTATATGGCCCAGGAGGCCTGCAAACAGTAGCTATAAAAGATAGATACATAGATTTCATGACTAGAAGCTCAAAAGACGAAAACATCGTTTTTTGTTTTTGTCAAATGAAATTTGCTATCGTAAATGTTAGCAACACCTCCGCCTTTGCGGGATGCACGGGGGATATGGTCACTAGTGTAACCAGGAGGTGAGGCCTCATTTAACACAGTAAATTCATCAGGCTTAAGCCATGTTTCAGTCAGGCCAATCACATCAAGATTATGATCAGTGATTAGTTCTTTGACGATAACTGCCTTTGAAGTGAGGGATCTAACATTAAGTAGCCCTATTTTGAGATGTGAGGTATCACGATCTCTTTCAATAATGGCAGGAATGGAGGAGGTCTTTATTCTAGTGAGATTGCTAAAGCGAACACCGCCATGTTTAGTTTTGCCCAACCTAGGTCGAGGCACAGACACGGTCTCAATGGGGATAGCTGAGCTGACTACACTGACTGTGCTAGTGGCAGACTCCACTAAGCTGGCAGGCTGGCTAACAGCCTGCTGCCTGGCCTGCACCCTATTTCATTGTGGAGCTAGGGGAGTTAGAGCCCTGTCTATGTTCGTAGATAAGATGAGAGCACCCCTCCAGCTAGGATGGAGTCCGTCACTCCTCAACAGGCCAGGCTTGGTTCTGTTTGTGGGTGAGTCCCAGAAAGAGGGCCAATTATCTACAAATTCTATCTTTTGGGAGGGGCAGAAAATAGTTTTCAACCAGCGATTGAGTTGTTAGACTCTGCTGTAGAGCTCATAACTCCCCCTAACTGGGAGGGGGCCAGAGACAATTACTCGATGCCTTCACATCTTTCTAGCTGATTTACACGCTGAAGCTATGTTGCGCTTGGTGACCTCTGACTGTTTCATCCTAACATCGTTGGTGCCGACGTGGATAACAATATCTCTATACTCTCTACACTCGCCAGTTTTAGCTTTAGCCAGCACCATCTTCAGATTAGCCTTAACGTCGGTAGCCCTGCCCCCTGGTAAACAGTGTATGATCGCTGTATAATTCGGTTTAAGTCTAATACTACGGGTAATGGAGTCGCCAATGACTAGGGTTTTCAATTTTTCAGAGCTAATGGTGGGAGCCTTCGGCGTCTCAGACCCCGTAACAGGAGGAGTAGAGACCAGAGAAGGCTCGGCCTCTGACTCCGACTCGCTGCTTAATGGGGAGAACCGGTTGAAAGTTTCTGTCGGCTGAATGAGCGACACCGGTTGAGCATTCCTACAGCATTTCCCTCCAGAAGCCATGAGAAAGCTGTCTGGCTGCGGGGACCGTGCGAGGGGATTTATACTAACGTTACTATCTGTACTTACTGGTGGCACAGACGCTGTTTCATCCTTTCCTACACTGAAATTACCCTTGCCTAGCGATTGCATCTGAAGCTGGGCTTGCAGCACAGCTATCCTCGCCGTATGGCGATCGTTCTCCTGTATATTATGAGTACAGCGACTGCAATTAGAAGGCATCATGTTAATGTTACTACTTAGCTTTGGCTGTTGGAAGTCCTGACGAACCATGTCAAGATAAAATGTCCGGAGTGAAAATGTTGAATGAAAAAAAGTTGAGTGAGGGAAAAACTAAAAATATAAACGGTAATTAAAAAGTTCAAACTGTAAAGTTGTCAGGTAGCAAAGTAAGGTTGGCAACAAAAAGCACAGCAGCACGTAAACAAGTCTGCAAGTTGTGACCGGAAATCAGCAAGTTCACTGTTGGAGCTAGGAACACAAGCATATTAGATATCACTGTAGTATTGAATACTACAGTAAAGTTGACAGGTCTGGTGGACATTGCTGCAGTCAGCATTGCTGCAGTCAGCATGCCAATTGCACGCTCCCTCAACTTGAGACATCTGTGGCATTGTGTTGTGTATTTTAGAGTGGACTTTTATAGTGCCCAGCACAAGGTGCACCTGTGTAATGATCATGCTATTTAAAACCTCTCTAGGCTAGGGGGCGTTATTTTCACATCCGGATGAAAAGCGTGTCCAAAGTAAACTGCCTGCTACTCAGGCCCAGAAGCTAGGATATGCATATTATTAGTAGATTGTGATGGAAAACACTCTGCAGTTTCTAAAACTGTTTGAATAATGTCTGTGAGTATAACAGAACCTTTTTGGCAGGCGAAACCCCGAGGACAAACCATCCAGGAAAAACATTTTTTGAGTTCACTCTCTTTTCAATGGGTTTCTATGCGGATCTACATTTCTAAGGCACCTGCTTGCAGTTCCTATTGCTTCCACTATATGTCAACAGTCTTTAGAAATTGGTTGATGCTTTTCCTTTGAGAAATGAAGAAGTAGGGCTGTTCAGAACGAGGGTCGAGTCTAGTGTACTGTTTCTTAGGGGTGCACGACCTGAAAGCTCGCTCCACTTTGTTTTTATCCGCTATTGAACGCAGTTTATCCCGTATTAAATATTAGCGATTATTTACGTAAAAAAATACCTAAAGTTGTATTAGGAAAGTTGTTTGAAATGTTTGGACAAAGATTACAGGTAATTTATTAGATATTTTGTAGTCATGTTGCGCGAGTTGGAACCGGTGTTTTTCTGGATCAAACGCGCCAAATAAATTGACATTTTGGAGCTATAATGATGGAATTAATCAAACAAAAGGACCATTTGTGATGTTTATGGGACATATTGGAGTGCCAACAGAAGAAGCTCGTCAAAGGTAAGGTATGAATTATATCGTTATTTCTGAGTTTTGTGTCGCGCCTGGCGGGAGGAAATATGATTGTCTGTGTTTGTTTGATGGGGTGCTGTCCTCAGATAATAGCATGGTATGCTTTCGCCGTAAAGCCTTTTTGAAATCTGATACGGTGGCTGGATTAACAAGAAGTAAAGCTTTAATTTGGTGTATTGCACTTGTGATTGTTTGAAAGTTAAATATTTCTAATAATTTAATTTGAATTTGGCTCTCTGCTATTTCACCGATGTTGTCAAATCGATCCCGTTAACGGGATTTGGTCCCTAAGAAGTTTTAATCACCTTAATATGCCACACCTGTCAGGTGGATGTTTGTCTTGGCAAAGGAGTAATGCTCACTAACAGGGATGTAAGCAAATTTGTGCACAATTTGAGAGAAATACATTTTGTGTTTGTATGGACATTTTCTGCAATCTTTTATTTCAGCTCATGAAAATGGGACCAACTCTTTACATGTTGCATTTATATTTTAGTTCAGTGTACATCCAAAACTTGGTCAATATATCCCAACCACAACTGAAAGTCTAGTCTTGGCTCACATCAACACAGCTCACATCACCACCATCATCCCTGAAACCCTAGACCCACTCCAATTTGCATACCGCCCCAACAGATCCACCGATGATGCAATCTCTATTGCACTCCACACTGCCCTTTCCCACCTGGAAAAAAGGAACACCTATGTGAGAATTCTATTCATTGACTACAGTTCAGCGTTCAACACCATAGTGCCCTCAAAGCTCATCAATAAGCTAAGGAGCCTGGGACTAAACACAGGGGCCCCTCGGGGGTGCGTGCTCAGTCCCCTCCTGTACTCCCTGTTCACTCATGACTGCACGACCAGGCATGACTCCAACAGCATCATTAAATTTGCCAATGGCTGCAGTGGAGCAGGTTGAGAGCTTCAAGTTCCTAGGTGTTCACATCACCAACAAACTAACATGGTCCAACCACACCAAGACAGTCTTGAAGAGGGCACGACAAACCTATTCCCTCTCAGGAGACTGAAAATTTGGCATAGGTCCTCAGATCCTCAAAAGGTTCTACAGCTGCACGATTGAGAGCAACCTGACTGGTTGCATCACTGCTTGGTATGGCAACTGCTCGACCAAAAGGTACTATAGAGGGAAGTGCGAACGGCCCAGTACATCCCTGGGGCCAAGCTTCCTGCCATCCAGGACCTCTATACCAGGCGGTGTCAGAGGAAGTCCCTAAAAATTGTCAAAGACTCCAGCCACCGTATTCATAGACTGTTCACTCTGCTACCGCACGGCAAGCAGTACCGGGGCACCAAGTCTAGGTCCAAGAGGCTTCTAAACAGCTTCTACCCTCAAGCCATAAGACTCCTGAACATCTAGTCACATGGCTACCCAGACTATTTGCATTGCCCCCCCCCCCCCCCTCTTTACACCACTGCTACTCTCTGTTGTCATCTATGCATAGTAACTTTAATAACTCTACCTACATGTACATACTACCTCAACTAACCGGTGCCCCCGCACATTGACTCTGTATCGGTACCCCTTGTATATAGTCTCACTTTTGTTATTTTACTGCTGCTCTTTAATTACTTGTTACTTTTATCTCTTATTCTTATCCGTATTTTTTTGAATCTGCATTGTTGGTTAGGGGCTCGTAAGTAAGCACTTCACTGTAAGCATAGTTCAACTACACCTGTTGTATTACGTGCATGTAACTAATAAAATTTGATTTGAATACCAATACTTTCTGTGTCATAGTTCAACTGTTGGTTTAACTATCAGTTCAGAAAGTAACCACAATTGGCAAGTTTTTGGTAGAACGACTGAGAAAGTCAGTTCTGGGGTGCGTTCAGTTCGATTGAACATTTGGTACGTTGCATAACAGATTGTACTGAATGACACCTTTCCCCAAAATGTTCTTCAATGTTCTTTAACAGACTTTGAGGTAGCCTGCGTTTGCTGCAGTTGATGGGTTTGGCGGCGTGTGGCTTGAAGCAATGAATGACGTATTTTACAGAGCAGCGGTGCATTTTGAACCCACAACCCAATCCCTTCCCGTTTTCCAACTGGTCGTTACGAACAGCACTGTTTCCGTTTACTTGAACTTTGCATTACGTTTTTTTGTACTGAACACAGCGCTGGTGACTTTTCTACTCCAAAATTTATGAAAATAAAATGGTGACACTATTTAAAATGAAATGCCCCTTCCAAAAATTTGCTTAACAACATATTCGTCCAATTGAATCCAAGATGGCGTAGCAGTCGGACGTGTGTTGTCTTGTCCTGTCCCGTGTAAATAGTCTTCGTATTTTTCGTATACATTTCGTATATATTTTAATTTCACTTTCCATCTAGGAACTGAATATACATTCCTACATTCCGCCTCACCCAATGTGGTACGGACCTGCTATTTTTTATACTTTAGAACCGTAACCCCAATCAGAAGCTAGCTAGATAACTAGCTACTAGCTAGTAGTCAGTTAGCCACTGCTGCGGTCTTCACCCTCAACTCGGACACAGCCAGCTTCAATACCGGGCCAATACCTGCCAGTCTGCAAGCGCGATATCAACCCAGAGCATATAGGACTGCTTTTTCTCTACCACATCACCGGATTCCTGACGCAAGCTCTGGACAATTACACCGTATCATCACAGCTAGCTAGCTGCAACCGAGTGGCTACTACTGGCTAACACCTCTGTCCCGAAGCAAGCACCAGTTAGCCTTGAGCTAGCCTCGAGCTAGGCCCATCTGCCGGCTAGCCGAAGAGGTCTACCAGCGAATTCTTGGGCTACAATACCTCTTTTGCCAATTGGACTGGACCTTTTTTGCCGACACAGAGCCCTGCCAATCCATCACAACTGGTCTAAATCAGCTACAAGCTAATTTAGCCATTTTTTTGCCGCTGCTAGTAGCTTTTACCTTCTGCACAGACACCAGCCCTGTTATTAGCCTGGATATTACTCACCAATTTACCAGCATCGGACTGTCTCTCGACAACAACGCCGGATTCCTGCCGTAATCCCTGAGCCACTACTTCTGATCCTCACAGCTAGCTTGCAGCTAGCGCAGCTAGCGCCACTGCCACGAAGCTAGCACCAGTTAGCAAACACAATTCTACAATTCACAACCTCTCTTTCGCCATCCGGCTTGGATTCTCTGTCGACACGACCACGTCTGAGCAGACCCCCTCCGTCTGAGCAGACCACCCCCCGGGCTACTAACTTTAAACGCCGCGTGCTAGCTTAGTGGAGGCCTCCCTGCTCCATCTACGGCTGCCCCCTGGACACTATGATCACTTGGCTACATAGCTGATGCATGCTTGACTGTCCATTAATTCACGGTACTCCATTCTGTTTATTTGTGTTTATCTGTCGGCTCTGTGCTTTAACTCAGGATCTGTGTGTAGTTAATCCGACCCTCTCTGCCTAGTCGTCGCCATTTTTACCTGTTGTTGCTGTGTTAGACTAGCACCCTGTTATTGCTGCTGTTATCTTACCTGTTGTTTTAGCTAGCTCTCCCAATCAAGACCTGCATTCACTTTATGCCTTATTGTATGTCTCTCTCAAATATCAATATGCCTTGCATACTGTTGTTCAGGCTAGTTATCATTATCATTGTTTTGGTTTGCAATGGACCCTGTAGTTCCACTCTCCGTACCTCTGATACCTCCTTTGTCCCACCCCCCACACATGCGGTGACCTCACCCATTGAGACCAGCATGTCCAGAGATACAACCTCTCTTATCATCACCCAGTGCCTGGGCTTGCCTCCGCTGTACCCGCGCCCCACCATACCCCTGTCTGCACATTATGCCCAGAATCTATTCTACCACGCCCATAAATCTGCTCCTTTTATTCTTTGTCCCCAACGCTCTAGGCGACCAGTTTTGATAGCCTTTAGCCGCACCCTCATCCTACTACTCCTCTGTTCCTCGGGTGATGTGGAGGTAAACCCAGGCCCTGCATGTCCCCAGACACCCTCATTTGTTGACTTCTGTGATCGAAAAAGCCTTGGCCTCATGCATGTCAACATCAGAAGCCTCCTCCCTAAGTTTGCCTTACTCACCGCTTTAGCACACTCTGCCAACCCTGATGTCCTTGCCGTGTCCGAATCCTGGCTTAGGAAGGCCACCAAAAATTCTGAGATTTCCATACCCAACTATAACACTTTCCGTCAAGATAGAACTGCCAAAGGGGGAGGAGTTGCAATCTACTGCAGAGATAGCCTGCAAAGTTCTGTCATACTTTCCAGGTCTATGCCCAAACAGTTCGAACTTCTAATTTTAAAAATTAATCTCTCCAGAAATAAGTCTCTCACTGTTGCCGCCTGCTACCGACCCCCCTCAGCTCCCAGCTGTGCCCTGGACACCATCTGTGAATTGATCGCTCCCCATCTAGCTTCAGAGTTTGTTCTGTTAGGTGACCTAAACTGGGATATGCTTAACACCCCGGCAGTCCTACAATCCAAGCTTGATGCCCTCAATCTCACACAAATCATCAAGGAACCCACCAGGTACAACCCTAAATCCGTAAACATGGGCACCCTAATAGACATTATCCTGACCAACCTGCCCTCCAAATACACCTCTGCTGTCTTCAATCAAGATCTCAGCGATCACTGCCTCATTGCCTGTATCCGCCACGGGTCCGCGGTCAAACGATCACCCCTCATCACTGTCAAACGCTCCCTAAAACACTTCTGCGAGCAGGCCTTTCTAACCGACCTGGCCCGGGTACCCTGGAAGGATATTGACCTCATCCCGTCAGTTGAGGATGCCTGGTCATTCTTTAAATGTTACTTCCTCACCATATTAGACAAGCATGCTCCGTTCAAAAAATGCAGAACCAAGAACAGATATAGCCCTTGGTTCACTCCAGACCTGACTGCCCTCGACCAGCACAAAAACATCCTGTGGCGAACTGCAATAGCATCGAAGAGCCCCCGCGATATGCAACTGTTCAGGGAAGTCAGGAACCAATACACGCAGTCAGTCAGGAAAGCAAAGGCCAGCTTTTTCAAGCAGAAATTTGCATCCTGTAGCTCTAACTCCAAAAAGTTCTGGGATACTGTAAAGTCCATGGAGAACAAGAGCACCTCCTCCCAGCTGCCCACTGCACTGAGGCTAGGTAACACGGTCACCACCGATAAATCCGTGATAATCGAAGACTTCAACAAGCATTTCTCAATGGCTGGCCATGCCTTCCTCCTGGCGACTCCAACCTTGGCCAACAGCCCCGCCCCCCCCGCTGCTACTCGCCCAAGCCTCCCCAGCTTCTCCTTTACCCAAATCCAGATAGCAGATGTTCTGAAAGAGCTGGAAAACCTGGACCCATACAAATCAGCTGGGCTTGACAATCTGGACCCCCTATTTCTGAAACTGTCCGCCGCCATTGTCGCACCCTCTATTACCAGCCTGTTCAACCTTTCCTTCGTATCATCTGAGATCCCCAAGGATTGGAAAGCTGCCGCGGTCATCCCCCTCTTCAAAGGGGGAGACACCCTGGACCCAAACTGTTACAGACCTATATCCATCCTGCCCTGCCTATCTAAGGTCTTCGAAAGCCAAGTCAACAAACAGATCACTGACCATCTCGAATCCCACCGTACCTTCTCCGCTGTGCAATCCGGTTTCCGAGCCGGTCACGGGTGCACCTCAGCCACGCTCAAGGTACTAAACGATATCATAACCGCCATCGATAAAAGACATTACTGTGCAGCCGTCTTCATCGACCTGGCCAAGGCTTTCGACTCTGTCAATCACCATATTCTTATCGGCAGACTCAGTAGCCTCGGTTTTTCTAATGACTGCCTTGCCTGGTTCACCAACTACTTTGCAGACAGAGTTCAGTGTGTCAAATCGGAGGGCATGTTGTCCGGTCCTCTGGCAGTCTCTATGGGGGTACCACAGGGTTCAATTCTCGGGCCGACTCTTTTCTCTGTATACATCAATGATGTTGCTCTTGCTGCGGGCGATTCCCTGATCCACCTCTACGCAGACGACACCATTCTATATACTTCCGGCCCTTCCTTGGACACTGTGCTATCTAACCTCCAAACGAGCTTCAATGCCATACAACACTCCTTCCGTGGCCTCCAACTGCTCTTAAACGCTAGTAAAACCAAATGCATGCTTTTCAACCGTTCGCTGCCTGCACCCGCACGCCCGACTAGCATCACCACCCTGGACGGTTCCGACCTAGAATATGTGGACATCTATAAGTACCTAGGTGTCTGGCTAGACTGCAAACTCTCCTTCCAGACTCATATCAAACATCTCCAATCCAAAATCAAATCAAGAATCGGCTTTCTATTCCGCAACAAAGCCTCCTTCACTCACGCCGCCAAACTTACCCTAGTAAAACTGACTATCCTACCGATCCTCGACTTCGGCGATGTCATCTACAAAATAGCTTCCAATACTCTACTCAGCAAACTGGATGCAGTTTATCACAGTGCCATTCGTTTTGTTACTAAAGCACCTTATACGACCCACCACTGCGACCTGTATGCCCTAGTCGGCTGGCCCTCGCTACATGTTCGTCGTCAGACCCACTGGCTCCAGGTCATCTACAAGGCTATGCTAGGTAAAGTGCCGCCTTATCTCAGTTCACTGGTCACGATGGCTACACCCACCCGCAGCACGCGCTCCAGCAGGTGTATCTCACTGATCATCCCTAAAGCCAAAACCTCATTTGGACGCCTTTCCTTCCAGTTCTCTGCTGCCTGCGACTGGAACGAATTGCAAAAATCTCTGAAGTTGGAGACTTTTATCTCCCTCAACAACTTTAAAAATCTGCTATCCGAGCAGCTAACCGATCGCTGCAGCTGTACATAGTCCATCTGTAAACTACCCACCCAATTTACCTACCTCACCCCCCATACTGCTTTTATTTATTTACTTTTCTGCTCTTTTGCACACCAGTATCTCTTCTTGCACATGATCATCTGATGATTTATCACTCCAGTGTTAATCTGCTAAATTGTAATTATTCGATTTATTGCCTACCTCATGCCTTTTGCACACATTGTATATAGATTCTCTTTTTTCTACCATGTTATTGACTTGTTTATTGTTTACTCCATGTGTAACTCTGTGTTGTCTGTTCACACTGCTATGCTTTATCTTGGCCAGGTCGCAGTTGCAAATGAGAACTTGTTCTCAACTAGCCTACCTGGTTAAATAAAGGTGAAATAAAAATAAAAAATAAAAATTATCAGGCTGGTGTGATATTTAGCATTATAAACTGGGTGGTTCGATTCCTGAATGCTGATTGGCTGACAGCCGTATGACAAAACATGTATTTTTACTTCCATAATTACTTTGGTAACCAGTTTATAATAGCAATAAGGAACTTCGGGGGTTTCTGGTATGTGGTCAATATACCACTGCTAATGGCTGTATCCTCAACACTGGGGCCCCACAAGGGTGCGTGCTCAGCATCCCTCCTGTACTCCCTGTTCACCCATGACTGCGTGGCCAAACACACCTCCAACTCAATCATCAAGTTTGCAGACGACACAGCAGTAGTAGGCTTGATTACCAACGATGACGAGACAACCTACAGGGAGGCGGTGAGGGCTCTGGGAGTGTGGTGCCTGGATATCAACCATTCACTCAACGTCAACAAAACAAAGGAGATGATCATGGACTTCAGGAAGCAGCAGAGGGTGCACCCCCCTATCTACATCAACGGGACCACAGTGGAGAAGGTGGAAAGCTTCAAGTTCCTCAGCGTACACATCACTGACAAACTGAAATGGACCACCCACACAGACAGTGTGGTGAAGAATGCTCAACAGAGCCTCTTCAACCTCAGGAGGCTAAAGAAATTTGGCTTGTCACCTGTCGGGCTGTATCACTGCCTGGTACGGCAACTGCACCGGCTGCAAGCGCAAGGCTCTCCAGAGCGTGGTGCTGTCTGCCCAACGCATTACTGGGAACCACTACCCGCCCTCCAGGACACCCACAGCACCCGATGTCACAGGATGGCCAAAAATATTATCAAGGACATCAACCACTCGAGCCACTGCCTGTTCACCCCGCTATCATCCTGAAGGTGAGGTCAGTACAGGTGCATCAAAGCTGGGACCGAGAGACTGAAAAACAGATTCTATCTCAAGGCCATCAGACTGTTAAACAGCCATCACTAGCACATTAGAGGCTGCTGTCTATAGGCATAGACTAGAAATCACTGGCCACTTTAAGGGTTGAAACACTAGTCACTTTAATGATGTTTACATCTGGCATTACTCATCTCATATGTATATACTGTTCTATACTTCTACTGTATCTTAGTCAGTTCCGCTCTGACATCGCTCGTCCATATATGTATGTAGTCTTAATTCATTCCTACTTAGATTTGTGTGTATTGGGTATATGTTGTGTAATTTGTTAGATATTACTGCACTGTTGGAGCTAGAAGCATAAGTATTTCACTACACCCGCAATAACATCTGCTAATCAAGTGTATGTAACCAATAAAATTAGATTTGCCTAAGAACAGCCCTTATCCGTGGTATATTGGCCATATGCCTTATTGCTTAACTTCGCACGGATCCCTTTTACGGGATCATTTTCCTAAACAACCGCTGAATTGCAGGGCGCAAAATATTACCAAAATATTTATAATCATGCAATCACAAGTGAAATATACCAAAACACAGCTTAGCTTGTTGTTAATCCACCTATCGTGTCAGATTTGGAAAATATGCTTTACAGAGAAAGAAATCCAAGCTTTTGTGAGTGTATCAATCAATGCTAGAACAGCTAGCCCCAAATTAGCATGGTCACGAAAGTCAGAAAAGCAATAAAATTAATCGCTTACCTTTGATAATCTTCAGATGTTTGCACTCACGAGACTCCCAGTTACACAACAAATGTTCTGTTTGTTCGATAAATATTACTTTTATAACAAAAAAACGCCATTTGGGTTGCGCGTTATGTTCAGAAAACCAAAGCCTCGTTCCGTTCGACAAACATTCCAAAAAGTATCCGTAATGGTCGTAGAAACATGTCAAATGTTTTTTATAAGCAATCCCCGGGTTGTTTTTAACAAACATAATCGATAATATTTCAACCGGACTGTAACCTATTCAATAAGAGAGAGAAAAAAAATGGAGAACTCCCCTCTCGCGCGCAGGAACTATTCAGAGGACACCTGACTACTTTTGAAAAATCTAGCTCATTTTTCAAAATAAAACCCTGAAACTATGTCTAAAGCCTGGTCACAGCCTGAGGAAGCCATTGGAAAAGGAATCTGGTTGATACCCCTTTAAATGGAAGAAAGACAGGCCAGGAAACACAGATTTTTTAAAAAGAATATCACTTCCGGGTTAGATTTTCTCAGGTTTTCGCCTGCAGAATCAGTTTTGTTATACTCACAGACAATATTTTGACAGTTTTGGAAACTTTGGAGTGTTTTCTATCCTAATCTGTAAATTAAATGCATATTCTACGATCTGGACCTGAGAAATAGTCCGTTTACCTTGGGAACGTTATTTAAAAAATAAAAAATCTGACCCCTAGCGTCAAGAGGTTAAACAAGCAATTATCACATGTAGCCCAACGGATGCAGCCTATAGGCTATAACTAAATAGGCTGAAGCATGGGGTTGCCCATCTGTATTTGTGCTAATCAGCTAGATCAGTGCTTCCCAAACTGTTTCTGTTATGGCCCCCTTTCATCATGGAGAAAAATCATATGCGCCTCCCCACTAACCCCCACACAAAAATATGGTATATGAATACATTTTATTAATCAAGAAATAGTACATACAAAACACCATTACCTAGTTTCCCTGCCATATTGAAATCAAGAAGGAAGAAATAATAAAGGAGAAATACACCTCACTGCTTTACTGCTTTAGCACACTCTGCCAACCCTGATGTCCTTGTCGTGTCTGAATCCTGGCTTAGGAAGGGTCCTTGCCGTGTCTGAATCCTGGCTTAGGAAGGCCACCAAAAATTCTGAGATTTCCATACCCAACTATAACACTTTCCGTCAAGATAGAACTGCCAAAGGGGGAGGAGTTGCAATCTACTGCAGAGATAGCCTGCAAAGTTCTGTCATACTTTCCAGGTCTATGCCCAAACAGTTCGAACTTCTAATTTTAAAAATTAATCTCTCCAGAAATAAGTCTCTCACTGTTGCCGCCTGCTACCGACCCCCCTCAGCTCCCAGCTGTGCCCTGGACACCATCTGTGAATTGATCGCTCCCCATCTAGCTTCAGAGTTTGTTCTGTTAGGTGACCTAAACTGGGATATGCTTAACACCCCGGCAGTCCTACAATCCAAGCTTGATGCCCTCAATCTCACACAAATCATCAAGGAACCCACCAGGTACAACCCTAAATCCGTAAACATGGGCACCCTAATAGACATTATCCTGACCAACCTGCCCTCCAAATACACCTCTGCTGTCTTCAATCAAGATCTCAGCGATCACTGCCTCATTGCCTGTATCCGCCACGGGTCCGCGGTCAAACGATCACCCCTCATCACTGTCAAACGCTCCCTAAAACACTTCTGCGAGCAGGCCTTTCTAACCGACCTGGCCCGGGTACCCTGGAAGGATATTGACCTCATCCCGTCAGTTGAGGATGCCTGGTCATTCTTTAAAAGTAACTTCCTCACCATCTTAGATAAGCATGCCCCGTTCAAAAAATGCAGAACTAAGAACAGATATAGCCCTTGGTTCACTCCAGACCTGACTGCCCTCGACCAGCACAAAAACATCCTGTGGCGGATTGCAATATCATCGAATAGTCCCCGCGATATGCAACTGTTCAGGGAAGTCAGGAACCAATACACGCAGTCAGTCAGGAAAGCAAAGGCTAGCTTTTTCAAGCAGAAATTTGCATCCTGTAGCTCTAACTCCAAAAAGTTCTGGGACACTGTAAAGTCCATGGAGAACAAGAGCACCTCCTTCCAGCTGCCCCCTGCACTGAGGCTAGGTAACACGGTCACCACCGATAAATCCATGATAATCGAAAACTTCAACAAGCATTTCTCAACAGCTGGCCATGCCTTCCACCTGGCCATGCCGACTCTTTCTCTGTATATATCAATGATGTTGCTCTTGCTGCGGGCGATTCCCTGATCCACCTCTACGCAGACGACACCATTCTGTATACTTCTGGCCCTTCCTTAGACACTGTGCTATCTAACCTCCAAACGAGCTTCAATGCCATACAACACTCCTTCCGTGGCCTCCAACTGCTCTTAAACGCTAGTAAAACCAAATGCATGCTTTTCAACCGTTCGCTGCCTGCACCCGCCCGCCCGACTAGCATCACCACCCTGGACGGTTCCAACCTAGAATATGTGGACATCTATAAATACCTAGGTGTCTGGTTAGACTGTAAACTCTCCTTCCAGACTCATATTAAACATCTCCAATCCAAAATCAAATCAAGAATCGGCTTTCTATTTCGCAACAAAGCCTCCTTCACTCACGCCGCCAAACTTACCCTAGTAAAACTGACTATCCTACCGATCCTCGACTTCGGCGATGTCATCTACAAAATAGCTTCCAATACTCTACTCAGCAAACTAGATGCAGTTTATCATAGTGCCATCTGTTTTGTTACTAAAACACCTTATACCACCCACCACTGCGACCTGTATGCTCTAGTCGGCTGGCCATCGCTACATATTCGTCGCCAGACCCACTGGCTCCAGGTCATCTATAAGTCCATGCTAGGTAAAGCTCCGCCTTATCTCAGTTCACTGGTCACGATAACAACACCCACCCGTAGCACGCGCTCCAGCAGGTATATCTCACTGATCATCCCAAAAGCGAACACCTCATTTGGCGGCCTTCCCTTCCAGTTCTCTGCTGCATGTGACTGGAACGAATTGAAAAAATCGCTGAAGTTGGAGACTTTTATTTCCCTCGCCAACTTTAAATATCAGCTATCTGAGCAGCTAACCGATCGCTGCAGCTGTACATAGTCCATCTGTAAACAGCCCACCCAATTTACCTACCTCATCCCCTTACTGTTTTTATTTATTTACTTTTCTGCTCTTTTGCACACCAGTATCTCTACTTGCACATGATCACCTGATGATTTATCACTCCAGTGTTAATCTGCTAAATTGTAATTATTCGCTCCTATGGCCTATTTATTGCCTTACCTCCTCATGCCTTTTGCACACAATGTTTATAGACTCTTTTTTCCCCCTACTGTGTTATTGACTTGTTTATTGTTTACTCCATGTGTAACTCTGTGTTGTTGTCTGTTCACACTGCTATGCTTTATCTTGGCCAGGTCGCAGTTGTAAATGAGAACTTGTTCTCAACTAGCCTACCTGGTTAAATAAAGGTGAAATAAAATTTTAAAAAACACCTACTTACTGCTGTGCAATGTCCCATGCTTCCCTATCAATGAAGACTAGGGTGGGACAATTTCTACACTTTCTCATTTGGTTCAAAGTATTCTTTGGGTGATTATTCGGTTGCAGGAACATGGTGAGTGCTTTCCCCCCACAGTTTTGGCCTTCAAATGTGTTTTATTTTAATTATTTATTTTATTTTATTTTTTTACCCTTTATTCTCCCCAATTTGTAGTTAATCTTGTCCCATCGCTCTCTGGAGAGGCGAAGGTCGAGAGCCATGCGTCCTCCGAAACACGACCCTGCCAAGCCGCACTGCTTCTTGACACACTGCTCGCTGAACCCGGAAGCCAGCTGCACCAATGTGTCGGAGGAAACACCGTCCAACTGGCTACCCTGTCAGTGTGCATGACCCCGTACGCCACAGGAGCCGCTAGAACGCGATGGGACAAGGACGTCTCGGCCAGCCAAATCCTCCCCTAACCCGGACAACGCTGGGCCAATTGTGTGCCGCCTCATGGGTCTCCTGGTCACGACACAGTCCGCAGAGGCAGGCTGCCTCTGACTGGGGAGAGAAAAAGGCTTGCTTGAGCCTTTTGCCTGAGGTTCAGAGAAACAGCCCTTCTCTAATTCTGTGGCCTATTAGAATCCAGTTGTTTCAATGTTTTATAATACTAGCAAAGTTGTCTTTCAACTCACAAAATTGAGCCCAATATAACTGTTACCAATTATCACTCATTTTGAGAAATACTACCCACATGCGAGATGCGTATCTGCTCATTACGCAAAAGAAACATAAAATTCCCAATAAAAAGTTACCTCTCTTTTCTATTTTTTGTGTTATTACATAGAACCGATCAGAATGCCAAAGTCATGTCTGGAAATGTTTTTCCAGGATGTGATGTAATATGGATGACCCGGCAAGCCAGACTATTCCCTGTACAGTAAACTCCAACAGAAATAACTTAACATGTGTAAACAAAATCATTTGCGCTCATGACTACTGGTTTCAATAACATTTTCAGTCAACTAACAAGCAAATACTTTATGAATTTATTGTTACAAATCAGCTTGCAAGGTTGCTAGCCAACTAGCCTACTAACGTTAGCCCTACTAGCCTGCTAACGTTAGCCCTACTAGCCTTCTAAAGTTAAGTTAGCACTGCATGAGTCAGACAGTTGCTATCAACACCTACCTCACAACTACATTTAAGTAAACTAAAGTTTTGGAAATACATAAACGCTATTTAACAAGTTATAAAATAATGTTACCAGTATATGGATTTATCTTAGCCAGCCAGTAAAGTTAGTTATTTTAGCCTGCTAGCTAGCCAGCCAGCTAGCTAGCCAACTACCACAGACAACATAGCTAAATAGTTTATCTCCTTCACTACTGAAACTTGTGATGTACTGGTAGGTTGGTAGGAAATAAAGTATAATTCGAATCCTGCCTTCCACTGGTTATATTAACTTTGGTGTCCCGTCCACGGGACGGTTGAGCTAACATATGGTAATGCCATTAGCATGATTTGTTCATCTAACTGCACTGTCCAATTTACAGTAGCTATTACAGTGAACAAATACCATGCTATTGTTTGAGGAGAGTGCACAATTTTGAACATGAAAAGTTATTAATAAACAAATTTGGCACATTTGGGCAGTCTTAATATATAATTCTGAACAGAAATGCAATGGTTCATTGGATCTAAATGACAAAATCTAAATTGCAGCTGGGCTGGAATAATAAATTATGGCCTTTCTCTTGCAATTAAAAGATGATGGTACAAAAAATACAAAAGAACAGTTGTTTTTTTCTTTGTATTATATTTTACCAGATCTATTGTGTTATATTCTCCTATATTGCTTTCACACTTCCACAAACTTCAAAGTGTTTCCTTTCAAATGGTACCAATAATATGCATATCCTTGCTTCAGGGCCTGAGCTACAGGCAGTTAGATTTGGGTACGTCATTTTAGGTGATTTTTTTTTTTTAAAGGGGCGGATCCTTAAGAGGTTGTTTCAGCCATCGAAGTCCTTCGGGGTGAAATTATCCTCTGGGGTGAAATGAGCACCGCATACAGTCGTGGCCAAAAGTTTTGAGAATGACACACTGCATTTCAGCCATGCCACAAAAGGACCAGCTGACATCATGTCAGTGATTCTCTCGTTAACACAGGTGTGAGTGTTGACGAGGACAAGGCTGGAGATCACTCTGTCATGCTGATTGAGTTCGAATAACAGACTGGAAATTTCAAAAGGAGGGTGGTGCTTGGAATCATTGTTCTTCCTCTGTCAACCATGGTTACCTGCAAGGAAACACGTGCCGTCATCATTGCTTTGTACAAAAAGGGCCTCACAGGCAAGGATATTGATGCCAGTAAGATTGCACCTAAATCAACCATTTATTGGATCATCAAGAACTTCAAGGAGAGCAGTTCAATTGTTGTGAAGAAAGCTTCAGGGCGCCCAAGAAAGTCCAGCAAGTGCCAGGACCGTCTCCTAAAGTTGATTCAGCTGCGGGATCGGGGCACCACCAGTACAGAGCTTGCTAAGGAATGGCAGAATTCAGGTATGAGTGCATCTGCACGCACAGTGAGGCAAAGACTTTTGGAGGATGGCCTGGTGTCAAGAAGGGCAGCAAAGAAGCCACTTCTCTCCAGGAAAAACATCAGGGGCAGACTGATATTCTGCAAAAGGTACAGGGATTGGACTGCTGAGGACTGGGGTAAAGTCATTTTCTCTGATGAATCCCCTTTCCAAATGGTTTGGGGCATCTGGAAAAAAGCTTGTCCGGAGAAGACAAGGTGAGCGTACCATCAGTCCTGTGTCATGCCAACAGTAAAGCATCCTGAGACCATTGATGTGTCGGGTTGCTTCTCAGCCAAGGGAGTGGGCTCACTCACAATTTTGCCTAAGAACACAGCCATGAATAAAGATTGATACCAACACATCCTCCGAGAGCAACTTCTCCCAACCATACAGGAACAGTTTGGTGACGAACAATGCCTTTTCCAGCATGATGGAGCACCTTGCCATAAGGCAAAAGTGATATCTAAGTGGCTCTGGGAACAAAACATCAATATTTTGGGTCCATGGCCAGGAAACTCCACAGACCTTAATCCCATTGAGAACTTGTGGTCAAACCTCAAGAGGCAGGTGGACAAACAAAAACCCTCAAATTTTGACAAACTCCAAGCATTGATTATGCAAGAATGGGCTGCCATTAGTCAGGATGTGGCCCAGAAGTTAATTGACAGAATGCCAGGGCGGATTGCAGAGGTCTTGAAAAAGAAGGGCCAACATTGCAAATATTGAGTCTTTGCATCAACTTCATGTAATTGTCAATAAAATCCTTTGACACTTATGAAATGCTTGTAATTATACTTCAGTATTCCATAGTAACAAGTGACAAAAATATCTAAAGACATTGAAGCAACAAACTTTGTGGAATTTAATATTTGTGTCATTCTCAAAACTTTTGGCCACGACTGTACAGTCGACATGTGCACAGTTCCCTTACTCCAATCCGATCGCTTCAACTGGACAAACCGGTCCCACTTCAAAGCTAGCTTCTCGTTTTTGGTCCACAAATGAGTTGTAACCCCGTCCTTGTGGATATTACTGCATTAGCTACGAACAACGGAAAACTACTACAACGCTCGCTCGACTACCACTACAAAACCAGTGGAGGCTCCTCATAGGAGGAAGGGGAGGACCATCCTCCATAGGTCATTTCATTTAAAAAACTATCCTCCAACCTATCAGAGCTCTTGCAGCATGAACCGAGATGTTATCCACCCAATCAAAGGATCAGAGAATAAATCTAGTACTGAAAGCATAAACTACAGCTAGCTAACACTGGGGTGCATAAAATGTGATGAGTAGTTGACTCAGAGAGAGAGAGAGAGAGAGACAATAGTTGAACAAATTAATTTATTCAGAGAGAGCAGGAGCGAGAGAAAAACAGAGAGAGACTGTAAAACCATATTAGAGACACATATTTCCCTCAGATTACACAGACCCGCAAAGAATTTGAAAACAAACCCAATCTTGATAAACGCCCATATCTATTAGGTGAAATACCACAGTGTGCCACCACAGCAGCAAGATGTGTGACCTATTGCCACAGGAAAAGGTCAACCAGTGGAGCACAAACACCATTGTAAATACAACCTATGTTTGTTTATTTATTTTCCCTTTTATACTTCAAATATTTGAACATTGTTACAACACTGTACATAGCCAATAATATAACATTTGAAATGTCTATATTTTAAAATGTTTGAGTGTAATCCTTACTGTTCATCTTAGTTTATTTCCTGTCTATTTCACTTGCTTTGGCAATGCAAACATAAGTTAACCATGCCAATAAAACAAATAGAAAGAGACAGCGCTAGAGAAACGACAGAGCGAGCGAGAGAGAGGGATCAGATGAGCTGGGCAAACCGCATCATTTCAACTACCAGCTCTCAGTCTCAAGTCAGAATTAAAACCTTGTGGTTGTAAATCAATGAGATAAGAATATATATTTACCCACGCAAAAAGACAGACAAAAGTCAATTGAATTTCCAATGTGTTATCACTATGCTTTTAATCATTTAAAAGCACAGCAAGTTCAAATGGAAATAAAATGTCTAATATTGTGTTTATTTATACAACAGATTTAATGTGTTATCACTTTGCTCCATCTAATAGCAGAACTTGAGATTACACAAAAAATACATGGTGCAAGTGATCATTGCTGTTTAAGATTCTGCACAGATTATTACAGCAATTGTGAAGATCTCCACAGACCTGCGACGACCTACGCATGCTATCTTGAACATGCACGCTTTATATGATTACATAAGAAGAAATGTATGGTTACAGTAACAACAAAATGTGGTCATGGGTGTGTTAGGGTTAGGGTTAACCTTAACCCTAACCCTTTTTCATTAGTTTGTAAGAGCCTTCATTTTAGGCTATTTACTGTATTACAAAATTAATATTGAATAGTTTGGTTAACAACGCAATCAAATATCAACATTTAAGGAGATTTATGTTCTGCTTGGATAGTTCCATCTGTGCCACTGACTTAATCTGGCTTTAATTACAGTTTGTCTCCAAATGTTTGATTCATATGTTGGATTCCTGTCTCCATCTCAACCAATAACCAAAATGTAAGAATCCAACTTTAAATGCACTTTAACTAAAGTTTGATTTCATTTAGTCCTATTCTTTAACTTTCCCTGATTGATGATACCGTATGAGTGATAGAGTAGGGTCACATTTAATTTGTTATGTTAAACATTCCTTTAGGAATTACTTTGATAGACACAGTGAATCTATGTATATTTCTCAACAATCCTTCTCACGAAAGCACATTGGTAAAAGCCAGTGACAAATATCATAGCAAGCTAAGCAGGTCTGGGCTTGATTAATACCCTGGATGTGAGAGCAAAGGGCTGCTATAGATAGATTCATTTATCAGTAGGAGTTGCTGCCCAGTCTATGGTTTTCTGACAGTGTATATAACTTTGAAGATATGACAGTTTTGAAGGTACAAATTCAACATATTTTACAAGGGTTGTCTGTTGAAATTTGGTTACCGTGATGGCATAGTCCTGTTGAAATTTCACCCTAAAAACAGTTTGACTTATTTCAAATTCAGTGCATTTTCCACATAGATTCCACGTCACAATACATTGACAAATTCCATTTCAACAACGTTGATTCGACCAGTTCGTGCCCAGTGGGACTCTGGGTCTGCCTTCAATGTGTCCCATTCAGATGATCAGAGCCATGATGGAGTGGGGGGGAGGGTGTGTGCGTGCGCTCACATGCACACTCACATGCACATAAGAGTCCCACTTCAGGCAAACAGGGTATTATAAATCAATCCGTACTTCAGGGAAATGGAATCTAGAGAGAGATAAGAGGATCACCTTGAGAGGATCCCCAGAGTACAGTCTGCATTCACACAATGGAACAAACACACACACCCCTTACACCCTTGCCCCCCCTATCCACACACACAGCGATCCAAGCTTCTGAGAGCTTTCAAAAAAGTGTCTAAAAATACATTTTTCCCACATGCACTGTGCCATATAAAATATTTATAGTGACTCCCAGTCCTTTAGCTCTGGTATTAATGTAGCAAGACTTGGAGAGGTGTGTGTGCGTGTGCGTGGCTCTTCTTCTTCTAGTAAAGCTCGGAAATTCTCCCTCGTGGAGACATTTCCCACATTCCCAAGAGGATAAAAAACATTTTAAGCTCAGGGGTGAGGTGAAGGGTTACAATTATGTCCATATTATGTGTATTGCATTGTGTACATGTAGAATGTGTATTAATGGAATATATATTTAGTATATAGAGGAAGAAGCATGATTTATTGAACAGGTCTGCACATGTAGAGCCCTGTGGTGTGATAGATTATGGATGTGGCCTTGGGCCACCTCGGCTATCCTGGA
Source organism: Salvelinus alpinus (assembly GCF_045679555.1). NCBI lineage: Eukaryota > Metazoa > Chordata > Actinopteri > Salmoniformes > Salmonidae > Salvelinus > Salvelinus alpinus. The sequence continues at coordinate 27,713,419 of NC_092114.1, forward strand.
CCAGTCTTAACAACACATCCTATCTCTCTTCAATGGCTTAGTAGTCCTATCTTACTCACATGAATATACTGTACATTATTTTTAACGGCCTATGCCAATTTCTCACTCACAAAAGAACACAGGCAAATTTTTTATGTGTAGTGGGTGCAGAAAGTCTCCACTCCCTTTCAAAATGTTCACCTTTTGTTGCCTTACATCCTGAAATGACATCAAATCAGACTATTTCCAGATTTATTTACACACAATATCCAAGTGAAAATAAAATTCTAAAAAACTCAAATGTATTAAAATGAAACAGTAAAATACCCTATTTGGATAAATGAAGCCCCCCCCCCCCCACCCCATAGGTTAATACTTGGTGGAACCACCTTTTGCTTGAATTACAACCACGAGTCTCTTTGAATACGTCTCTACTAACTTTGCACACCTAGACTGTGCAATATCGGCCCATTCTTCTTTGCAGAATTGCTCAAGCTCAGTCAAATTGCATGGTGACCACTCATGGACTGCAGTCTTCAAGTCATTCCACAGATTCTCGATGGGATTTAAGTTGGGGCTCTCACTAGGCCACTCAAGGACATTCACCTTCTTGTCCTTCAGCCACTGTACGGTTGCTCTGGTGGTGTGCTTTGGGTCATTGTTATGTTGAAACGTGAACCATCTTCCCATTTTCAACTTCCTGGCAGAGGGCTGCAGGTTCTCCTCAATAATCTGTCGGTATTTTGCACTGTCCATTTTCCCTTCTATCCTGACAAGTGCGCCAGTCCCTGCTGAAGAGAAACACCACTACAACAGGATGCTGCCACCAACGTGCTTTACTGTAGGCATGGTGTTCTTTACTGTAGGCATGGTGTTCTTTACTGTAGGCATGGTGTGCTTTACTGTAGACATGGTGTTCTTTACTGTAGGCATGGTGTTCTATACTGTAGGCATGGTGTTCTTTACTGTAGGCATGGTGTTCTTTACTGTAGGCATGGTGTTCTTTACTGTAGACATGGTGTTCTTTACTGTAGGCATGGTGTTCTTTACTGTAGGCATGGTGTTCTTTACTGTAGGCATGGTGTGCTTTACTGTAGGCATGGTGTTCTTTACTGTAGGCATGGTGTTCTTTACTGTAGGCATGGTGTTTTTTACTGTAGACATGGTGTTCTTTACTGTAGATATGGTGTTCTTTACTGTAGGCATGTTGTTCTTTACTGTAGGTATGGTGTTCTTTACTGTAGAAGTGGTGTGCTTTACTGTAGGCATGGTGTTCTTTACTGTAGGCATGGTGTTCTTTACTGTAGACATGGTGTTATTTACTGTAGACATGATGTGCTTTACTGTAGGCATGGTGTTCTTTACAGTAAACATGGTGTGCTTTACTGTAGGCATGGTGTTCTTTACTGTAGACGTGGTGTGCTTTACTGTAGACATGGTGTTCTTTACTGTAGACATGGTGTGCTTTACTGTGGGCATGGTGTTCTTTACAATAGACATGGTGTGCTTTACTGTAGACATGGTGTTCTTTACTGTAGACATGGTGTGCTTTACTGTGGGCATGGTGTTCTTTACAATAGACATGGTGTTCTTTACTGTAGACATGGTGTTCTTTACTGTAGGCATGGTGTTCTTTACTGTAGACATGGTGTTCTTTACTGTAGGCATGGTGTTCTTTACTGTAGACATGTTGTGCTTTACTGTAGGCATGGTGTTCTTTACTGTAGGCATGGTGTTCTTTACAGTAGGCATGGTGTTCTTTACTGTAGGCATGGTGTTCTTTACTGTAGGCATGGTGTGCTTTACTGTAGGCATGGTGTTCTTTACTGTAGACATGGTGTTCTTTACTGTAGACATGGTTTGCTTTACTGTAGGCATGGTGTTCTTTACTGTAGGCATGGTATTATTTACTGTAGAAGTGGTGTGCTTTACTGTAGGCATGGTGTTCTTTACTGTAGGCATGGTGTTCTTTACTGTAGACATGGTGTTATTTACTGTAGACATGATGTGCTTTACTGTAGGCATGGTGTTCTTTACAGTAAACATGGTGTGCTTTACTGTAGGCATGGTGTTCTTTACTGTAGACATGGTGTTCTTTACTGTAGGCATGGTGTTCTTTACTGTAGACATGGTGTGCTTTACTGTAGACATGGTGTTCTTTACTGTAGACATGGTGTGCTTTACTGTGGGCATGGTGTTCTTTACTGTAGACATGGTGTGCTTTACTGTGGGCATGGTGTTCTTTACAATAGACATGGTGTGCTTTACTGTAGACATGGTGTTCTTTACTGTAGACATGGTGTGCTTTACTGTGGGCATGGTGTTCTTTACAATAGACATGGTGTTCTTTACTGTAGACATGGTGTTCTTTACTGTAGACATGGTGTGCTTTACTGTAGGCATGGTGTTCTTTACTGTAGACATGGTGTTCTTTACTGTAGACATGGTGTTCTTTACTGTAGACATGGTGTGCTTTACTGTGGGCATGGTGTTCTTTACAATAGACATGGTGTGCTTTACTGTAGACATGGTGTTCTTTACTGTAGACATGGTGTGCTTTACTGTAGGCATGGTGTTCTTTACAATAGACATGGTGTGCTTTACTGTAGACATGGTGTTCTTTACTGTAGACATGGTGTGCTTTACTGTGGGCATGGTGTTCTTTACAATAGACATGGTGTTCTTTACTGTAGACATGGTGTTCTTTACTGTAGGCATGGCGTTATTTACTGTAGGCATGGTGTTCTTTACTGTAGACATGGTGTTCTTTACTGTAGGCATGGTGTTCTTTACTGTAGACATGTTGTGCTTTACTGTAGGCATGGTGTTCTTTACTGTAGGCATGGTGTTCTTTACAGTAGGCATGGTGTTCTTTACTGTAGGCATGGTGTTCTTTACTGTAGGCATGGTGTGCTTTACTGTAGGCATGGTGTTCTTTACTGTAGACATGGTGTTCTTTACTGTAGACATGGTTTGCTTTACTGTAGGCATGGTGTTCTTTACTGTAGGCATGGTGTTATTTACTGTAGGCATGGTGTTCTTTACTGTAGGCATGGTGTTCTTTACTGTAGACATGGTGTTCTTTACTGTAGGCATGGTGTTCTTTACTGTAGGCATGGTGTTATTTACTGTAGGCATGGTGTTCTTTACTGTAGGCATGGTGTTCTTTACTGTAGACATGGTGTTCTTTACTGTAGGCATGGTGTTCTTTACTGTAGGCATGGTGTTCTTTACTGTAGACATGGTGTTCTTTACTGTAGGCATGGTGTTCTTTACTGTAGGCATGGTGTTCTTTACTGTAGGCATGGTGTTATTTACTGTAGGCATGGTGTTCTTTACTGTAGGCATGGTGTTCTTTACTGTAGGCATGGTGTTCTTTACTGTAGGCATGGTGTTCTTTACTGTAGACATTGTGTTCTTTACTGTAGGCATGGTGTTCTTTACTGTAGGCATGGTGTTCTTTACTGTAGATTTGGTGTTTTTTACTGTAGACATGGTGTTCTTCAGGTGGAAAGATGTATTGGGTTTTTGCTAGACATATCGTTTTGCATTCAGGCCAAAAAGTTCAATTTTGGTCTTATCTGACCATAGCACCTTTTGCCACTTGGCCTTGGAATCTACAATGTGCTTTTTGGCAAAGCTCAAATGAGACTTGATGTGGCTTTTTTGAGGAGTGTTTTTTTTCTTTCCACCCTCCCACAGAGGCCAGATTTGTGGAGCACTTGAGGTATTGTAGTCACATGCACACATTGACCAGTCTTTGCCATAAAGGCCTAAAGCGCCTTCAAACTCGTCGTTGGCTTATTGGTAGCCTCTCTGATCAGTTTCCTCCTTGCCTGGTCATCCAGTTTGGAGGGACGGCCTGATCAATGCAGGGTCTGGGCGTCGCCATACGCCTTCCACTTCTTAATAGTCTTAACTGTGCTCCGAGGGATAGACAAAGCATTTGAAATGTTTTTATTTCCATCCCCTGACTTGTGCCTTTCAGCAACTTTATCTCGTAGATCTTTTGAAAGAACATTTCCGCCCATAGTGGATTCTTTGCTTTGAATTGCTCTACTAAGCAGTGGTCCTCTATGAACAACTGCTTTTATTCTGAACTAATCAAAGTCACTACAATTGATCACAGATTGAAGCCAATTAGCTTGATTTGTGATATGGAAGGTGGTTGGATATACCTTAGCAAGCTTGCAATTGCAATTCTACTGTTACTGTTTTACTTTTAATGAATTGTCTGTCTGTCTGTCTGTCTGTCTGTCTGTCTGTCTGTCTGTCTGTCTGTCTGTCTGTCTGTATGTCTCTCTCTCTCTCTCTCTCTCTCTCTCTCTCTCTCTCTCTCTCTCTCTCTCTCTCTCTCTCTCTCTCTCTCTCTCTCTCTCTCTCTCTCTCTCTCTCTCTCTCTCTCTCTCTCTCTCTCTCTCTCTCTCTCTCTCTCTCTCTTATATATATACAGTACCAGTCAAAAGTTTGGACACACGTTCTCATTCAAGGTTTTTTCTTTATATTTGCTATTTTCTACATTGTAGAATAACAGTGAATACATCACAACTATGAAATAACACATATGGAATCATGTAGTAACCGAAAAAGTGTTAAACAAATCAAAATATATTTGAGATTCTTCAAAGTAGCCACCCTTTTCCTTGATGAGAGCTTTGCACACGCTTGGCATTCTCTCAACCAGCTTCATGATGTAGTCACCAGGAATGCATTTCAATGAACAGGTGTGCCTTGTTAAAAGTTAATTTGTGGAATTTCTTTCCTTCTTAATGCGTTTGAGCCAATCAGTTGGGTTGTGACAAGGTAGGGTGGTATACAGAAGATAGCCCTATTTGGTTAAAGACCTAGTCCATATTATGGCAAGAACAGCTCAAATAAGCAAAGAGAAACGACAGTCCATCATTACTTTAAGACCCCCCTCAGCTCCCAGCTGTGCCCTGGACACCATCTGTGAATTGATCGCTCCCCATCTAGCTTCAGAGTTTGTTCTGTTAGGTGACCTAAACTGGGATATGCTTAACACCCCGACAGTCCTACAATCCAAGCTTGATGCCCTCAATCTCACACAAATCATCAAGGAACCCACCAGGTACAACCCTAAATCCGTAAACATGGGCACCCTAATAGACATTATCCTGACCAACCTGCCCTCCAAATACACCTCTGCTGTCTTCAATCAAGATCTCAGCGATCACTGCCTCATTGCCTGTATCCGCCACGGGTCCGCGGTCAAACGACCACCCCTCATCACTGTCAAACGCTCCCTAAAACACTTCTGCGAGCAGGTCTTTCTAATCGACCTGGCCCGGGTACCCTGGAAGGATATTGACCTCATCCCGTCAGTTGAGGATGCCTGGTCATTCTTTAAATGTTACTTCCTCACCATATTAGACAAGCATGCTCCGTTCAAAAAATGCAGAACCAAGAACAGATATAGCCCTTGGTTCACTCCAGACCTGACTGCCCTCGACCAGCACAAAAACATCCTGTGACGAACTGCAATAGCATCGAAGAGCCCCCGCGATATGCAACTGTTCAGGGAAGTCAGGAACCAATACACGCAGTCAGTCAGGAAAGCAAAGGCCAGCTTTTTCAAGCAGAAATTTGCATCCTGTAGCTCTAACTCCAAAAAGTTCTGGGATACTGTAAAGTCCATGGAGAACAAGAGCACCTCCTCCCAGCTGCCCACTGCACTGAGGCTAGGTAACACGGTCACCACCGATAAATCCGTGATAATTGAAGACTTCAACAAGCATTTTTCAATGGCTGGCCATGCCTTCCTCCTGGCGACTCCAACCTTGGCCAACAGCCCCGCCCCCCCCCGCAGCTACTCGCCCAAGCCTCCCCAGCTTCTCCTTTACCCAAATCCAGATAGCAGATGTTCTGAAAGAGCTGGAAAACCTGGACCCATACAAATCAGCTGGGCTTGACAATCTGGACCCCCTATTTCTGAAACTGTCCGCCGCCATTGTCGCACCCCCTATCACCAGCCTGTTCAACCTCTCCTTCGTATCATCTGAGATCCCCAAGGATTGGAAAGCTGCCGCGGTCATCCCCCTCTTCAAAGGGGGAGACACCCTGGACCCAAACTGTTACAGACCTATATCCATCCTGCCCTGCCTATCTAAGGTCTTCGAAAGCCAAGTCAACAAACAGATCACTGACCATCTCGAATCCCACCGTACCTTCTCCGCTGTGCAATCCGGTTTCCGAGCCGGTCATGGGTGCACCTCAGCCACGCTCAAGGTACTAAACGATATCATAACCGCCATCGATAAAAGACATTACTGTGCAGCCGTCTTCATCGACCTGGCCAAGGCTTTCGACTCTGTCAATCACCATATTCTTATCGGCAGACTCAGTAGCCTCGGTTTTTCTAATGACTGCCTTGCCTGGTTCACCAACTACTTTGCAGACAGAGTTCAGTGTGTCAAATCGGAGGGCATGTTGTCCGGTCCTCTGGCAGTCTCTATGGGGGTACCACAGGGTTAAATTCTCGGGCCGACTCTTTTCTCTGTATACATCAATGATGTTGCTCTTGCTGCGGGCGATTCCCTGATCCACCTCTACGCAGACGACACCATTCTATATACTTCCGGCCCTTCCTTGGACACTGTGCTATCTAACCTCCAAACGAGCTTCAATGCCATACAACACTCCTTCCGTGGCCTCCAACTGCTCTTAAACGCTAGTAAAACCAAATGCATGCTTTTCAACCGTTCGCTGCCTGCACCCGCACGCCCGACTAGCATCACCACCCTGGACGGTTCCGACCTAGAATATGTGGACATCTATAAGTACCTAGGTGTCTGGCTAGACTGCAAACTCTCCTTCTAGACTCATATCAAACATCTCCAATCCAAAATCAAAGCAAGAATCGGCTTTCTATTCCGCAACAAAGCCTCCTTCACTCACGCCGCCAAACTTACCCTAGTAAAACTGACTATCCTACCGATCCTCGACTTCGGCGATGTCATCTACAAAATAGCTTCCAATACTCTACTCAGCAAACTGGATGCAGTTTATCACAGTGCCATTCGTTTTGTTACTAAAGCACCTTATACGACCCACCACTGCGACCTGTATGCCCTAGTCGGCTGGCCCTCGCTACATGTTCGTCGTCAGACCCACTGGCTCCAGGTCATCTACAAGGCTATGCTAGGTAAAGTGCCGCCTTATCTCAGTTCACTGGTCACGATGGCTACACCCACCCGCAACACGCGCTCCAGCAGGTGTATCTCACTGATCATCCCTAAAGCCAAAACCTCATTTGGACGCCTTTCCTTCCAGTTCTCTGCTGCCTGCGACTGGAACGAATTGCAAAAATCTCTGAAGTTGGAGACTTTTATCTCCCTCAACAACTTTAAAAATCTGCTATCCGAGCAGCTAACCGATCGCTGCAGCTGTACATAGTCCATCTGTAAACTACCCACCCAATTTACCTACCTCACCCCCCATACTGCTTTTATTTATTTACTTTTCTGCTCTTTTGCACACCAGTATCTCTTCTTGCACATGATCATCTGATGATTTATCACTCCAGTGTTAATCTGCTAAATTGTAATTATTCGATTTATTGCCTACCTCATGCCTTTTGCACACATTGTATATAGATTCTCTTTTTTTCTACGATGTTATTGACTTGTTTATTGTTTACTCCATGTGTAACTCTGTGTTGTCTGTTCACACTGCTATGCTTTATCTTGGCCAGGTCGCAGTTGCAAATGAGAACTTGTTCTCAACTAGCCTACCTGGTTAAATAAAGGTGAAATAAAAAAATAAAATAAAAATACTGAAAATGTCAATACAGAAAATGTCAAGAACTTTGAAAGTTTCTTCAAATGCAGTCGCAAAAACCATCAAGCGCTATGATGAAACTGGCTCTCGTGAGAACCGCCACAGGAATGGAAGACCCAGTGTTACCTCTGCTGCAGAGGATACGTTCATTACAGTTACCAGTCTCAGAAATTGTAGCCTAAATAAACGCTTCATAGAGTTCAAGTAACAGACACATCTCAACATCAACTTTTCAGAGGAGACTGTGTGAATCAGGCCTTCATGGTCCAATTGCTGCAAAGAAACCACTACTAAAGGACACCAATAAGAAGTAGAGACTTGCTTGAAGAAACACAAGCAATGGACATTAGACCTGTGGAAACATGTACTTCGGTCTGATGAGTCCAAATTGAGATGTTTGGCTCTCCTTTATTTTCAAGTTTTCTACTCTGCTAGCCAGCACCTCGCCTTAATAGGTGTACGTTTCTTTTTCTTCTAGATGGTTCCAACCGCCATGTCTTTGTGAGACAGAGTAGGTGAACGGATGATCTCTGCATGTGTGGTTCCCACTGTGAACCATGGAGGAGGAGGTATGATGGTGTGGTGGTGCTTTGCTGGTGACACTGTCTGGGATTTCTTTGGAATTCAAGGCACACTTAACCAGCATGGCTACCACAGCATTCTGCAGTGATTTGCCATCCCTTCTGGTTTGGGCTTAGTGGGACTATAATTTGTTTTTCAACAGGACAATGACCCAACACACCTCCAGGCTGTGTAAGGGCTATTTGATCAAGAAGGAGAGTGATGGAGTGCTGCATCAGATGACCTGGCCTCCACAATCCCCCGACCTCAACCTAATTGATAGGTTTAGGATGAGTTGGACCGCAGAGTGTAGGAAAAGTAGCCAACAAGTGCTCAGCGTACTGTAAGTGGGAACTCTTACAAGACTGTTGAAAAATCATTCCAGGTGAAGCTGGTTGAGAGAATGCCTAGAGTGCACAAAGCTGTCATCAAGGCAAATGGTGGCTACTTTGAAGAATCTGAAATATAAAATATTTTTGAATTTGTTTAACACCTTTTTGGTTAGTACATGATTCCATATGTGTTATTACATAGTTTTGATGTCTTCACTATTATTCTACAATGTAGAAAATAGCAAAAATAAAGAAAACCCCTTCAGTAGTTGTGTCCAAACTATTGACTGGTACTGTATATAATTAAGTGGTGATAGAAAGACAAAAACAAGTGTGCTCAGGGATCAATTAACACTATATCAGTTAGACCTTGATGTGCTGAACTCTGCGTAACCCACAAATGAGTCTCACACACACACACATAAAGGCAGTCCAACACCAGCAGTCCTTAAGATATAGTCATCCATTCCAGATAGTCATCCATAAAAATGATGTATTATTGCAGTACGAAGCTATTACTCATCCACTCTGTCCAAACTATCTCCCTGTGCTGCACCTCGTCCTCCTCTCCCTCCTGTTCTCAACCTCCCTAACTCAACACCCTCTCAGTCCACTGGGTCAGCTATAGACCTGAGCTACTTCACTGTTTGTGTATGTATTCTGAAGTTTTGGTATGGCACCATTACCTTACAAGGCATGCCCAAGGCCCTTAGATAGAGAACCATTGAAAAACTGCAATATTTCCATGATAGCCTTTTGTCTTTTTACTAAATGTTTTACCCCTAATTAGTGGTTCCTTCTTGTCTTTTCTGGGTCAAGGTAATTGACAGTACTTCTATGTGTTGTGTTGTAGAGGGTGGTGAATCGGTGCCCAGATTGGGATATAAACACCACTCTGTCACATCTATTTCCTCCTCAATAGTGAGATGATGAAGTGGTATTAATGGCTACAGTGTCTGAGTGACTGAAGAGACATAGCGTGTGCATGCACACACACACATGCGTACACACACACACACACACACACACACACACACACACACACACACACACACACACACACACACACACACACACACACACACACACACACACACACACACACACACACACACACACACACACACACACACACACACACACACACACACACACACACACATAGAGAGGATGAAAACACGGACAGACAGTAACGTGAACAGAATAATGTGCCCACTCAAGTAGAGGACAAGTAGAGATCATAGAGAACGTTCTGTTCTCTTCTGATATCACTTGAACCAGACCTGATAACACTTCAGACTGGAGCTAGCTAATGGAATCTGAGACAATGGAGAAAGATACTGTGTTTTCATATGAAACTGGAGCACAACAGAAGCCAAGAGATAACACAGAAAATGTATGTAGCACTAAGTAACAGTTGACTTCTTAAGGAAGAACCTTCCACTCTGAAAAAGGTGAAAACGTTTCAAAATAGTAAGTCAATGTTTAATAAATGTGTAGTATTGCTCGGTAAAGAGACCCTAACATTGGAAACTGTTTGCTGTGCCTCAGTTAACCACTATTCATTCAATGTACCGAAACTACTCCAGGGGAAGGGGGAAGGGGAAGAAAAAAACTAAGATCTTGGACATTGAGTCTCACAACTCTAGTTTGGTCATGATGACATGAAAAACAGCAAAGATCTTGGATAGAGAAGAGATAAATAGATAAATGTTTGTGTATCATGTGAGTGAATACAAACAAAACCAGGTCCATTCGTCAGTTTCAATAAGCCGTAACTTTTATTGCACATTCCTGTTTGGTCTTGCAACGACCTTTCACCTTTTGAACTGTTGACCTCGGTCTGACACTTCCGTCGGGAGTAGGGTGAAGTTGCTCATAGAAACTGATCTAGGAACAGATTTGCACATTCCACTCTAATGGTTAAGGTTAGGGTTTAGGCAGGGTAAGCTGATCCTAGATCTGTGCCTAAGGGCAACTTCTACCCAAGCAGTAACGCAGTCCGGAACCAGAGAAAGAAGGATGGACATCGGTGATATCACAGAGGAGAGTAGGAAATACATGTGAGAGCCAAGAGTTGACTGATCCTTCAGTTCCATTGAGCTCCATAGAGTTCTGCTCCTTGTGACAGATTACTTCCTGGAGAATGTTGAGGCTTTATGACATCATTATCTAGTCCTTCTTAATCTGGTTCCTTGAAAGTCTCCCACAAAATATACACCTGAACACCCTTCTGACACAGATACACATCATCATTCTTAGTTCGGATTTATTTTTCTCTTTTTCTGTGACAATACCTGCGACATGCTTCAAAATCTTCATTTTGGCAAACCACAAATAAATTAAAACACAAACATTCAGAGACCACAACGTGACAGTATTTTTTAGGGTAGTCGGAAAGAAAAATATACATACAGAAAACAGAAATCAAGAGAACAAGAGAAGAGAAGCATTTTACTGTTCGCTTTTTACCCCGACTTCATTTTTTTCGTTGCTTTTCTTGAAAAAAAGATAGCTAGCTACCAATCACTTACCACATGCAGATATAATACAACAGAATCGATTCACTCAGTTAGTGTCTGCAAACTACCGATCTAAACTATATCACAAAATGATACTTTTTAAACCAGCAAACACCCAATTTGGAGATATTTCATCTTCTATTAATTGTTCACTTTACAGATTTCTCCTCTCATCGTAACGCCCAGTGAAACACCCACAGCCAACCCTGACTTCACTGCCCACAAAGAAGAGAGAAGACCATCATCAGCATTGACTTATGCCTCATCCCAAATGGCACCCTATTCCCTACATAGGGCTCTGGTCAAAAGTAATGCACTAGATGGGTAATACAGTAGGGTACCATTTTGAAACCTACCCTTTCCCATGATTAGATACCAGATGGCGATTTCTGTAACTTTCCCAAGGGAGCATCACAGACACAACAACCCCTCTCACACACATGATCATCCCCCCTGATGATGAACATACTGTATAACATGCTGTATGAACATTGCCTTACACACAATGTAAAGCAAAAGATTATATGTGCGGAGCTCCGGGAAGTGAGAATGACAGAATGTCAGAGCAGAGTTGTATGTGTGTGTGTGTGTGTGTGTGTGTGTGTTTGTGTGTGTGTGTGTGTGTAATTGTTATGAAACACACACACACAAGCTTCTCTTCAGCCATTTTGGATTCCAGCTGACATTTTGAGAAGCCGGCGGGAAACATCAAAGCTTGCCACGCACCCTTCTCTCTTCCTCTTCCTCCCATGTTCCCTCTCTTCCTCCCTCTAATCCAGACATCAATCAGGAGCTCACTGAGACACGCTCATCTCTCAGAGGACACTCGTTTATTATTCCACCACTCCATCCTCACCAGGGCTCTGCTTTGTCCATCCTCATTTAGGGGTATCGTGTGTGTGTGCGTGCCCATGTATGAATATCAGCGCTAAATGTTGAGGAGTGTGTGTGTGATGTGCCAATTCAAAATAGCCACTCTGAAGTGTGTGGTGTACAATCCCATGGGGAACTAGTAGAGATGATAATTTCCTCTGGTCAGGACATCATCATCATCACCATTGTAACAACATCTCCATACAGTAATAATGTACTAATACCATTACTGGCATACTGACGGTAAAGAGATCAGCATAGTACAGTTACCATCACACAGGAACACAATGAAAAGCCATGTTGAGACACACACATGCATGAAAGCACACACACCCTTCATGTGCCTGGTTATTAGCTCGACCATCTGGTATCTAAATCATGGGAATTATAGCTGCTGGTCTTCTCCTACACATGATAATATGACGAGAGAGAGAGAGGGGGGGGAGAGAGAGAGAGAGAGAGGGGGGGGGGAGCTAGAAAGATTAGAGAGAGAGAGGAAAGAGAGAGTGGAGAGAGAGAGTTCTGTAGTTCTGCCATTCTCTTCATCGTACAGAGTCTCTGGGTATAAAACAAGTAATGTTTTTTCTCCATTAGAAATCAATAACCATGTACGCAACACAGTGAGGTCTAAATTTAGCCACAAAGAGGGAGAGAATGAGAGTGAGGAGAACGAACGATAGAAAGAGAGATAGAGAACACAGCTCTGCATACATTACAATCTTCATGTTGCATTGAACTGTGAAAAACAGCACAGTCAAAAGGAAAAGAAAGGAACAGAGAGAAAAATAAGAGAAAAAGAGATAAATAAGAGATAAATAAGAGATAAAGAAGAGATAAAGAAGGGGTGAATGCGTGAGTTGCCGTCCTGCACAGCCAGTCTATTAAACATCAACAGGCTGGTTTGTATGTAAATGATCAAGCAGGCAGAGGGGATGGAAAGTTTGACTACAGTTCAGTGCAGTGCGGTGTCAGCTTGGAGAGAAGGATGAGAGGAGGAGAGTAGTGGAGGGAAGGTGAGCAGGGAGGGTGGGGTAAAGGTTGGAGAGGAGAATACATCGCCCTCTTTGCAGTAGTCTTTCACAGTCTTTACCCGCAGATCCACACACAGTTTGTCTGAATGTCCCTCAGTGTGTGTGGGTGTGTGTGTGTGCGTGTCGGAAACCCAATCCATGGCCCGCTGTGACACACACTCCACTGACACACCCTCCACTGACAGACACACCTCACTCTGAACCCTCTACTCAGCCGAAGGGAGAGAAAGAGAAAGTGAAGGAGGGAGGGAACGGGAACGAAGGACAGAGGAGTGCAGCGCTGGAGGGATGTGGAGAAATGACGACTTGATGATGGCAATGATCGGCAAAGTGAAGAAGTAGACCTCGATGACAAGCGTTCGTTTGTTCATTTTTCTGAAGAGTTTCAGTGAGGTGATTGAAACAACAAAAACTAAAAACAAAACAACTGGAGCGTTGGAGCTGTAGGGTCGAGAAGGAGGAGGAGTTGAATTAGCGTGGTGTGTCGTGGTTAGCATGGCTAGCTAGCGTCATGGCCAACCTCTTTCCTTAGCCGTCAGACACAGGGGGGGAAACCCAGCCGTACTTCTCGTGGGTCTTCACCAGACTCTTAAAGGTGGCCTCCGCCTCTTTGCGGCTAAACGCCTTCTTGGACTTCCCTGCTTTCCTGCAGATACGCCCCTACAGAGAGAGAAAGGGAGAGAGAGCGAGAGAGAGAGAGAGCGAGAGAGGGAGAGACATAATTAGTACAGTATTTACATATATCATTGCCTCAACCAATCACTGATACTATAGAGAAAGAGAGATAGATAATGAGTACATTACATCTGCATTCAACAACTCAAGTATTTTCACCCCAACCACCATCTTCCATCTTGCTAATAAAAAAGCAACAACTGTATTTTCCTGGCACACAAAGGCTAATAATATATGTGGGAGAGAAGAAAAAGAAAAGAGAGTGTAGGCGGTGCATGTGACACTAAAGCTCATTGATCTCTTAGCAACAGTGGCTCAGTCTTCTCTAAAGAGCATTGTGTGGGTGGGAGAACAAAATAACACAACAAAAAGTCCCTGACTTTATCTTAAAAATGTGAATATTTAGCCTCAGTGGCACAATAAGGGGCGTACTAAAGCTAATATAAGATGCACGGCTGATTCTGCCTTTGGAGGCATCGTGTGTTGTCTTAAATTACATCATCTAATTTATGATTCACCTCTGGAGCATAACGTATCGGAGAGTCAACTCACACACCCACGTACACACATGCATGGAGAAAGAGAGAGAGAGAGAGAGAGAGAGAGGTGCTGAGGAAACACAGGCCAGAATGGCTCCTTGCCACCACAATGGTAAATCAGTTTCCATTGGTCACACTCAAACCACATTAAAAAGTAATGTATTAAACGAGCGGCTCCTGTGTCTAGACGTCATTTTGGGTCATAGGGATCAAGAAATCTCATTAAGGCTCTGGTGAAAAGTAGTGCACGATGCTGACTCTGTCTGCATCTGAAATGGCACCCTATTCTTTATATTGTGCATTACCTTAGGATGTCATTTCTGGCCAGAAGTGTTGCACTACATGTAGAACTTGAGATTGTTTCAGATACAGCCATTTTTGTGTCAAATTAAGGGCTTGTGTGTCTGGTCGGCCATTTTGTGTGTTGAGGATGCTGGGGATGAGTAGGATGAGGTCGTAATGCTGAGTGGTCAGGTGATTAGCAACACAGTTTCCATGTCTGACTGAGCTGGTTAATGAGACTAAGTGACTCAGACAGATTAGAACAGGAACATAATAAGAACAGGAGGATCATCAGCTCAGGACTAAGGCTGTGTCTCAAAAGTTAGAGTGGTAGGCCCACTATAGGGAGTATCTCAAATGCATGCTCCTCGCGTCCTCTCTCCTCTCTCTTCGCCTCTTTCTCAAAACCCATTGGAGGAGAAGGTCAGAGGGGAGGGACCTCTGGCTTTCTCATCCAATGTTTTTGAGAGGAGAGAGGACGCAATGAGTATGCAATTGAGATTCTCCCATAGACTATTGATATGCTCACTCAAGACACTGTGTCAGCAGTAATGGCCACCCTTTCTCTCAAAACGACTACAATGACTCGAAAAGTGAAAGAAATGTTTGGTATTTTACCAGGCAGAGGAATCCAGAAAATAATTCTGTCTTCGAGACAGACACAACCTTCTTATGAATTAATCATTGAGTTCCTGAAACCTAGGACCCATTCCTGAGCGGTGAAAGGTCAACTGCTTGCCTACCTAATCGTTAGCTTGGTATAATCCTGTCCATGTCTGAATAATATTATATTATGTGCCAGTTGCCGCTGTTACAACCACGGATTTATATATACATAGATGACTGGCAGGGAGACTGGCCAGTGGATTAACACACACCCATTATTAGACCAATTACAATACACACACACATACACACACGTATGCACAGCAGAAACTTTAAAATCGCATCAATTATGACCAATTAACCAATTAAATTTGAACCAATTTCCTGAATTGTCTTGCACTGATTGAATTAAACTGGATATCACAGCCATTTAAGAGCTAGGCCTTATTTCCCCTAATCCACCTTGCCTGGAAGAGAGCAATGTAGAGACTGACTACCATGTGGTTTACATTACATCAATCAACAATATCACTCCATCGGTCAGCACACTCCATTAACGTGCGACGATTATTTTCGTCCCTCTAGCCACCACAGCGGTTATTTCCTTCCACTTAGCTGTGTGACGATTATTTCCGTCCCCTGTCTGACCTGTGCACTGGGTATTTCTTTCCCCCTTGCCAGGGTGCCTATGTTTGCCAGGGGACAGGCTGCAGTGGTGGTGTGTGTGGACAGACTAGGGACTGAAATAACTCATTCCTGCCTTAGGGCATGTCCGGGCAGACTGACGCTTAACGAGACCGAAATAACAGCGAGAGAGATAGAGAGAGAGAGAGGGGAGCAGGAAAGAGATGACGAGAGAGAGAGGAGAGAGAGAACACAGAGAGAGAGAGAGAATGGGAGTGTGAGAGAGAGACGGAGAGAGAGAGAGAGACAGAGAGGTCGAAAGAGAGCAAGCACTCATGAGCTCAGTGAGGTAAAAGTGCAGCCTTTCTACAAGCTCTTTGATTTGAGAATTAAAAAGAGGAAATTGAGCTTTAATTAACTCTCTAGTGTTAGGAGGGAGGAGAGGGGAGGGAGAGAGTCAGAGAGAGGACAGGTGTGTGTGTGTGTGCGTGCAGACGTGCGGACGTCTTGGTGAGGTTGTATTTACATCCAGAGTGTGTTGAGGCTGTACACCGCAGTAGTCTGTCATTGTTTATCTAGTTCACTTAAGCCTTCCCTCCCTCGCTTGCTCACGTCCAGTGGGACACACACTTGTCCGTTGTGTGAAGTGAAGTGGTTGATGGGTAATCTTGTGAATGGAGATCAGTCAATGGGCCAGGCGGCGCTCCGCTCAGTGCCCCAGTGCATCTTGGGAAGAGGATTTGAACTTGGGATGATTGCATAACACCTGGCTACATGTGCCAGAGAACAGGATCAAGATGAATAAACATGCTATGGGACTGGAGAGGTGGACATATTATCAACACAACAACATATCACTGAAGACTTGTTGTTGACTGTGGAGATTAATGTGCAATATGCAAACAGATATACTGGAATTGCAATATGACGTGGTGTGATGTCAACACATCATGTCTGATTGTGTGTAGCTTGTGCAACATGCAAATATACAGTACCAGTCAAAAGTTTGCACACCTACTCATTCAAGGGTCTTTCTTTATTTTTACTATTTTCTAAATTGTATAATAATAGTGAAAACGTCACAACTATGAAATAACACATATGGAATCATGCAGTAACCAAGAAAGTATTAAATAAATCTAAAAGTATTTTTTATTTGCGATTCCTCAAAGTAGCCACCCTTTGCCTTGATGACAGCTTTGCACACTCTTGGCATCCGCTCAACCAGCTTCACGAGGTAGTCACCAGGAATGCATTTCAATTAACAATTGTTAAAAGTTAATTTGTAGAATTTCTTTCCTTCTTAATGCGTTTGAGCCAATCAGTTGTGTTTTGACAAAGTAGGGGTGGAATACAGAAGATAGCCCTATTTGGTAAAAGACCAAGTCCATATTATGGCAAGAACAGCTCAAATAAGCAAAGAGAAACGACAGTCCATCATTACTTTAAGACAAGAAGGTCAGTCAATGTGGAACATTTCAAGAACTTTGAAAGTTTCTTCAAGTGCAGTCGCAAAAACCATCAAGCGCAATGATGAAAATGTTCATTAGAGTTACCTTCCTCAGAAATTGAGGCCCAAATAAATGCTTCACAGAGTTCAAGTAACAGACACATCTTAACATCAACTGTTCAGAGAAGAATGTGTAAATCAGACCTTCATGGTCGAATTGCTGCAAAGAAACCACTACTAAAGGACACCAATAAGAAGAGACTTTCTTGAGCCAAGAAACACAAGCAATGGACATTAGACTGGTGGAAATCTGTCCTTTGATCTGATGAGTCCAAATTTGAGATTTTTTGTTCCAACCGCCGTGTCTTTGTGAGATGCAGAGTAGGTGAACGGATGATCTCCGCATGTGTGGTTTCCACCGTGCAGCATGGAGGAGGAGGTGTGATGTTGTGGGGGTGCTTTGCTTGTGACACTGTCAGTGATTTATTTAGAATTCAAGGCACATTTAACCAGCATGGCTACCACAGCATTCTGCATTGATACGCCATCCCATCTGGTTTGCGCTTAGTGAGACTATCATTTGTTTTTCAACAGGACAATGACCCAACACACCTCCAGGAGAGTGATGGAGTGCTGCATCAGATAACCTGGCCTCCACAATCACCCAACCTCAACCCAATTGAGATGGTTTAGGATGAGTTGGACCGCAGAGTGAAGGAAAAGCAACCAACAAGTGTTCAGCATATGTAGGAACCCCTTCAAGACTGTTCGAAAACCATTCCAGGTGAAGCTGGTTGAGAGAATGCCAAGAGTGTGCAAAGCTGTCATGAAGGCAAAGTGTTGCTATTTCGAGAAAAAAAATTGAAAATATTAAATCTATTTTGATGTGTTTAACACTTTTTTGGTTACCACATGATTCCATATGTATTATTTCATAATGTTGATGTATTCACTTTATTCTACAATGTAGATAATAGTAAAAATAAAGAAAAATCCTTGAATGAGTAGGTCTGTCCAAACTTTTGACTGGTACTGTATTTATAAAGGGTTTGTAATAGGTTTATAAGTAGTTTATACCTATTATAGTTAATTTTCTATAGTTGCGCAACATACAAATAAATGTATAGAGGGTATGTGTTTATAAACTGTTTATAGACTTTTACTAATCTCTTCCTGACAAAAGATGAAGTGTAGAAAGGTAAAACATTTCAGAGTAAATTTGGTCTTAATTCAATAATGGTCCTCTCTGGATGTGGTTATGTTCATGGTCATGACCACTGACCCAAATAGCTGTGATAACATGTACGATAACACTGATAATCAGACAAGGCCAAACCGCTCCTAAAGACCATGCAGTACTTGAATTGGAGTGGTGCACCTCACATGTTCTACTGCTTGAGTACCACTTATAGAATAATCACTTGAAGATATTAACTCTGGTACTGTAAAATTAAAGAACCAGCACTTTTTTCATACAACTTCAATCTAGTCTAGTACACAGCAATGGGGAAACCATAGGAATCTATTGTCTTTCTATTCAGTAATTCTATCATCCTCCCATGCAGGAGATGGTTATTATTGGATGTGATTATTTCTATCTCAAGCAGAACCACCACAGGGAACCACAGAGTAGCAGCACTAGTAGCATTCAAGTAGGAATTACGGTGTTAGTTTCACATTTGGTATGTGGCAAACCAATCACATGGGAAATCAGGATACACATACAAACGCACAACCAAAGACGCATGTGCGCGCACACACTTGCATAATTTATCAATATTGTTTTCATTAGCAAACTGGAGGAGGAAGACACTGGGATGTAATTAGTGTACACTGACTGCAGAGCTGCTCTCGCTCTCTTTCTCACTCTCTCTCACACGCTCTCTCACCCTTTTTATATCACCCCCCATCAGAGTGTAATCACAGATAAGATGGAAAAAACGAACTGCTAATCAAGATGCATGTGTGTGTGTGTGTGTGTGTGTGTGTGTGTGTGTGTGTGTGTGTGTGTGTGTGTGTGTGTGTGTGTGTGTGTGTGTGTGTGTGTGTGTGTGTGTGTGTGTGTGTGTGTGTGGGCTACTGTGTTTGTGCATGTGATTGATTGATCAGCATTTAACTGCATTGTGAAAGCAAAGATTTCCCCCTTGAATCTGAATAATGATCACCAATTCCCCAGGAGAGCATTTACAGTAGCAGCCATGTTAGTTGAGTCTCCTTCACAGGCCTCAGGCCTCAGGCAGTGGGCCTGCTGCTCACAATGCATCATTAGGGTCAAATATATTAAGTAAAATTAAATATTTGAGATGATGTGACCAACACCAATCTAGATTATTGATGTCTTTGCTATGGATCTCTTTGGGTGTTCTTCCTTACATTGCCCATACATTTACGATTGTGACCACATCATATGTGTCAATGTAACTGAATAATTTGAAATGATATGTACTACACTGAGTGTACAAAACAATAAGAACACTGGCTCTTTCCATGACATAGACTGACCAGGTGAATCCAGGTGAAAGCTATGATCCCTTCTTGATATCACTTGTAAATCCACTTCAATCAGTGTAGATTAAGGGGAGGGGACCGGTTAAAGATTTTTTTGTTTGTTGATGAGACATGGATTGTGTATATGTGCCATTCAGAGGGTGGTAGTAGGTGTCAGGTGCACAGTTTTAAGTATGTCAAGAACGGCAATGCTGCTGGGTTTTTCACGCTCAACCGTTTCCTGTGTGTATAAAGAATGGTCCACCACCCAAAGGACATCCAGCCAACTTGACACAACTGTGGGATGCATTGGAGTCAACATGGGCCAGCATCCCTGTAGAATGCTTTCGACACCTTGTAGAATACATGCCCTGACGAATTGAGGCTGTTCTGAGGGCAAAGGGGGTGCAACTCAATATTAGGAAGGTGTTCTTAATGTTTTGTACACACAGAGTAAGGGATAAATGCCGATGTTCTGTACATTACCTTGTAAATAATAGACAACGCAGTTAATTTTTCCAAGGTAATGTACAGAACGGAGGCGTTTATCCCGCTTATACCACAGTTGCCCAAGAAAACAATACTAAAGCACACATACAGTATATGTCACGATCGTCGTAACTTTGAGGAAGAGTGGACCAAGGCGCAGCGTGATAATGATACATCTTCTTTAATGAAGACAAACAAAACACTTACAAACGAACAAAAAAAACAACAAATGATCGTGAAGCTAAACAAACTACGTGCACACATGCAACATAGACATAGACAATTACCCACAACAGCCTAATGCCTATGGCTGCCTTAAATATGGCTCCCAATCAGAGACAATGATAGACAGCTGTCTCTGATTGAGAACCATTCAGGCAACCATAGACATACCTAGACACCTACACTAAACACAACCCCATAACCTCTACAAAACCCCCTATACAATACAACCACCCAAGACGAGACAAATACACACAAACATCCCCCCTGTCACACCCTGACCTAACCAAAATATTACAGAAAACAAAGATAACTAAGGCCAGGCCGTGACAGTATACCTGTAAAAATAACATGTTTTCGGGTATATTTTCATTTTGATAATGAATTCATACTTTCTCCTCTTTCCACTTTGTTCTATCACCAGTTGTTAATTATTTTTGTTATTTCTCTATGTACGTCGTTCGTTTTTTATGTTCCGTTGCCAGCCAACGGTTGCTTGCTAACTAGCCAACTCCGCTAACACAGTTACGTCAACCTGAGCCAGAATAACAGCTAAGTAGCAGCATTCGCGTTTGTTTAAGCTGTTTTGTAGCGACATCTATTTGGATACATCTGACCATAACAATGCCTGGTTTTGAACATTTGCTACCTCGTCAGGACACTGTTCATTACAGTAGTCAAGGAGATCGCATTGCAAATGAAACACTTAGCAGAAGCTAGCTAAAGTAGAAGCTAGCTAAAGTGAAATAGTTTGTTGCTAGCAAATCTGCCAATATAACAACCAAATTCAACAGTATCAGTTGCTGAAAACAGCTGGTTAAACTAGAAACATGTAGGACGATTTGACAGCATAGCACCACATGCAACATGACTGCAACATTATTGAAGGACCAGAGAAATTAATGTTTATCACGTTACGTCGTCAGAAGAGGCTGCCAGTGTTGCCAACAATTTTTCAAGGAAAGTAGCTGTTGGTTGCTGCATTTGTCGCTAGTTGACGCCAATTTATGCTGTCCCTCAGTCTCTCATGTTTTCTATTTATGTCACGACTTCCACCGAAGTTGACTCATCTCCTTGTTCGGGCGGCGTTCGGCGGTCGACGTCACCGGCCTTCTAGCCATCGCCACTCCATTTTTCATTTATTTTGTCTTGTTCCCCGCACACCTGGTTTACATTCCCTAATCACATTGTGTATATATATTCCTCTGTTCCCCCCATGTCATTGTGTGGTATTGTTTTTCTAAGTCTTATCGTCTCCTCCCTTTGCCCGGTCTCCCTACGGCCCTACAGACTGCGGAGGCCTTGTTTACACACATCTTCCGGCACTACGGGGTGCCTGAGGATATAGTGTCTGATCGGGGTCCCCAGTTCACGTCGAGGGTCTGGAACGCATTCATGGAAAGTCTGGGGGTCTCGGTCAGCCTTACCTCAGGTTTTCACCCCGAGAGTAACGGGCAGGTGGAGAGAGTAAACCAGGATGTGGGTAGGTTTCTATTGCCAGGACCGGCCGGGGGAGTGGGCAGCGTTCGTGCCCTGGGCAGAGATGGCCCAGAACTTGCTCCGCCACTCCTCCATTAACCTCACCCCCTTCCAGTGTGTATTGGGGTATCAGCCAGTTCTGGCTCCTTGGCATCAGAGTCAGACTGAGGCTCCTGCGGTGGACGACTGGTTCCGGCGCGCGGAGGAAACATGGGACACCGCCCATGTCCACCTTCAGCGCGCCGTGCTGCGCCAGAAAGTGGGCACAGACCGTCACCGCAGTGAGGCCCCGGTGTTCGCACCGGGGGACCGGGTCTGGCTCTCGACCCGAAACCTGCCCCTCCGCCTGCCCTGCCGGGAGCTGGGCCCGCGGTTTGTGGGGCCATTCAAAGTCCTGAGGAGAGTGAACGAGGTGTGTTACAGGTTACAGCTTCCTGATTACCGTATTAACCCCTCGTTCCATGTGTCTCTCCTCAGGCCGGTGGTGGTTGGTCCGCTCCAGGAGTCTGAGGTGCGGGAGGTTCCTCCGCCCCCTCTGGACATCGAAGGGGCCCCGGCATACTCCGTGCGTTCCATTCTGGATTCGAGGCGTCGGGCGAGGGGCCTTCAGTACCTCGTGGAGTGGGAGGGGTACGGTCCGGAGGAGAGGTGCTGGGTTCCGGCTGCGGACATGTTGGACCCTGAACTGCTGCGGGAGTTCCACCGTCTCCGGCAAATCGCCCTGCGCCTCGCCCTCCGGGTCGTCCCCGAGGCCGGTGTCGGCGCGCTGCTGGAGCCGCACGTCAAGGGGGGGTACTGTCACGACTTCCACCGAAGTCGGCTCCTCTCCTTGTAGCCATCGCCGCTCCATTTTTCATTTTTCATTTGTTTTGTCTTGTTCCCTGCACACCTGGTTTACATTCCCTAATCACATTGTGTATATATATTCCTCTGTTCCCCCCATGTCCTTGTGTTACGTGTTTTATGTGACACGCCAGGCTGGTTTTCCATGTTCCGTGTTTATTTTCATGAAGTATGTTTATTTGGTAAACTATAGCTTTTGTGACTGTTTTCGCGCTTTGCACTTTTGCCATTTTTGCTGGAGGTTTTTGATGCAGCTGCGTCCGTTTGCAGTTTACTCCTGCAATAATAAAGTGTGCGCCTGTTCACAACTCTCTGCTCTCCTGCACCTGACTTCGCTACCAGTACGCACACCCGTGACAATTTATTTAATTTAACTAAGTAAGTCAGTTAAAAACAAATGATTATTTACAATGACGGCCTACCCCGGCCAAACACTAACCCGGACGACGCTGGGCCAATTGTGCGCCGCCCTATGGGACTCCCAATCACGGCCGGTTGACATTTTTACATAAGTTCCTCTTGTCATGCACAAACATGCACCTGTTAAGAAAGTACCCGTGAGAACTGTTAGAGCTCCCTGGATCGATGATGAATTAAAAAAATGGTATGGTTCAAAGACATGACGCAACAAAGGTGGCTAGCAAGTCAGGCTGCTTAGCTGATTGGTTGACCTAATGTCAATTGAGAAATGTTATGACTAAAATGAACCACAAAAAATTATAATTTATATTACCAAACAAGATAAATTACGAAGTTAAACTCCCATGCTCACCTATTCCATATCTCGCCATTTATCAAATGATATGGAGTGACCTTGTCATTCTATGTTAGACATTTATTTTCCTCACTAACGATGAGGATTTCTGGAGGTGATAAAGGATGATGCATTCCGATGAGGAGGTAGGAGGATGAATATGAATCTCACACAGAGTAGAGAACATTCAGAGCACAGCTGCGAAATGGCGGCTGTAATGTCACAGCTAAAGATTAATCACATCTAAAATGTGTAGATAGATTTCTGCTTCTCTCTCCTTCGCTCTCTCTCTCTGAGATGGGGGAGAGAAATAGGTCTCCCAATATGAGATCTGTATCACAATAAAACCCCATTCCGATTCAACACAGTTTGGCAGATATGAACAGGGGTAAGCTACTACATTGACAGCTTTTACGCAGTAAACGGTTACACTAAACATTGCGCATGGCGCATGAGTGTCAAGTGTCAACATTCAACACCAAGACTTTACCGTCCACTGCGTCTCGTGTTTCAAAACAACACGCACAAGGGACTGGGGGATAGAGACCCATGCATTAATAAAACAAATAGATCCTCACCTGTCCTTTTACGAGACTTGCGGCAAATTGCCTCATCACGGCTTCCACTGTGTAGGCGCTGGACCATCCGCGGGGGGTTAACAGCTCCATACATATCGCTCCGCCATCCAGCACGTACCCGTTTTCCAACCGGGGGGTGAGCACCCGCATGAAAGGCGGGGAGAAGGGGAAATTGTCGGGGAAAGAGACATTCAGCAGTATGAACTCGGTGTTCGTTTCTTTCATGTCCTGCCACAGCGCCGAGTCTTTGTCTACCTGGTGGAGCTTGACGTTCCAGTCAAATAGGTTGTCGTCGACCAGCTCGACAGTTATAAAGTTGTCTCCCAACCGCCGGATCTCCTGGAGTTCCTTCATGAGTCTTCTCGTCCGGACTTGGGTGCAGTGCTGCCGGTGAGGGGCTAGTGGTGGTATCGAGGCACTGGTCGCTGATTTCCCAACCCCGATCCCACCTCCTCCTCCTCCGCCTCCCATCTGCTGTTTCTCCTTGGTGTCCTTGCCCTGTTGCTTATCCTTTACGGACGGTTTGTCCTTGCTGCTGTGCTGGTCCAGCTTCTTCGCTTTGATCTCGGGGGTGCTGAGGAGGTTGTTGGTCTCGTTGGTGGTCTGACAGTGCTGCTTGGTATTCTTGGTGTTCCCCTTGGTCCCCTTTAGCGAGCCCTGGTGATGCTTGGGGTCCTCTGTGTCCCGGTCGTGAAGACGAATCAGACCGATTTTACGCAGTAGAGTGGCCATTATGTCTCCGCCGAGCGCAGGGCGATCGAGATTCACGATTCTCCCTTTATAGCCAACCACTGATGTTAGACCGTGAAACCGTAAAAAAAAACTTAGCGCCGCAATCCCTCAGCTATACTGCAGCCTCTGGACAGACGCTTGCATGTAGCCTAGTCCTTCTTCAGTGCATCATTCTGACGAGGTCCGACTGAAAAAACACACACGCCATTAATAAACCGATGAACTGCTGTCTATTCGATTTACAGTTTAATGAATCTGCCACTGAAGATAAAATAATCCTATTCAATAGTAGCGTAGTGGACTGACTGTGTTGTGGCAATTGACTGCATTCCTAGTGGCGATCAATGGCTGCTGAATATCTATGCTATTATCCAATAAACTACATAGGGTACAGAATAGATAGCCGCTTTGAAATATGCATTTACACTGTTATTACTCTTATAAACGGTTATAATTCACACATAGCACACCACCTCTATTTTAATATACACATCGATTTACCATTTATAATTCCGTTCGAAAAAATGAAACCCCAATGTTCTCGTGTAACCTATGCGACGAAAAGGCGAGTCTTCAGCTGCACTGACATCAGCTATTACAGTGGAGAGAGAGGGATATTAAACGGTTACCATCCAACAAAGCGAGCTAAAGCCTTTGATTTAACTGCAGCTGCCGCGACACTGTCTCTAATGTTACTGAGGACGAACCAACCCCGCTAATCCTTGGCGAGGAATCACACAATCCTCGTTAGCTCGCTGCGCTCACACACACACAAATAGCAGCGGAAAGGGATGACCGGCCAGACGTGGGTTGGCTTCCGCTGCTCTACCTGGTTTGAATGGTTAATGATGTGGAGAGAGGGGGCTAGATGTGGACGAAAGAGGAGAGAGTGAAAGTGGGCTGGGCTTTTCAGCCAATGTCATCCTATCATAGCCGATACGTAATAGCTTTTCCCACTCCCGTAATAGAGGCCTATATGCCTCAGGGCTGGGGCCAATTCCATTTAAATTCCAGTCAATTCAGAAAGCAGGGTGATGTCAGCATTAGTGGGACATCAGGTGTAGTGGTACATTTTCGTTAGATTGTACTGAACTATGGTAATTTTGCAACCCATGCACAACAAAAGCTTTTTGGTTTTTCCTGAGTGTGTTCTGTGTATGAACAAATAGTTGTGGGTTAGTGTGACGTCATTGTAGTGTGTGTGGTCAGGTTTCCTAGATGGGTTGACCCATTAAAACTCATGAAACAACGCCATACATACAGTGGCTTGCGAAAGTATTCACCCTGCTTGGCATTTTTCCTATTTTGTTGCCTTACAACCTGGAATTAAAATTGATTTTTGATTTACACAACACTTTGAAGATGCAAAATATTTTTTATTGTGAAACAAACAAGAAATAAGACAAAAAAACAGAAAACTTGAGCGTGCATAACTATTCACTCCCCCAAAGTCAATACTTTGTAGAGACACCTTTTGCAGCAATTTCAGCTGAAAGTCTCTTGGGGTATGTCTCTATAAGCTTGACACATCTAGCCACTGGGATTTTTTCCCAATCTTCAAGGCAAAACTGTTCCAGCTCCTTCAAGTTGGATGGGTCCTGCTGGTGTACAGCAATCTTAAAGTCATACCACAGATTCTCAATTGGATTGAGGTCTGGGCTTTGACTAGGCCATTGCAAGACATTTAAATGTTTCCCCTTAAACCATTCAAGTGTTGCTTTAGCAGTATGCTTAGGGTCATTGTCCTGCTGGAAGGTGAACCTCCGTCCCAGTCTCAAATCTCTGGAAGACTTTCCCTCAAGAATTTCCCTGTATTTAGCGCCATCCATCATTCCTTCAATTCTGACCAGTTTCCCAGTCCCTGCAGATGAAAAACATCCCCACAGCATGATACTGCCACCACCATGCTTCACTGTGGGGATGGTGTTCTCAGGGTGATGAGAGGTGTTGGGTTTGCTCCAGACATAGTGTTTTCTTTGATGGCCATTAAGCTAAATTTTAGTCTCATGTGACCAGAGTACCTTCTTCCATATGTTTGGGGAGTCTCCCACATGCCTTTTGGCGGACACCAAACGTGTTTGCTTATTTTTTTCTTTAAGCAATGGCTTTTTTTCTGACCACTCTTCCATAAAGCCCAGCTCTGTGGTGTGTATGGCTTGAAGTGGTCCTATGGACAGATACTCCAATCTCCGCTTTGGAGCTTTGCACCTCCTTCAGAGTTATCTTTGGTCTCCTTGTTGCTTCTCTGATTAATGCCCTCCTTGCCTGGTCCATGAGTTTTGGTGGGCTGCCCTCTCATGGCAGGTTTGTTGTGGTGTCATATTCTTTCCATTTTTTTTATAATGGATTTAATGGTGCTCCGTGGGATGTTCGAAGTTTCTGATATTTTTTTTTTAACCCAACCCTGATCTGTACTTCTCCACAACTTTGTCCCTGGCCTGTTTGGAGAGCTCCTTGACCTTCATGGTGCTGCTTGCTTGGTGGTGCCCCTTGCTTAGTGGTGTTGCAGACTCTGGGGCCTTTCAGAACAGGTGTATATATACTGAGATCATGTGACAGATCATGTGATGCTTAGATTGCACACAGGTGGACTTTATTGAACTAATTATGTGACTTCTGAAGGTAATTGGTTGCACCAGATCTTATTTAGGGGCTTCATAGCAAAGGGGTTGAATACATATGCATGCACCTCTTTTCCGTTTTTTATTTTTTTAAATAATTTTTTAAAACAGGTTATTTTTTTCATTTTACTCCACCAATTTGGACTATTTTGTGTATGTCCATTACATAAAATCAATTTAAATTACAGGCTGTAATGCAACAAAATTGGAAAAACGCCAAGAGGGATGAATACTTTTGCAAGGCACTTTATGAAACCTTGCTCTAGATTGACAAGGCTGTGATTTTTTCAATTATAATTCAACAATCTAGCTTTTTGTGTTAAATTAGTAGTTATTTGTAGTGTTTAAAAATATATACTGAATAAAAATATAAACGCAAAATGTAAAGTGTTGGTCCCATGTTTCATGAGCTGAAATAAAAGATCCCAGTGGTCTTTTATGATCCATACACAGAAAAAATAAAAGGCCACTCTAAAATGTGCAGTTTTGTCACACAACACAATGCCACAGATGTCTCAAGTTTTGAGGGAGCGTGCAATTGGCTTGCTGACTGCAGGAATGTCCACCAGAGTTGTTTCCAGAGAGTTGAATGTTCATTTATCTACCATAAGCCGCCACATCCGACTTCTTCACCTGTGGAATCGTCTGATACCAGCCACTCGGACAGCTGATGAAACTGAGAAGTATTTCTGTCTGTAATGAATCCCTTTTGTGGGGAAAAACGTATTCCGATTGATTGGGCCTGGCTCCCCAGTGGGTAGGCCTTGGTTCCCAAGGTGGACCTATGCCCAGGCATGTGAAATCCATAAATTAGGGCCTAATTTATTTATTTCAATTGACTGATTTCCTTATGAACTGTAACTTAGTAAAATTGTTGAAATTGTTGCATGTTGTGTTTATATTTTTGTTCAGTATATAATAACCATTTATGTAAACAGTTATTATATTTTATGAAATTAGATTTATAGTGCTGTTCCACTTCCCCTGAATTGTGCTTGAATAGTGGGACAGGGACCTTTTCAGCTACAAAACAAACCTTTAATCAATTTAAATGTATTTCCCTTCATTAGATATTCTATAAATACACTGAAATATGTTGTTTTAGTTGTTCATAAAATCTCTGAATCGATTTTAGATGCTATATAGTAAATAAACATCATATGATGACGGTTGAAGGAATCAGGGGGATATAATAAGGGTAGGAAAAGAAAGAAAGGAAGCAAGCACCTGACATGTAAGAAATGGAGGACAGAAAAGAGTCTACATCTATGAACGTTGACAGAATTTGGGGGATAGTAGAGGTGTTTCAGGATCAAGTAAAAGCTGTACAGACTCCTTTAGTTAGATTTTCACCAAGAGCTTTGAATGTCTCCAAATACATTTTCTAATGGCATGGAGAGGTTTGTTTTAAACGGTTATTGTCACAAAATTGTAAAAACAGAGTGTGTTATCTACAAGCTTCTACAAAGTCTTATTGATGAGTTCATGACAAGTGTGAGGTCAAGTGGAAGACTAATGTATTTCCAATGAGAAAAATAGTGTCCCAGTTAATTTACTAAAGTGTCCCACTAACACTGAAAGCCATGCTTTAGCAAAAGTATGGGTCTGATGTTCTTTTAGTGGTTGTAGCATCCACTGAATAATACATTTTCAAGTTGTTTGATAAACATTTAGATAAGACCTTAATTGAAATTAGCATCACTAGAGTAGGGGTAAACTGATTTTGATTGTCTTCATAGCGATCTACCAAAAAGTGTCCCACTCATGCCTACTTTACCCTAAACCAAATTCCAATTCCAAAACTGAAATAACTGGTCCTCTAAATTATTTTGTAGCTTATTCATGTCTATGTTCTATCCTAACAGGACAAGAGAGGTGGGGATATATTTAGTGTAGCCTATAGCCTAATGTTAAGGCTATTATATTACAAAGTGGCTTCAAACAGGCTGTCTTAAGTAGCCTACAAAATATCTTACTCTATTTTATATTTTGTATATTTTAATGTTTCACTGCACTGCTTTTATTAATTGAAAACATTTACATAAAATTGTCCACCAAACTATACATAAATGCAGGCAAATTCACTGTATTACACATGCACGGTGAGGATGATACATTTAACAATTAATGTTAGTTGCAACAATGTATCGATATTTCAGAACACGACGCTTTGCGATAATCTTGAGCTGCAGACGGCAGTCTGTCGCTACGGCAACTACACATTCGCCAATGATTGGTTCTCACCCTTCCGGAAAGCAGTATGTCATGGGAGTGTTTGTCACTAGTTACCACAGCCACAAAGTCAAAATTGGCGTTATCGTAAAAATGTATGAAAACAAAATGTGCTTTTTGTTATTCATTTAAGGTTAGACATGAGGTTATCAGTGTGGGTAATGTTGGGGCTAAGGTTAGTTTTAAAATCAGATTTTAAGAAGATACATTTTAGAAATAGGCGGGGTTTAGCCTTAATGATCACCTTGTGGCTGTGGTAACTAGTGACGACCCATGGGGGTCTGGGAAGTGATTAACATTGTGATGAATTGACAAAAGGCTTTGTCTGGTATTTTATATTTCCACAAATATTTTATGTTTATGAGAAATGAACACATAACGTTTTGTTGGAGACATGGCTGAGAAATTTGATAACCTCGAGGAGCATCTCGAGAAGTTCGTTGAAAATATTCGACAGATGGGAATTATCGTTAGCGACTTTCAACCTAGCAGTCAAACAGGACTCAACCAAAAACTGTAAGTGATGCCAGTTAGCTAGCTAGGTGTTTCTAGTATTACTAGCCATCATAGCTAGCCACTTAAATATGTTACTACTAACTCCCCAAGTTATCAATACACTAGAGTTGTTTACAAAAGTAAAATGATGGTTAACCAATGCTAGCTAGCCTCCACATAGTTAAGTTAGCTAGCTAGTTAGTACAGTCAATGTCATAGACCAGGGATGGGCAACTCCAGTCCTCGGAGGCCGGAGTGGTGTCACACTTTATTTAAAAAACGGAAGATCATAATTAGTTGATTAAATGGAGTCAGGCGTGTTAGTTGGGACTGGGGAAAAAGTGACACCAGGCCCCCGAGGACTAAAGTTGCACATCGCGGTCATAGACACACAAAAGGGTATAAAAGACTGCACATAGTTTTTTTCTTTTACGTTTATTTAACTAGGCAAGTCGGTTAAGAACAAATTATTATTTACAATGACTGCCTACCAAAAGGCAAAAGGTCTCCTGCTGGGACAGGGACTGGGATTAAAAAACGCATCACGACAAGAGACACCACAACACTACATAAAGAGAGACCTAAGACAACATCGCGTGATAGCAACACATGGCAACACATGACAACAACATGGTAGCAGCAACACAACATGGCAGCAGCAGAAAACATGGTACAAACATTATTGGGCACAGACAACAGCACAAAGGGCAAGAAAGTAGAGACAACAATACATAACGCAAAGCAGCCACAACTGTCAGTAAGAGTGTCCAGGATTGAGTCTTTGAATGAAGAGAGGGAACTGTCCAGTTTGAGTGTTTGTTGCAGCTCGTTCCAGTCGCTAGCTGCAGTCAACTGAAAAGAGGAGCGACCAAGGGATGTGTGTGCTTTGGGGACCTTTAACAGAATGTGGCTGTCAGAACAGGTGGAGGATGAGGGCTGCAGTAGGTATCTCAGATAGGGAGGTGTGAGGTCTAAGAGGGTTTTATAAATAAGCATCCCCCAGTGGGTCTTGCGACTGGTATACAGAGATGACCAGTTTACAGAACAGGTTAAATGCTGACAGTCATGTTGAGGTAGGAAGTTAGTTGTATGGTAGTTGTGGTTGACGATTTTGCCTGCTAGTTGTTGAAACGTCTCTACTCCTGTGCATTTCAGAAACTACATGATCACGGGACTGCAGGACATTGAGAAATGTCGCCAGCAGCTACATGAGATTAACGTTCCTCTCGAGGCTTTTGAGTGAGTAGATGTTCCAACTTAAACATACACTTTCCTTGTCTAGATCTCTAGTTTACTTTTGAAAGCCTAGGGAAGTTCTCACTCAGGAAGATGATGGAAACTAGTGACACATTGCCACTAGGGTTGGACGATTTTACCAACGAGCACACAGCAGGGCGACATGCCAATTGGCCTATTCCCTTTTTCCCATAGCCTAAATGTTCAATACATATGAGGTAGTTAGAATATTAGCATAATGCAAGAGGACAATGTAGATTGTACAAAGAGAGGAGAGATCCAAAGCAGTGCAAATTGTCAGACGGGGCCTACAGTGGTTTTTCCCCCCTCCAATGTCTGATAATCATGGGCCTTTTACAGCGGACACTCCGTTGTCTGGCTTATTGTTTTAAAATCGTAATTTCCCTTTTTCTCCCCATTCGATTTGAATATGACTTTTTGGCTTAGGCATAACCTACTCTTTCATGATCAACCATCAAATTAACCTATAGGCCTAACAGAGTTCCAACTCAGACAGTTGTTTGAAAATAGCCTAAATAAAAACATACTATAGTTATGAGAGAGAGAACAAATAATTGCAAGATAGACTAATCGAATAGGAAGTATAAACACACATGGTACGTTTCTGCGTTACTTGACCAAAGTGTTTGCAAAGTAAATTGTGCCGTCAGAAAATCCCTCCTTGCAAACCAAACAGCCAATAATATATGCCAACACACAGGCTACTGTCAATAAGTTGCAGTAAATGTTACTTTGACAAGTTAAAATGATAAACTAATATTTGTAATATTGTCAGTGTTTATTATAGTAATATTGTCAGTGTTTATTAATGTCCTTGAATTGCGCAACAGGCAATCAGACATAAGCTCCCACAGCAGCACTTTCAAAAAGTGCGAACAAAAAATAAATGAATGATGAGTCAGTGTCTGAGTTGTCTCAAACATTATTTTCAATAACTTATGAATTGTGCATTCATATAAAAGATAAACAAATTATTATTTAGCTCAAAATCAAATTGTATTGGTCACATACACGTTTAGCAAATGTTATTGCGGGTGTAGCGAAGTGCTTGCGTCTCTAGCTCCAACAGTGCAATAATATCTAACAATTTCACAACAATACACACATCTAAGTAAAGGAATGGAATTAAGAATCTATAAATATATGGACGAGCAATGTCAGAGCGGCATAGACTAAGATACATTAGAATAGAGTACAGTATGAGATGAGTAATGCAAAATATGTGAACATTATTAAAGTGACTAGTGTTCCATTTATTAAAGTGGCCAGTGATTTCAAGTCTATGTGTATGGGCAGCAGCCTCTAATGTGTAACTGATGGCTATTTAACAGTCTGATGGCCTTGAGATAGAAGCAGTTTTTCAGTCTTCCGATCCCAGTTTTGATGCACCTGTACTGACCCCCGCCTTCTGGATGATAGTGGGGTGAACGGGCAGTGGCTCGGGTGGTTGTTGCCCTTGATGATTTTTTTGCCTTCCTGTGACATCTGGTGCTGTAAACGTCCTGGAGGGCGGGTAGTTTGCCCCCAGGGATGCGTTGGGCAGACCTCACCACCCTCTGGAGAGCCCTGCGGTTGCGAGCGGTGCAGTTGCTGTACCAGGCGGTGATACAGCCCGGCAGGATGCTCTCAATTACAATTATGCATCTGTAAAAGTTTGTAAGGGGTTTTAGGTGCCCAGACAAATTTCTTCAGCCTCCTGAGGTTGAAGAGGCGCTGTTGCACCTTCTCACCACACTGTCTGTGTGGGTGGACCATTTCAACTTGTCAGTGATGTGTACGCCGAGGAACTTGAAGCTTTCCACCTTCTCCACTGCGGCCCCGTCAATGTGGATTAGGGGGGTGCTCCCTCAGCTGTTTCCTGAAGTCTACGATCATCTCCTTTGTTTTGTTGATGTTGAGTGAGAGGTTTTTCCCTGGCACCACACTCCCAGAGCACTCACCTCTTCCCTGTAGGCTGTTTCGTCATTGTTGGTAATCAAACCTACTACTGTTGTGTCATCTGCAAACTTGATGATCGAGTTGGAGGCGTGCGTGGCCACACAGTCATGGGTGAACAGGGAATACAGGAGGGGGCTGAGCACGCACCCTTGTGGGGCCCCAGTGTTGAGGATCAGCGACGTGGAGGTGTTGTTTCCTACCCTCACCACCTGGGGGTGGCTTGTCAGGTCCAGGACCCAGGGCCTCGAGTTTAATGATGAGCTTGGAGGGTACTATGGTGTTGAATGCTGAGCTGTAGTCAATGAGCAGCATTCTTACATTGGTATTCCTCTTGTCCAGATGGGATAGGGCAGAGTGCGATGGCGATTGCATCGTGTTAAATGTCTTACTCACATCGGTCACGGAGAAGGAGAGCCCACAGGTCTTGGTAGCAGGCTGCGTCGGTGGCACTGTGTTATCCTCAAAGCAGGCGAAAAAGGTGTTTAGCTTCTCCGGAAGCAAGATGTCAGTGTCCGCAACATGGTTGGTTTTCCTTTTGTAGTCCGTGATTGTCGGTAGACCCTGCCACAAGTCTCGTGTTTGAGCTGTTGAATTGCGACTCCACTTTGTCCCTATACTGACGTTTTGCCTGTAACATTCTTTCTAGCACTTGAATGAACATTGGCTTAGGCTAAAAATGAATGAGCCTATTATCTTTAGGCTATGCCTTTTTCCCTATCGAACTGTAAAAATCCTAAATATACACCTTTTTTTTCTCCGCCATCTACGCACAATACCCCATAATGACAGTGAAAACATGTTTTTAGATTTTTAAAAAATGTATTGAAAATGAAATATCTAATTTACATAAGTATTCACACCCCTGTGTCAATACATGTTAGAATCAGCGATTACAGTTGAGTCTTTCTGGGTAAGTCTCTAAGAGGTTTGCACACCTGCATTGTGTGATATTTGCACATTATTCATTAAACATTTTTTCAAGCTCTGTCAAGTTGATCGTTGTTAGACAGCCATTTTCTCATCTTGCCTTATAGTTTCAAGCCAATTTTAAGTCAAAACTGTAACTAGGCCACTCAGGAACATTCAATGTCGTCTTGGTAGGCAACTCCAGTGTAGATTTGGCCTTGTTTTAGGTTATTGTCCTGCTGAAAGATGAATTTCTCAGTGTGTTGGAAAATGGACTGAACCAGGTTTTCCTCCAGGGTTTTGCCTTTGCTTAGCTCTATTCAGTTTATTTTTTTATCTTAAACTCCCTAGTTCTTGCCGATTTTAAAGCATATCCATAACATGATGCAGCCGACAATCATGCTTGAAAATATGACGTGTGATACTCAGTGATGAGTTGGATTTGCCCCCAAACATAACGCTTTTATTCAGGACATAAAGTTCATTTCTTTGCCACATTTTTTGCAGTTTTACTTTAGTGCCTTATTGCAAACGGGATGCATGTTTTGAATAATTGTATTATGTACAGGCTTCCTTGTCATTCTTAGTATTGTGGAGTAACTACAGTTTCCTCAGTTTTCCCCTATCACACTCATAATACTTTAACTGTTTTAAAGTCACCATTGGCTTCATGGTGAAATCCTTAAGCGGTTTCCTTCCTCTCTGGCAACTGTCGTGTCTGGCTATGCCGGATTAAGTGATATGACATGCTATTCTATAAAATCATTTCTCTGTAATTAATATTACCTGATTTAAGCTAATCAGGTAGATAATTAACTAGAAAGTCGGGGCACCCCGAAAGAATGTTTATAGAGCTGTTATCTTCCGAATAAACTCTTAAAGACCTAGTAATCTTTTACATCTGTAGCAGTCAATATTTAATCCTCACCTTATTTAGTTTCATCTGAAAGTTGTAAATTCTTGGTTATCTTCACAAACCCTGGCTAACAAGTTGAATCAGCAATACAAAATTTGGTTTAATTATGAATAAGAGTTCAAAGTTCATACCAAGTTGCCATGCTATATGCTCATGCTATATTCTGGCTGGTATAATCGAAATTCATCCTTCCGGCATGTAGGTCGTCACCTTCACATTGAAATTCGATGCTAATTTTGTTAAGTTCTCTAAGGTTGGCTTAGTTCTGTAGGTTGTCTTTGTCCTTTCAACGTGGGGACCTCAAGTCCACACGTCCTTGGAACAGCTTATTATCTGAGCCCTTTTAACGTAGGACTGTCGCCCTAACGTCCTCGGAACAGAAAGTTAAATTTTCGTCTAGGGCTTTATATATAGGAGGGGAGAGAAGAGCGTGTTTCATAGTTTATAACCAATGTCTGTTCACATGGGCAGGGCCACTGAGTTGAGCATAGTTCACTCATGAAAACCCAATTCTCTCATTTGGAAGCTAAAATTACATTTAATCTTTTCACAAATAGTTTCATATTTAAACATTTAAATTGCACAACAATTCCATGTGAATCTGATAACTTGAATGTGTAGATTTTCCAAGATACAGTTTGTCGTCCTATCATCAGTAATAATGTCTCAGACGCCAACTGATCTGGCATCATATTCATTTAGTACCAACGCATATTTTCAGCTGGTTGGATTACCGAAATATGGTTCCGTTCCCATCTTTTGATGTCACCGGACTCTCTCTCAACGTTAACCAAGGGATTTTCAATAGTCACATCGGTAGAGTAGAGAGAGGAAAAAGGGGAAAGGTATTTATGGGGGTCATAAACCTCCCCCACTCAGGCCAACAACATCATGACACAACTAAGTTAGGAAGGACGCCTGTATCTTTCTAGTAACTGAGTGTATTTATAGACCATCGAAATGGTCATTTAATAACTTCACCATGCTCAGATATATTCAATGTCTGCTTTTTAAGATGTTTACCCATCTACCAATAGGTGCCCTTTGCGAGTCATTGGAAAACCGCCCTGGTCTTTGTGGTTGGATCAGTGTTTGAAATTCAGTGCTCAACTGAGAGACCTTACACACAATTGTAAGTGTGGGGTACAGAGATGAGGAAGTAAAAAAAGCTGTTAAACACAATTGCACACAGAGTGAGTCCATGCAGTTTATTATGTGGCTTGTTAAGCAAATGTTTACTCCTGAACTCATTAGGCTTGCCATAACAAAGGGGTTGAATACTTGACCCAATACATTTCAGCTTTTGATTTGTAATTAATTTGTAAACATTTCCAAAAACACAATTCCACTTTGACATTATGGGGTATTGTGTGTAGGCCAGTGACACAAAATCTCAATTGTAATCAATTTTGAATGTGGAAAAAGTCAAGGGGTATGAATACTTTCTGAAAGCTGTTAAATAGCCTAAACAAAATAAGTATGAAAATAACCTACATTTGATTTTTTTTGCTTATCCTGCATTGCCTTCATTAAGTATTCAGACCCCTTGAATTTTTCCACATTTCGTATCATTACAGCCTCATTCTAAAATGTATAAAATAATTTTTTCCCTCATACATCTACACACAATACCCCATAATGACGAAGCAAAACTGGTTTTTAGATTTTTTTTGCTAATATATATATATATCAAATGCAATTACATTTACCCAGGTATTCAGACCCAGTACTTTGTTGAAGCAGCGACTACAGCATCAAGTCTTCTTGGGTATGATGCTACAAGCTTGGCACACCTGTATTTGGGGAGTTTCTCCCATTCTTCTCTGCTGATCATCTCAAGCTCTCTCAGGTTGGATGGGGAGTGTTGCTGCACAGCTATTTTCAGTTCTCTTCAGAGAAGTTTGATGGGGTTCAAGTCTGGGCTCTGGCTGGGCCACTCGAGGAAATTCAGAGACTTGTACCGAAGCCACTCCTGCGTTGTCTTGGCTGTGTGCTTAGGGTTGTTGTCCTGTTGGAAGCTGAACCTTTGCCCCATTCTGAGGTCCTGAGCTCTCTGGAGCAGGTTTTCATCAATGATCTGTACTTTGCTCCATTCATCTTTCCCTCGAACCTGACTAACAGACCCTGCCGCTGAAAAACATCCCTACAGCATGATGCTGCCACCACCATGCTTCACCGTAGGGACGTTGCCAGGTTTCCTCCAGACATGACGCTTGGCCTTAAGTCTTTGGGCTGAAATCTTGTTTTCATCAGCCCAGATGATCTTGTTTCTCATGATCTGAGAGTCTTTAGGTGCCTTTTGGCAAACTCCAAGCGGGCTGCCATGTGCCTTTTACTGAGGAGTGGC
Organism: Salvelinus alpinus; assembly: GCF_045679555.1. Classification (NCBI taxonomy): domain Eukaryota; kingdom Metazoa; phylum Chordata; class Actinopteri; order Salmoniformes; family Salmonidae; genus Salvelinus; species Salvelinus alpinus. The sequence continues at coordinate 27,750,986 of NC_092114.1, forward strand.
TACCTTCTGGCCGCACTACCATAAAGGCCTGATTGGTGCAGTGCTGTAGAGATGGTTGTCCTTCTAAATGTTTCTTCCATTTCCACAGTGGAACTCTAGAGCTCTGTCATACTGACTATCAGGTTCTTGGTCACCTCCCTTACCAAAGCCCTTGTCACACGATTGTTCAGTTTGGCCGGGAGGCCAGCTCTAGGAGGAGTCTTAGAGGTTCCAAACTTCTTCGATTTAAGAATGATGGAGATCACTGTGTTCTTGGGGACCTTCAGAAATGTTTTGGGACCCTTCCCCAGATCTGTGCCTCGACACAGTCTTGTCTCGGAGCTCTACAGACAATTCCTTCGACCTCACGGCTTGGTTTTTGTTCTGACATGCACTGTCAACTGTTTTTATTTTTACTATTTTCTACATTGTAGAATAATAGTGAAAACATCAAAGCTATGAAATAATACATATGGAATAATGTAGTAACCAAAAAAAGTGTTAAACAAGTTAATTTGTGGAATTTATTTACTTCTTAAGGCGTTTGAGCCAATCAGTTGTGTTGTGACAAGGTATGGGGGGTATACAGAAGATAGCCCAATTTGGTAAAAGACCAAGTACATATTATGGCAAGAAAAGCTCAAATAAGCAAAGAGAAACGACAGTCCATCATTACTTTAAGACATACAGAAAATGTCAATACAGAAAATGTCAAGAACTTTGAAAGTTTCTTCAAGTGCATTCGCAAAAACCATCAAGTGCTATGATGAAACTGGCTCTTGTGAGGACCGTCACAGGAAAGGAAGACCCAGAGTTACCTCTGCTGCAGTGGATAAGTTCATTAGAGTTACCAGCCTCAGAAATTGCAACCCAAATAAATTCTTCACCGAGTTCAAGTAACAGACACATCTCAACATCACCTGTTCAGAGGAGACTGCGTAAATCAGGCCTTCATGGTCCAATTATCCAATTGAAACCACTACTAAAGGACACCAATAAGAAGAAGATACTTGCTTTGGCCAAGAAACATGAGCAATGAACATTAGACCTGTGGAAATTTAGCCTTTGGTCTGGAGTCGAAACTTTAGATTTTCGGTTCCAACCACTGTCTTTGTGAGATGTGGTGTGGTTGATCAGATGATCTCCTCTTGTATAGTTCCCACCTTGAAGCATGGAGGAGGAGGTTTGATGATGTGGGGTGCTTTGCTGGTGACACTGTCTGGGATTTATTTAGAATTCAAGGCACACTTAACCAGCATGACTACCACAGCATTCTGCAGCGATACGCCATCACAGCTGGTTTGGGCTTAGTGGCACCATCATTTGTTTTCAACAGAACAATGACCCAACACACTTCCAGGCTGTGTAAGGGCTATTTGATCAAGAAGGAGAGTGATGGAGTGCCTGGCCTCCACAATCCCCCGACCTCAACCAAATTGAGGTGGTTTGGGATAAGTCGGACTGCAGAGTGAAGAAAATGCAGCCAACAAGTGTTCAGCATATGTGGGAACTCCTTCAAGACTGTTGGAAAAGCATTCCAGGTGAAGCTGGTTGAGAGAATGCCAAGAGTGTGCAAAGCTGTCAAGGCAAAGGGTGGCTATTTGAAGAATCTCAAATATATTTTGATTTGTTTAACACTTTTTTGGTTACTACATTATTCCATATGTTATTTCATAGTTGTGGTGCCTTCACTATTATTCTACAATGTAGAAAATAGGAAAAAGGGAAAAAAATTAAATGAGTAAACTTAAACTTTTGACCGGTAGTGTAGACAGTTGTGGGCTTTTCCAAATCATGTCCAATCAATGTAATTTTCCACAGGTGGACTCCAATCCAGTTGTAGAAACATCTCAAGGATTTTCAATTGAAACAGGATGAACCTGAGCTTAATTTCAAGTCTCATAGCAAAGGGGCTGAATACTTAAGTAAATTAGGTATTTCTGTGTTTTTTTTTTATGTGCAAAAAATTCTAAAAATCTGTTTTCGCTTTGTCATTATGGGCTATTGTGTGTAACGTAAACTCACCCCATTCCGTACAAATGTGCGTAACCGCGACATTCAAACGAGGTTGCAAAGAAAACTAATGGGACTGTAGCGACTGTGTTGACTTCAAAATCTGGGGTGTGAACTACGTTTCTATCAAGCGTTGATCGACATGGTAATGGCTCTATAGTATTGGAGTTGAAAAAACTGACCCTCCGTTACATCATGACGTGTCATGCCGTAACGTACAGCACGCATAAAGCAAGTATTTCTGTCTTACAATCTCTCTCCACCAGGTGTAGCACTTCTCTCATCGTTTAAAAACAAGAAATGGACAGTGACGGGGGAAGGGGGGATACCTAGTCATTTTTTGCGTCATCACTGCATGTGATCATGACTCTCAAAGCTGCTGTTTACTTCTGAAGATCACTTTAGCACCGCCCTAAAAACCCAATTAAAATTCGACACAAACCTTCAAATAGGTATGTAATGACACATTATATACACTCTTTATAGTGTTTTATTTACATTTTAGAGGCGATAAGGTGATAAGTTGGACAGATCGAGTGGGGAAAAAAGCATTTTTCCCACATCTGTCCTTCTCACTATCACGCATTAGTTTCGCTTCCCCACCCGCCATTTTTAAAAAGACCTGACGGAGCTCATTACCTTGTTGAATTATGCAGAAACGGGCAACGTGGAGCTCATGCCATTGATTTTGTTGGAAAGGGGAGAAATTGTGCTTTACAATGGTATTGACATTACAGTTGATCTGGAAGTATTACGTTTTTGGGCCGCTAAAATAAGGTCAATTGTACGGACCAAGGCGATGTACAAAAGTGAGTGAGTTTACGTTAGATTGCTGAGGATTTTTTATTTTATTTGATCCTGTTTAGAGACGTTGGTAAATGTGTAGAACTGCTGGAAATTAGCTTTAAAACTGTAACGTTGGGAGGTAGGGGTTTGTTACTACGCCGATAAATGAAAATATCCATCCGGACCTTTGCCACCTAGGGAATGTACCCTTTACCCTGATGATCTGTTGGCTATTCTGTAAGTGACTTGGGTCAGGTGTGCTTGCTCACCTTTATCATTCAACCTACATCTGAAGAACTGCCAAACAGGCGAAGATGTGCTTTTCTTTCCCACCAAGTCAGCCATAGTTTTTTCTGATTTATTGTATTGCAGGCTATGCTATAGTGAAATCCCGTCACTTCCTTATTTTTTTTCAGTCTGAAACTGTTTGAAAGTAGCCTAATTGGAGAAAGTATGTCACTTAGTTTTATTTAATTTAACCCTTACTAAGCAAATGCGCTTACCCAGATGATTTAAGATTAAATAACAATAGCCTACACATTATATGGCTACAGTGCATTCGGAAAGTATTCAGACCCCTTGACTTTTTCCACATTTTGTTACGTTACAGCCTTATTCTAAATTGGATGAAAGTATTTATTTTCACCTCATCAATCTACACACAATTCCCCACAATGACAAAGCGAAAACAGGTTTTTATAAATGTTTTCCAATTTATAAAAAATGTAAATAAATTCCTTTATTTACATACACTACCGTTCAAAAGTTTGGGGTCACTGAGAAATGTCCTTGTTTATGAAAGAAAACACATTTTTGTCCTATACAATAACATCAAATTGATCAGAAATACAATGTAGACATTGTTAATGTTGTAAATGACTATTGTAGCTGGAAACGGCTGAATTTATGGCTTATAGGTGTACGGAGGCCCATTATCAGCAACCATCACTCCTGTGTTCCAATGGCACATTGTATGCTAATCTAAGTTTATAATTTTAAAAGGCTAATTTATCATTAGAAAACCCTTTTGCAATTATGTTAGCACAGCTAAAAACTGTTGTGCTGATTTAAAGAAACAATAAAACTGGCCTCCTTTAGACTAGTTGAGTATCTGGAGCATCAGCATTTGTGGGTTTGATTACAGGCTCAAAATGGCCAGAAACAAAGAACTTTCTTCTGAAACTCGTCAGTCTATTCTTGTTCTGAGAATTGAAGGCTATTCCATGCGAGAAATTGAACGAGATCTTCAGTTTCTTGGCAATGCTGTGTACTAATCCCTTCACAGAACAGCACAAACGGGCTCTAACCAGAATAGAAAGGAGTGGGAGGCCCCGGTGCACAACTGAGCAAGAAGACAAGTATATTAGACTGTCTAGTTTGAGAAACAGATGCCTCATATAAGTCCTCAACTGGCAGCTTCATTAAATAGTACCCGCAAATCACCAGTCTCGACATCAACAGTGAAGAGGCGACTCCGGGATGCTGGCCTTCTAGGCAGAGTTCCCCTGTCCGGCGTCTGTGTTCTTTTGCCCATCTTTTCTTTTATTGGCCAGTCTGAGATATGGCCTTTTCTTTGCAACTCTGCCTAGAAGGCCAGCATCCCGGAGTCGCCTCTTCACTGTTGACATTGAGATTGGTGTTGTGCGGGTGCTTTTTAATGAGTATGGTGTATACATATTTTTTGTTAAATTTAAATCAATTTTAGAACAAGGCTATAAAGTTACAATGTGGGAAGAGGGGTCTGAATACTTTCCTAAGGCACTGTATAATATTTGTTTTTAAAAGTTAAGCTATAACTGACATCTGAGTTTTTATGGACAAGAGAAACAGCCCTACCAATTTTTGTAAAACATTCTGCAGTCATGACTAGAAAAGCATTGTTCAGGCCTAGCAATGTGTCCTTTTTATATTGCGTTCTTCCCACCAATTGACCCCTCTGTGCGCAATGGGATGATGTGTCATACCAGACATCGCCCAACCTTAGTTGCCATTTATCAAACCAATCACAGTTTGCATCGGTGGAGAGCCAAATAGAGATTGTGTTGCTAAACTAGTGATGGGCATCATTCCTAGTCTTTTCAATGAGCAGGATCTTTTGGCTCTGTTCACCTAAAAGAGATGCTCATTTGGCTTCCAAATGGGTTCTTCGTTCGGTAGTGCATAGAAATAGATGAAAAACAGCAAATTTAGTGTCAGGTAAAATGTGAGTTAAATTGCATTTTCTACCTGATGAAATTAAATCGCTTGCAATTTTTTTTTTTTTTTTACACACTTCTAAAATGAGCATGGGCCAGAAAGAGGCTCTCACCACACTACCTTTTTGTTCCTACAGTGAGGTTTGAACATCTTCAGATAGTTTTTTTTTATAACTTATCAATCAGGAAGCCATATGAACGCCACTCACAGATGCGATTTGGTTCCCTGCATTTACCAAAATACTAGTTCAAAAAGAGGTGCTCATTCGCGAATTGCAAGGAGATAGTATGCACTTTGTCCGACACGGTAGGAGAAACGACAGGGACAAAACCAAGGAAAAATTCAAAGCAAGGAATACCTCTCTTGAGGGGAAATTGAGTAGTCATGTCTTCTCGGAGTCAATTAAGTGTGAGCTTGAAATCCAGCGCTTTGTATAAGATTACTTATTATAAATATTTGTGAGAAAAAAATATAGGCCTATTTTAACAATGAAAAGGCTTGGTCTAAAATGTAATAAAATGTGACATTGCCTACAAGGATAGACCATTATATTCAAACATTTTATAAAAGTTATGAGCGCTCCCCATAATAATAACAATTTAAAAAATGATATAGACTGGTAGCCTTCACACGTGTAGCTTGTTATTGTCGGTCAATTAAGCCGGTGCTCCATGTGTAGCAAGTGAATTGGGAGATTTCTAATCAATGCAAAATGGAATTAAACTGTATAGAATTAAGTTGGCTAAATAAGAACTAGTCTATAATCCTCAACCAACAGGTAGGCCGTGGTTTCATATGAACGGGCTTATTTACAAGTAGGGGGTGCGCTGCAAAATAGCCTCAATTAGCCTTGCTACTTTAGCTAGCTAGCTACTGTAGTTTGCTAGCTTCTTTACAAGCAATGCGTTTCTATAATTAGCGGGAGTTGGATTTGGCAACTTTTTTCCCTCTCCCTCCCTTGGTGCCGCACACACCGGTTCCTCTCCTCTCTCGCCCCTCTCCCACCAGCAGAAACAAGCAGAGCGTCGCAAGCAAATCTCCATTGAAGTTTTAAACATTTATTTATTTATTTTTATTTCACCTTTATTTAACCAGGTAGGCCAGTTGAGAACAAGTTCTCATTTACAACTGCGACCTGGCCAAGATAGAGCAAAGAAGTGCAACAAAAACAACAACATTGAGTTACACATAAACAAATTTACAGTCAATAGCACAGTAGAAAGTGTGTGCAAATGTAGGGAGGTAGGGCAATAAATAGGCCATAGAGGTGAAAATAATTACAATTTAGCATTAACACTGGAGTGATAGATGTGCAGATGATGATGTGCAAGTAGAGATACTGGGGTGCAAAAGCGCAAGAGGGTAAGTAATAATATAGGGATGAGGTAGTCGGGTGTGCTATTTACAGATGGGCTGTGTACAGGTACAGTGATCGGTAAGCTACTCTGACAGCTGATTCTTAAAGTTAGAGGGAGATATCGGACTCCAGCTTCAGAGATTTTTGCAATTCGTTCCAGTCATTGGCAGCAGAGAACAGGAAGGAAAGGTGGCCAAAGGAAGTGTTGGCTTTGGGGATGACCAGTGCAATATACAGTGGGGAGAACAAGTATTTGATACACTGCCGATTTTGCAGGTTTTCCTACTTACAAAGCATGTAGAGGTCTGTAATTATTATCATAGGTACACTTCAACTATGAGAGACGGAATCTAAAACAAAAATCCAGAAAATCACATTGTATGATTTTTAAGTAATTAATTTGCATTTTATTGCATGACATAAGTATTTGATACATCAGAAAAGCAGAACTTAATATTTGGTACAGAAACCTTTGTTTGCAATTACAGAGATCATACGTTTCCTGTAGTTCTTGACTAGGTTTGCACACACTGCAGCAGGGATTTTGGCCCACTCCTCCCTACAGATCTTCTCCAGATCCTTCAGGTTTCGGGGCTGTCGCTGGGCAATACGGACTTTCAGCTCCCTCCAAAGATTTTCTATTGGGTTCAGGTCTGGAGACTGGCTAGGCCACTCCAGGACCTTGAGATGCTTCTTACGGAGCCACTCCTTAGTTGCCATGGCTGTGTGCTTCGTGTCGTTGTCATGCTGGAAGACCCAGCCACGACCCATCTTCAATGCTCTTACTGAGGGAAGGAGGTTGTTGGCCAAGATCTCGCGATACATGGCCCCATCCATCCTCCCCTCAATACGGTGCAGTCGTCCCGTCCCCTTTGCAGAAAAGCATCCCCAAAGAATGATGTTTCCACCTCCATGCTTCACGGTTGGGATGGTGTTCTTGGGGTTGTACTCATACTTCTTCTTCCTCCAAACACGGCGAGTGGAGTTAGACCAAAAAGCTCTATTTTTGTCTCATCAGACCACATGACCTTCTCCCATTCCTCCTCTGGATCATCCAGATGGTCATTGGCAAACTTCAGACAGGCCTGGACATGCACTGGCTTAAGCAGGGGGACCTTGCGTGCGCTGCAGGATTTTAATCCATGACGGCGTAGTGTGTTACTAATGGTTTTCTTTGAGACTGTGGTCCCAGCTCTCTTCAGGTCATTGACCAGGTCCTGCCGTGTAGTTCTGGGCTGATCCCTCACCTTCCTCATGATCATTGATGCCCCACGAGGTGAAATCTTGCATGGAGCCCCAGACCGAGGGTGATTGACCGTCATCTTGAACTTCTTCCATTTTCTAATAATTGCGCCAACAGTTGTTTCCTTCTCACCAAGCTGCTTGCCTATTGTCCTGTAGCCCATCCCAGCCTTGTGCAGGTCTACAATTTTATCCCTGATGTCCTTACACAGCTCTCTGGTCTTGGCCATTGTGGAGAGGTTGGAATCTGTTTGATTGTGTGTGGACAGGTGTCTTTTATACAGGTAACGAGTTCAAACAGGTGCAGTTAATACAGGTAATGAGTGGAGAACAGGAGGGCTTCTTAAAGAAAAACTAACAGGTCTGTGAGAGACGGAATTCTTACTGGTTGGTAGGTGATCAAATACTTATGTCATGCAATAAAATTCAAATTAATTATTTAAAAATCATACAATGTGATTTTCTGGATTTTTGTTTTAGATTCCGTCTCTCACAGTTGAAGTGTACCTATGATAAAAATTACAGACCTCTACATGCTTTGTAAGTAGGAAAACCTGCAAAATCGGCAGTGTATCAAATACTTGTTCTCCCCACTGTACCTGCTGGAGCGCGTGCTACGGGGGAGGGGGGGTGTTGCTATGGTGACCAGTGAGCTGAGATAAGGCGGGGCTTTACCTAGCAAGGACTTATAGATGACCTGGAGCCAGTGGGTTTGGCGACGGATATGTAGTGAGGGCCAGCCAACGAGAACATACAGGTCGCAGTGGTGGGTAGTATATGGAGCTTTGGTGATAAAACGGATGGCACTGTGATAGACTTCATCCAGTTTGCTGAGTAGAGTGTTATTTTGTAAAATGACATCGCCGAAGTCCAGTGTTGGTAGGATAGTCAGTTTTTCGAGGGTATGTTTGGCGGCATGAGTGAAGCAGGCTTTGTTGCGAAATAGGAAGCCGATTCTAGATTTAATTTTGGATTGGAGATGCATAATGTGAGTCTGGAAGGAGAGTTTACAGTCTAACCAGTCACCTAGGTATTTGTAGTTGTCCACATATTCTAGGTCAGAACCGTCCAGAGTAGTGATGCGGGAGGGTGCGGGCAGCAATCGGTTGAAGAGCATGCACTTAGTTTTACTAGCATTTAAAAGCAGTTGGAGGCCACGGAAGGAGTGTTGTATGGCGTTGAAGCTCGTTTGGAGGTTTGTTAGCACAGTGTCCAAAAAAGGGCCAGATGTATACAGAATGGTGTCGTCTGCGTAGAGGTGGATCAGAGAATCACCAGCAGCAAGAGCGACATCATTGATATATACAGAGAAAAGAGTCGGCCCGAGAATTGAACCCTGTGGCACCCCCATAGAGATTGCCAGAGGTCCGGACAACAGGCCCTCCGATTTGACACACTGAACTCTCTCTGAGAAGTAGTTGATGAACCAGGCGAGGCAGTCATTTGAGAAGCCAAGGCTATTGAGTCTGCCGATAAGAATGCGGTGATTGACAGAGTCGAAAGCCTTGGCCAGGTCGATGAAGACTGCTGCACAGTACTGTCTTTTATCGATGGCCGTTATGATATTGTTTAGGACCTTGAGCATGGCTGAGGTGCACCCATGACCAGCTTGGAAACCAGATTGCATAGTGGAGAAGGTACGGTGGGATTCAAAATGGTCGGTGATCTGTTTATTAACTTGGCTTTCGAAGATTTTAGAAAGGCAGGGCAGGATGGATTTAGGTCTATAACAGTTTGGGTCTAGAGTGTCTCCCCCTTTGAAGAGGGGGATGACCGCGGCAGCTTTCCAATCTTTGTGGATCTCAGACGATACGAAAGAGGTTGCATAGGCTAGTAATAGGGGTTGCAACAATTTCGGCAGATAATTTTAGAGCGGGTCCAGATTGTCTAGCCCAGCTGATTTGTAGGGATCCAGATTTTGCAGTTCTTTCAGAACATCAACTGTCTGGATTTGGGTGGAGAAGCAGGTATCCTGGAAGGGGGTGTGAAGATGTTGGCTGGGGTAGGGGTAGCCAGGTGAAAAGCATGGCCAGCCATGGTAAAATGCATGAAACCAATGCTTTTACGGTTACAGAAGTCAACAAATGAGAGCGCCTGGGGAATGGGAGTGATGCTGGGGGCTGCAGGGCCTGGGTTAAGTTCTACATCACCAGAGGAAGATAGAGATCCTGGTTAAGTAGGATAAGAGAACGGCTAAAGCCTAAAAGAACTGGTTGTCTAGTGGGTTCGGAACAGAGAGTAAAAGGAGCAGCTTTCTGGGCGCGGTAGAATAGATTCAAGACATAATGTACAGACAAGGGTATGGTAGGATGTGAGTAGGTAATCCTAGGCATTGAGTGATGATGAGAGAGGTTTCTAGAGGTCTCTAGAGGCACCATTTTAAGCCAGGTGCGGTAGAGTTGGGGTAGAGGTCGACCGATTTATGATTTTTTTACGCCGATACAGATTATTGGAGGACCAAAAATAACCGATACCGATTAATCGGACGATTTTTATATATGTATTTGTAATAATGACAATTACAACAATACTGAATGAAAACTTATTTTAACTTAATACATAAGTAAAATCTATTTAGTCTCAAATAAATTATGAAACATGTTCAATTTGGTTTAAATAATGCAAAACAGTTTTGGAGAAGAAAGTAAAAGTGCAATATGTGCCATGTAAAAAAGGTTAAATTCCATTTAAAAACATTTAAATTCCTTGCTCAGAACATGAGAACATATGAAAGCTGGTGGTTCCTTTTAACATGAGTCTTCAATATTCCCAGGTAAGAAGTTTTAGGTTGTAGTTATTATAGGAATTTATAGGACTATTTCTCTCTATACCATTTGTATTTCATATACCTTTGACTATTGGATGTTCTTATAGGCACTATAGTATTGCCAGCCTAATCTTGGGCGTTGATAGGCTTGAAGTCATTAACAGAGCTGTGCTTCAAGCATTGCGAAGAGCTGCTCTCAAATGCAGGAAAGTGCTGTTTGAATGAATGCTTATGTATCAGTGTGATGTTGTTCCCCTAGATTATGTACCAAGTTGCACACAAGGACCAATTCAAATAGTCCAGGTCAAGAGGGGATGTTAATAATTTGATAATAATAATAATTCAGTGTGTTTTTTAAATTTAATTACAGCTGCATACCTAATGTTATTTTTTGGTGAACAAACACTTTTTCATATCAATTTTGTACATAACACGTGATTGTAAAAGTTTTGTATATTTTGGTTTGGCCCATCGCGGGTTATCTGTATTTCTGTACCCCCTTATTGTTCTCTTTTGCCTGACCTTTGGCTAGCAAGGTGCCTGAGAGCTGCTTCGTGTGCAGGGCAAATAAAAATTATTCAACCAGCAGACCTCCAGTTGTGGCAGTGTCCTAATTAAAAGTACACAACGCAGAACGAACCACGCTACACTTATGAGCTTGCTGCTGCCTACCACCGCTCAGTCAGACTTCTCTATCAAATATCAAATCATAGACTTAATTATAATATAATAAACCCACAAATTACAAGCCTTAGGTCATTAATATGGTCAAATCCGGAAACTATCATTTCGAAAAACAAAACGTTTATTCTTTCAGTCAAATACGGAACCGTTCCGTATTTTATCGAACGGGTTGCAACCCTAAGTCTAAATATTGCTCTGACATTGCACAACCTTCAATGTTATGTCATAATTATGTAACATTCTGGCAAATTAATTACGGTCTTTGTTAGGAAGAAATGGTTCACACAGTTCGCATTGAGCCAGTCGTTCCTAAATGCTGCATATACCGTGACTCTGCTTACACTGAACGCAAGCAAAGTGACACAAATTCCCTAGTTAATATTGCCTGCAAACATGAATTTTTTTTAACGAATTATGCAGGTTTAAAAAAAATATACTTGTGTATTGATTTTAAGAAAGGCATTGATGTTTATGGTTATAACTTGTGACATTGATGCTACGATTGTGCTTTTTTCGCAAATGCACTTTTGTTACATCACCCATTTGGCTAAGTATTCTGTGATTCGATGATAAATTAACAGGCACCACATTGATTATATTTAACACAGGACAAGCTAGTTAAACTAGTAATATCATCAACCATGTGCAGTTAACTAGTGATTATGTTAAGATTGATCGTTTTTTATAAGATAATTTTAATGCTAGCTAGCAACTTACCTTGGCTCCTTGCTGCACTCGCGTAACTGGTGGTCAGCCTGCAACGCAGTCTCCTCGTGGATTGCAATATAATTGGCCATAATCGGCGTCCAAAAATACCGATTATGAAAACTTGAAATCGGACCTAATTAATTGACCTTGCCGATTAATCGGTCGACCTCTAGTGTGGGGGGTGGAACATAAGGGCTAGCTAAGGCATATTGAGCAGGGCTGGAGGCTCTACAGTGAAATAAGACAAAAATTACTAACCAAAACAGCAATAGACAAGGCTTATTGACATTAGGGAAAGGCATGCATTTTGACTATCCGGATAGCCCAAAAAATATATTATTTGAATAGTGAAGTGCGTTTCAAATGCCCATCCCTTGCTCTCATTCAAATGCAAAATCCAATAGTTAATTTCTCCAGACTTCTAATAGTCAAGTCAACGAGATTAGTTTTCAGAGGATGGCCACGCTAGACTACGGTGAGCATAACGGAAGGACAGTCAACTATGTACCAGCACTTTCTCTCCCTCAGATCTCCACTTGGCCACAGACCCTCAGCCTAACTCAACTGATGTAATGTTTTGTCTTGTGTTGTCAGATACATAGACCAGGGGCGTAACCCCCAGCTGTACACTAAGGAGTGTCTGGAAAGGGCCCTGGCCAAGAACGAGCAGGTCAAAGGAAAGATTGACACCATGACGGTAAGTGGCAGTAGATTCAAGCCTAATAACGGCCTAGAAATTGAAGATCAGTACATTGAGGAAATTACTTGATGACAAATAGTCTTGGTTACACTTTAGTCAAAGCCTTCTGGTACAATGCATTAGGGTGTGATTATAAGGTAGCCTAGTGGGTTAGAGTGTTTGGCCAGTAACCAAAAGGTTGCTGGAATTAATTGCTGACAAGGTAAAAATCTGTCGTTCTGCCCCTGAGCAAGGCAGTTAACCCACTGTTCCCCGGTAGGCCGTCATTGTAAATAACAATTAGTTCTTAACTGGCTTGTCTAGTTAAATAGAAATATATATATATATATATTTATTTTTTTAAATAATGCATTCTAAGATGTGTCCTAAGCATATACAGTATAACACCATCAGAACCATAAAGATCCAGACTAAATAACAGTAAATAATCTACAGCTTCAACCTCTGACCCCTCTGTTCTGTCTTTGGTTGCAGAAATTCAAGAGCCTGCTGATCTCTGAGCTGGGGAAGGTGTTTCCAGAAGAGATGACCAAGTACAAGGCTATCCACGGAGATGACCCCCCCTCATAGTGACCCTTGACCTTTAATCCCCCTGACCCTTAACCCCCTGCTTAAAGCCACAGTGGGGTCTCACTCAGCAGGATCAATGAGTCAACCTGATGACATATATTAATATTCAGGGAATATTCATGAAAAAAGTGGGTTGTTGACGTTGAGAAATAGATTGAGAGCGTGGTAGAGGTAGTTGGAGGAGCAATTCTTTGTTCCGGTGGGAAGTGTAATGTGGCAAGGATGCTTTATGGATGGGTTCCAAAAAATCATAAAAGGAGCTAGAGCTGAGGATTTGATAGGAAGAACTGTCAGCCAGGAACGTATTGCCTTTTTCAAGTTTATTTTAGTTGTATTGGAAATATGACATTTTCTCAATCTGATATCTGGCAAACTGTTTCCTCATGCTGTGTTGAGATCCCACCTACAAGGTGTACATAATGTTTATACTCATACAGAACCTTTTTTATAGAGACTTAAACATCATTGTACAACACTGCAGACCTGGACTGTGACTCCGTTTTGTATCAAGCTCAGGTATCAAAAGGGGTCTTGTTCATGGGCAAGAAACTAGCCCAGAGGTTTGCAACCCTCAATTTGTTTTGATTTTATCTTGTTAGTTTTTGTTTTTGTTGTTTTGCAAATAAATGGGCTTGTGATTGAAAGATTAGTCTGGTATTTACTGCCATGCTAGCGCCTTGTAGACCACAATTCATGAACAGAGACTTACAATTAAAGTTCAATGTATAAGAAGTAAAGGCGTCAATGTCACATTATATTCTTTCACACAAGGGTCAAATCACCAAGGACATTACATTGTAAGAGGTTGTGTTCAGTGGGCATTAAAGAAGGAAAAGGGATATTTTTTCTTTTTAACCAATAGAATTTGTCAGATGGAAATGCTTTTCAATTTCTCTTTTCCATTTGGAAACATTCTCTCCCTACAGTATGTGGCCAAATCAGACCATCACCATGGTGAAGGGGGTACGCGAGCGCATACTTTCTGTGGTGTGGAGTTGTTTTGAGACAGATGCTCCAGAAGCGTGGAGCCTTCAGGACCAGGGAACCGTCATCCGGGTAGGTCATGGCCCAGCATGCCGCCTCCTGCTGGGGAAGAGAGACAGGGACACTCCCCCTGAGCCTGAAGACCAACTCCCTGGGGTGGGGGGGAGCAGGATGTTCCCTATTATTATGTCCAGTGAAGCAGGGGGTTTTATTCATCTTGAAGACTGGGAGCCTGGTCACCGGATTAGGAAGACGAAGACAACGGGATAGAATGGAGACTTTATTGTCAACTACAAGACCTTAAGACAAATCACTGCAAACAATAGGAAAGATTGAACATGCATGCTGTAGCTTCAAGATGTTTGCATCCAATTAAACAAAGCAAAGCATACATTATTTTTGAAATACTTTGCACCAAAAAAGGATGTAATATGTTTGCCCTTAAACACCTTACCCCAGTTGTACACTGAGCAAAAATATAAATGCAACATGCAACAATGTCAGATTTTACTGAGTTACAGTAAATATAAGGAAATCAGTCAATTGAAATACTTTCATTAGGCCCTAATCTATGGATTTCATATGACTGAGAATACAGATATGCATCTGTTGCTCACAGATACAGTACATTGAAAAAAAAAAGGTAGGGGCGTGGATCAGAACCTGTCAGTGTCTGGTGTGACCACCATTTGCCTCATGTAACACGACACATCTCCTTCACAAAGAGTTGTTGTCCCACTCCTCTTCAATGGCTGTGCAAAGTTGCTGATTATTGGCAGGAACTGGAACACGCTGTCTCACATGTCGATCCAGAGCATCCCAAACATGCTCAATGGTTGACATGTCTGGTGAGTATGCAGGCCATGGAAAAACTGATGTTTTCAGCTGAATTGCACAACAATGGGCCTCAGGATCTCGCCACGGTATCTTTGTGCATTCAAATTGCCTTCAATAAAATGGAATTGTGTTCGTTATCTGTAGCTTATGCCCACCCATACCATAACCCCACTGCCACCATCAGCAAACCGCTTGCCCACACAATGCTTTACACGTAGTCTGTGGTTGGAGACACTGCCAAATTCTCTTAAAATGAGGTGGCTTATGGTAGAGAAATTAGCATTGAATTCTCTGGCAACAGCTCTGTTGGACATTCTTGCAGTCAGAATGCCAATTGCATGCTCCCTCAACTTGAGACATCTGTGGCATTGTTGTGTGACAGAACTGCACATTTTAGAGTTGCCTTTTATTGTCCCCCTCATGCTATTTAATCAGCTTTTTTATATGCCACACCTGTTAGGCGGATGGATTATCTTGGCAAAAGAGAAATGCTCACTAACAGGGATATAAACAAATTTGTGGACAAAATTTGAGAACCTTTTTGTGTGTATGGAAAATGACTGGGATCTTGTATTTCAGCTCATGACCTACACATGGGCCCAACACTTTACATGTTGCATTTTAGTTTTGTTCAGTGTAGATGCCTGGTTGCTTAGTAATATGCACGTTAGTGACAGAGACCTCAGTGCTCTCTTCAGACATGACAATGCAATCTGTCCTCAGGGGAACAGGTGGCGTCATATGTGCGGGGGCATCTTTGTTTAATTATCTTCATCTTTCTCCTCATCTTCCTCCCCTACCTCGCTTTGTCCTATACTTGTTATATGCCGTCAGCATTTCGCGCTCCTCCTCTCTTCAGGTGTTTTTTTAATCACCTGCAATGACGCATCATAGGTCAAGCGTAAACCTTTCAGTCAACAAGTGTCGACCTTATAGTGAAATGCTTACTTACAAGCCCTAACCTACAGTGCAGTTTGAGATTTTTTTTAATAATACCTACAAAAAATAAGAATAAGAAATCAAAGTATAATAATTAAAGAGCAGCAGTAAAATAACAATATTGAGACTATATACAAGGGGTACCCGTACAGAGTCAGTGTGCGGGTGCACCGGTTAGTCGAGGTAATATGTACATGTAGGTAGAGTTGTTAAAGTGACTATGCATAGAAGTTCAGGAGTCTTTTGGCTTGAGGGTAGACGCTGTTTAGAAGCCTCTTGGACCTAGACTTGGCCTTCCGGTACTGCTTGCCATGCGGTAACAGAGAGAACAGTCTATGACTAGGGTGGCTGGAGTCTTTGACAATTTTTAGGGCCTTCCGCTGACACCGCCTTGTATAGAGGTCCTGGATGGCAGGAAGCTTGGCCCCAGTGATGCACTGGGTGAGTGGTGCTGGCTTTGTGCATGTGTGAATTACTTGTTTGAGGTAACAGTTTTTCTTCCTCTGTTTCACTCCTCGTGTGCACGCAGGCTAGTCGCCCCCGAATCAAACATTCTCGACCGTTACCTAGGTTACCTACCTCCTCTCTTTTATGATAGCCACATTCCTTTTTCTGTCTGTCTTCAGCATTCCCCTAGGAGTGAGACAGAAAGAGAGCGGGAATGTGAGGTTTCTTGATTGAAATAGTCTTTCTGCTAGAGGTGGATCCCCTTGCTCTTTGTTATATGCAGTTCCTGGCCTTGAGTAACTTTTATAACACTGAATGCTATCTAGTTCAATGAGAGTACTGAAAATAATAATGGTTGTTCCAAACAGTTCCATTTATTAGATCAAGTATAAACCGTATTCCTATTGTAAACTATAGATGGCAAATGTAGAAAGTAGTGTTAAGTAATTAAAGCAACATAATTCAAAATCTTCTCTTTCTGTTTTTGTTACAGCCTGAATTCAAAATGGGTTGAATAGTGTTTTGTTCTCACCCATGTACACATAATACCACATAATGAAAGTAAAAATATGTTTTTAGAAAATCTTTCTAATGAAATACAAACATTTACATTAGTATTACGTAAGTACACCCCTGAGTCAATATTTTGTAGAAGCACCTTCGGCAGCGATTACAGCTGTGCAGAGTATGTGATTGGAGTTGTAGGAAATCCAGCTCATTACTCATTACTCGCTTCTGGTGCCCCATGTCCTTTCCAACCGCTCTGCACTCACAGGGAAAAACTGCTGCTCCAAAACCGCTCCATTCACAATTGAACCAACACCTATCTATTTTTGTGACTACCTGGACCTACCATTTGGTTTTGAAGTATTGAAACCAAACCAAATGATTTGAATGACAAGTATTTGAATAAACATGAAAAGGTGAATGTAAGAACCGCTCACAATTTCAAATAGCCTACATGTCATATTAAACAGCATCTAAACACTCTAAATAGGTCAGGAGCCAGACAGGGAGCCTAAGAAGGAACGGAGAGGCAATAAAATGCAAATTAATTACTTAAAAATCATACAATATGATTTTCTGGATTTTTGTTTTAGATTCCGTCTCTCACAGTTGAAGTGTACCTATGATAAAAAGTACAGACCTCTACATGCTTTGTAAGTAGAAAAACCTGCAAAATCGGCAGTGTATCAAATACTTGTTCTCCCCACGGTATGTGTACAGTACCAGTCAAAAGTTTGGACACATTCAAGGGTTTTTCTTTATTTTTATTATTTTCTACATTGTAGAATAATAGTGAAGACATCAACACTATTAAATAACACATATGGAATCATGTAGTAACCCAAAAAGTGTTAAACAAATCCAAATATATTTTAGGTTCTTCAAAGTAGCCACCCTTTGCCTTGATGACAGCTTTGCACACTCTTGGCATTCTCTCAACCAGCTTCACCTGGAATACTTTTCCAACAGTCTTGAAGGAGTTCCCACATATGCTGAATACTTGTTGGCTGTTTTTCTTTCACTCTGCGGTCCAACTCATCCTAAACCATCTCAATGGGGACGAGGCCGGGTGATTGTGGAAGCCAGGTCATCTGATGCAGCACTCCATCATTCTACTTCCTGGTCAAATAGCCCTTACACAGCCTGGAGGTGTGTTGGGTCATTGTCCTGTTGAAAAACAAATGATAGTCCAAATAAGCGCAAACCAGATGGGATGGCATATCGCTGCAGAATGCTGTGGTAGCCATGCTGGTTAAGTGTGCCTTGAATTCTAAATAAATCACAGACAGTGTCACCAGCAAAGCACCCCCACACCATGACACCTCCTCCATGCTTCACGGTGGGAACCACACATGCGGAGATCATCCGTTCACCTACTCTGCGTCTCACAAAGACATGGTGGCTGTAACCAAAAATCTCAAATTTGGACTCATCAGACCAAAGGACAGATTTCCACCGGTCTAATGTCCATTGCTTGTGTTTCTTGGCCCACGCAAGTCTCTTCTTCTTGTTGGTGTCCTTTAGTAGTGGTTTCTTTGCAGCAATTGGACCATGAAGGCCTGATTTACACAGTCTCCTCTGAACAGTTGATGTTGAGATGTGTCTGTTACTTGAACTCGGTGAAGCATTTATTTGGGCTGTAATTTCTGGTTACTCTAATGAACTTATCCTCTGCAGCAGAGGTAACTGGGTCTTCCCTTCCTGTGGCGGTCCTCATGAGAGCCAGTTTCATCATAGCGCTTGACGGTTTTGTGACTGCACTTGAAGAAACCTTCAAAGTTCTTGCCATTTTCCGAATTGACTGACCTTCATGTCTTAAAGTACTGATGGACTGTAATTTCTCTTTTCTTATTTGAGCTGTTCTTGCCATAATATGGACTTTGTCTTTTACCAAATAGGGCTATCTTCTGTATATCACTCCAACCTGGACACAACTGATTGGCTCAAACGAATTCAGAAGGAAAGAAATTCCACAAATTAACATTTAAGAAGGCACACCTGTTAAGTGAAATGCATTCCAGGTGACTACCTCATGAAGCTGGTTGAGAGAATGCCAAGAGTGTGCAAAGCTGCTATCAAGGCAAAGGGTGGCTACTTTGAAGATTCTCAAATCAAATATAATTTGATTTGTTTAACACTTTTTTTGGTAACTACATGATTCCACATGGGTTATTTCATAGTTTTGATGTCTTCACTATTATTCTACAATGTAGGAAATAGTAAAAATAAAGAAAAACCCTTGAATGAGAAGGTGTCCAAACTTTTGACTGGTACTGTAGGCCTAAAGGTTTTTACGCAAAATAACCCAATCAAAACGGAAAGCTCCTTGTTAAATTGGAATATGCCAGGCATATTGGCCCAAAATCAATTATGACCTATTGTATAGACAATAGAACAGAAATTAAATAAACTTTTAAGAGATCAGATGTTTTTGTTTATAAATACTTTGCTACAAGGACACACTTAATTAGCTACTGACCTTGATCCTTTCTTTTAGCATATGCATGTAGTAAGTACACCATCATGCTTTCGGGATATGTGTCTTTTCAGGTTCCACAATGATTCTTTGTGGACACTACATCACCGCACTCCCTCTCTTGCGCTTGGTCGTCATCTTTGTAAGTCACCTTGATTTTGCACCTGTGTGTTTTATCAGTTTCTTTATGAAAATATGTAGTAAACTCCATGACAGTAACTAAAGCATGGGGCTATAGCAGCACACAAGTAGACTACAGATGCATGCTGGGACGGGCATGCCCTGAGCTCATGAAGTGGGTGCTACTGGAGCACTATTGACACAACATTGGAGCGGGCAAGAAGGCTGACGCTCCAGCCTTTGGAAATACCACTCTGTGCTCCAGTCAAATTGGTTACACTGCTCCAGCTCCGCTCCACTTGCATACTCTGCAGCTGTGAGTCTTTCTGGGTAAGTCTCCAAGAGCTTTCCACACCTGGATTGAGCAGATTTGTCCATTTTAATATTTTTTTTATTCTTCAAGCTTTGTCAAATTGGTTGTTGATCATTGCTAGACAACCATTTTCAGGTCTTGCCATAGATTTTCAAGTAAATTGAAGACAAAACTAATTCAGTCACTCAGGAACTTTCTCTGCCTTCTTGATAAGCAACTCCAGCGTAGATTTGGCCTTGTATTTTAGGTTATTTTCCTGCTGAATGGGGAATTAATCTCCCAGTGTTTGGTGGAAAGCAGACTGAACCAGGTTTTCCTATAGAATTTTGCCTGTGCTTAGCTCCATTCCGTTTCTTTTGTTATCCTGAAAAACTCCCCAGTCGTTAACGATTACAAGCATACCCATAACATGATGCAGCCACCACTATGCTTGAAAATATGGAGATTGGTACTCAGTAATGTGTTGTATTGGATTTGACCCAAACATAAGACTTTGTATACTGGACAAACAGTAGATCAGTGACACAACATCTCCATAATAATAACCCATTTTAAATTCAAGCTGTAACACGTCAGATGTAGAAAAAGTAAAGGGGTGTGAATATTTTCTGAAGGCACTATATATTTTTCCATCAATGTAATTGTCTGCGTCACTTCCAATCGCCCATATATTTTTGGGCATATACAGTATATATATATATATACACACACACACATACATGCATATTTATAATTTTTTTAAATGTATATTTTCCTTTATTACCCTCCAACCCTATCACCCCTCCCCCAATTGGAGCAAACTAGTGAACAACAACGCTTAGGCCTGCATTTCCAGCTTATACATACTATATACATTTTATGGACACAGTCTATTTTACAATAGTTTTATTTTGCTTGTTTTCAGTCCTTCCTCAACCTCTCCCATCTATTTCGGATGTCCATCTGGTTTGATTTCTATTTGCCATATCTTTCAAACTGTGCGCTTCCACAAAAGTTCTTAACCTCTATACTTTTTACCCTATATATGTTTTACGGACACAGTATGTTTTACATTAGTTATCTTGTTGTTATTAGTATACTGTGTGTGTGTTAATACAATGCCCCCCTCCCCTCACACACACACGTGACAGCCATCACCTCCTCAATAAGGGCCAGAAGGCAGTCACAAGCCAGGCCACCTCTTCCTTCTGTCACTCCTGTTACTATGGTAACACCCCTCCCCCTCTCCCTCTCTCCGGTCCCTGTCTAGATGGAGAGACAATAGCCCATGCTGTGTGTGTGTGTGTTAATGCATATTCAGGGAGAAGGCAGTAGGTGTCTGTTGCCCAGCTGTGGTGTGTGTTTGTTATTCATATTAGAGCCCTAGAGGACAATGGAGGCAGCCAATATAATCAGCTTGGATGAGACCGACAAACACACAAACTGCTATTAATTCCCCCAGCCTTAGAACAGAACTTTGTCAGGTCACCTGAGAGGCAGTGAGGATCTCTAGGATCACTTTACCTGTTCAGTAAGCTGTAGTAGAGACAGATAGGATGACAGTTACCTATTACCTCTGTAGGTCCATTTACACACAGGTTGGTAACATTAATCACCAGGGAAAATAACATAACTATCCGGGGGGGGGGGGTTGAGAGAAAGGAGATGAGAGAGATGGGAAAGAGAGAAAGGAGATTGGAAGGAAAGAGAGGGGGATTGAGAGAGAATGGAGATGGAAGAGGGAAAGAGAGTGGGTTTGAGAGAGGGGGAGATGGAAGAGGGAAAGCGAGGGGGATTGAGAGCGATCGACAGAGAGAAAGGGGGAGAGAGCAACTATACCCAGGGGTGTAGCATTGTCCAGTGAGGAGGATGGGACACTAAATGCTAAATGAAACCTATAAATGACCAGTTAGCTGTCATCTGCACACCCAGACTGTCGTCTGCACACCCAGACTCCACTGATAACCCACATTACTTTCAAACTAAGCAATACTGTGTAGGAGAAAGTGACTGATTGCATCTTTATTGTTATAAATTGGATTAATAATTGGAATAATTCTATTTTTATTTCAGGATTGTGCCTGCTTTCATTATTTCTAACAATTTTATTTTTCTCTCCTCCACTCTTATCCTCTCTCTAATCCCCATTCCTCACTCCTCCTTCTCTCCACCCTGCCCAAGGGTCCCCGTTTAATCTACAATCAGACAGATTTGCTGAGGAGCAGTTGGTGCAGGGTGAACCAGAGGAGAGAGGGAGGAGGGGAGTGATAGACAGACAGACAGACAGACACAGAGGGAGAGATTGTAAGATGGGGGAGAGAGAAAGAGAATGTATAAAATAATCCTTTAATTTCCCTCTGGTTTAATTATCTACCTTTGTAGACAGCTCTGCTCTCTCCCTATCTCAGTGTTAAGTGTGTGTTTGTGGGTGTTAGAGGGCTGCTCCCCGTCTTAGCATTAAGTGTGTGTTAATAACACTGAATGGTCTGCGTTTTACAGAACCTGTCATTGCAATCCCACCATACACACACGACTGGATGAATGGAGAGAATAGATCACTTTCATGCTGCTCCAGCGCTTTGTGATGATGCGATCGAATATGCTATTACCATCATTTTGATGATGTATATGTAATCATCTATCTGTAATAATGTCTGGGGAAATGTGGTAGGTATGCATAAAATAACTCTAGGTTAATTCCATGAATTTAAACAATGGCTGTGAATGATAGCAACAATGATTCTCAAGTTCTACTTGTTATTTTGTCTCAGACATTCTGGCTCAGGCTGTTTTTGCCTGTGTGTGTGTGTGTGTGTGTGTGTGTGGAATACTCTTTGTTTGAACATGTGTTTTTGCGTGATGTTAATCAGATAAGTACTGTAGTCTCTACTTTTATGGTGTCCATTTTAGGACAGCTATATACATCTAAGTAAGTTGACAGCATTGTTCCTTCTAAACTGCGCAGGACTGCTACGCAGAAGAAATGCCAGAGACGCAAGATATTGAACTTCACTGAGTTCGCCCCATTAGTTTGCACTATATAGATCAACGTTTTATCTGTTATGGAATCAACATTATATCAGTTCCTTTTCAATGCAAAGATCCAAAACCAATCTTAATTTGCAAAATTGAGTCTGATTTTGTTTTAGGCAGAGCCAGAACGCCACGGAGTACAATTATATTGGCAGGGTAGCCCACGAGCAGTTTTCAGATCAGAGGGTAGAGCCGCGCGTGTGCACATTTGTGGATATTATTTGTTAGTTAGGGAGTTATTAGACCATGTTATTAGTATATGTCAGCAATGGAAAAGGAGTTACTGCTTCCGACAAGAGCAGAAAGCTTTAAATGTAGCCTACACGTTGTCTTTGAAAAGCCGATCAGGTAAAAAGCCTAATTAATGGGGCCGAGTTGTATTTCGAGACAGGCTTGAATATAAGCCAATAGGCAGAGGGGTAGGCTACATTGTCTTATTCTCTATATAGAAATAATAATTCATTTGAATTTGTAAAGTGGTTTCTTGCATCATACAATACAAGGCAATTTATAGTCACCTATTTGCCCATGGTGTTACAGACCAAGTAAAAAATAATTAATGTCAAGACTTTCATAATGTAAAAACGTTTTTAAACGTCTCATGCAAAGTAGGCTTGCATTGAACACCACATATAGGTTACTGTAGGCTATATCGTAGAAATCAAAAACTATTTCCATGTGAAAATGTTATGGGATTTGCTCCAATGGTTTTGTTGGTAGACCTATATTATGCTCAAATAGCCACAATAGCCTATTGGCTACTGTCTAAAACTGTAAGGGTACTGTAAACGCGTGCCGGAAGTTGCACAAAATTCTCACAATGTTCAAGTTTCCACACACAATACCTAAAATTTGCTCAGTGCACCAAAAAAAGGAACATTGGTTGTCAGAGGGGCACCATACTCCTTCCATTCCACAAAACCACATCACGTCTGTGGCCATGAAGGGCTTTGAAAGGCTGGTCACGGCTCACATCAACACCATTATCCCAGACACCCTACACCCACTCCAATTTACATACCGCACTAACAGATCCACAGATGATGCAATCTCTATTGCAGTCCACACTGCCCTTTCCCACCTGGACAAAAGGAACACCTATGTGAGAATGCTATTCATTGACTACAGCTCAGCGTTCAACACCATAGTGCCCTCAAAGCTCATCACTAAGCTAAGGACCCTGGGACTAAACACCTCCCTCTGCAACTGGAACCTGGACTTCCTGACGGGCTGCCCCCAGGTGGTAAGGGTAGGTAACAACACATGCGCCACGCTGATCTTCAACACGGGGGCCCCTCAGGGGTGCATGCTCAGTCCGCTCCTGTACTCCCTGTTCACTCATGACTGCACGGCCAGGCACGACTCCAACACCATCGTTAAGTTTGCTGATGACACAGCAGTGGTAGGCCTGATCACCGACAACGATGAGACAGCCTATAGGGAGGAGGTCAGAGACCTGGCCATGTGGTACCAGGACAACAACCTCTCCCTCAACGTGATCAAGACAAAGGAGATGATTGTGGACTACAGGAAAAGGAGGACTGAGCACGCCTACATTCTCATCGACAGGGCTGTAGTGGAGCAGGTTGAGAGCTTCAAGTTCCTTGGCGTCCACATCACCAACAAACTAACATGGTCCAAGCAAACCAAGACAGCCGTGAAGAGGGCACAACAAAACCTACTCCCCCCAGGAGATTGAAAAGATTTGGCATGGGTCCTCAGATCCTCAAAAGGTTTTACAGCTACCCCATCGAGAGCATCCTGACGGGTTGCATTACTGCCTGGTAAGGCAACTGCTCGGCGTCCGATCGCAAGGCACCACAGAGGGTAGTACAGCCCAGTACATCACTGGGGCCAAGCTTCCTGCCATCCAGGACCTCTATACCAGGGGGTGTCAGAGGAAGATTCAAATTGTCAAAGATTCCAGCCACCCTAGTCATAGACTGTTCTCTCTGCTACCGCACGGCAAGCGGTACCGGAGCGCCAAGTCTAGGTCCTAGAGGCTTCTAAACAGCTTCTACCCCCAAGCCATACGACTCCTGAACAGCTAATTACATGGCTACCCAGACTATTTGCATTGCCCCCCCCTACGCTGCTGCTACTCTGTTACTATCTATGCATAGACACTTTAACAACTCTACCTACATTTACATATGAACTCAATTACCTCGACACCAGTGCCCCCGCACATTGACTCTGTACCGGTACCCCTGTATATAGCCCCACTATTGTTATTTACTGCTGCTCTTTAATTATTTGTTATTCTTATCTCTTACTTTAAAAAAAAAAAAATCTTAACTGCATTGTTGGTTAAGGGCTTGTAAGTAAGCATTTCACTGCAAGGTCTACACCGGTTGTATTCGGTGCATGTGACAAATAAAATTTGATTTGAGATTCTTATGACTTTATGCCTAGCAGTGGAAGCTGCTGAAGGGAGGACGGCTCATAATAATGGCTGGAATAGAGTCAATGGAATGGTATCAACCACATGGGAAACCCATCATTGAGTTGTTTGATACCATTCCATTGACTCTATTCATCTGTTATTATGAGCTGTCCTTCCCTCAGCAGCCTCCACTGATGCCTATGTGTGGGTCCTTTTAGGAAAAAAGGCCTCTGCTTTGCTCTGTAGGTGACCTCCCCATGAACAGAAGGGGTGAATAGAGGGGCGTCCCAAATGGTTGAATAAAATGTTACATTGTCTCAGTAGTAATTCCTCAATAGTCAGCTGTTAGCCCCGCCTACTATTGTCCTCAGAGAAAACATAAACATAAACACACGGACACACATACACACAGCGCGCCACCCGCATCAGTCAGGCCTCACAAAACTGCCCACCACGCCCAGGCTTTGTCTGGCCATGTGGCCCCTGCTGCTGTGCTCATATGTGGCCCTTGGTAGGGACATCACACACACACAAGGGAGACGGCAATACATAGGCACATGCACATTTCGCCAAGAGCCAACCTTTTCCCCAGGCCAGGAGAACGGCAGGCAGGACAGAGAGAGAAAGACACATTGAGAGAGCCGACTGTTGTCTGGGGTGTGTGCTAGCAGTAAGGTTGGGGTTGGATGTAGGCCACTAAGAGTGCAAGGTAGGTCGAGGGTCATGCAAGTGTTCAGGGACGTCACACACCTCGCCATCGGCTGTTAGAGACCAGGGATGGTGGGGGTTGGGCCATGTGGGGTGTGTATGGGTCGTGTCGGGGTCTGTGTGTGTGAGGGGCGGTTTACCCCCTGGTGTAATGGGGCTGTGATGGCCATATTGTTTCCGGCTCATGCTGTGCTCTGGCCCTGGCAGCAGATGTGGTGGTACACACAACATCATTAATCACTGTCTACTGTGTGTGGTTGTCTGTGGGTGTCCATGTGTGATTCCAGTTGTATCTTTGAAAGCAGGTTTTGGTTATTGCAGTGTGTGTGTGTGTGTGTGTGAGAGAGAGAGATCTGTCCCCCTCGGGACTGAAGGGGTGTAACAGGGAACAGCAGTCTAATTTAAAGCATAGCTAGGGGGCCGTTGTGAGCCCACCCTTATAAAAGACACGCACACACACACACACACACTCATAAAAGGCACAGGAGGGTCATTACTAGTCTGAGGCTCTCCTCCTCTCTCTTCCTCTCTCCTCCTCTCCCACCTCCTCCCCCAGTCATTATCTCTGCAGAGGCCATTCACTAAGCAGGGGTCACCACCACGCCTTCAGGCACTAATAGCACACGTATCTGTGCTAGTTTACACCACCAAGCCTTCATAAAGGCTTACATGTGTGGCAGACATGGGGACACTTGACAAAAGGCAAAACGCACATCAACAATTGTGTACTGGTGCTCGGAAAATGTAAAAAGACATGAGAAAAAAAGTTGGAAAAGGATTTGCCGTTTGGGAGCAGGATTTGTTTCTTCTCGTGGTAGAACATAGGATGGGAATACATTTGAAAAGTTGTATTATTAGTCTATTTTGGCGATTTTGTTGAGATACTATAAACTACCATCTAGTCACTGCAATGCCCACTCATGATTCCAACCCATGCTGTTCTATACAGTGGGCTATATACTGTAGTTGTGATCTATACACAAATCCATTTTTATAGAAGAGGATGAAAAAGGTGTCCACAGGCTTGACGTCAAACCCACATGTCTTATTGGCCTACATGGACTTCTATTCTCCTACAGACACCTCTCTCTCTCCTCCCCTTTTAGTACGTCTATCTCCACCCCCCCTCTCTCTCCTCCCCTTTTAGTACGTCTATCTCCACCCCCCCTCTCTCTCCTCCCCATTTAGTACGCCTATCTCCACCCCCCCTCTCTCTCCTCCCCATTTAGTACGTCTATCTCCACCCCCCCTCTCTCTCCTCCCCTTTTAGTACGTCTATCTCCACCCCCCCTCTCTCTCCTCCCCTTTTAGTACGTCTATCTCCACCCCCCCTCTCTCTCCTCCCCATTTAGTACGTCTATCTCCATCCCCCCTCTCTCTCCTCCCCTTTTAGTACGTCTATCTCCACCCCCCCTCTCTCTCCTCCCCATTTAGTACGTCTATCTCCATCCCCCCTCTCTCTCCTCCCCATTTAGTACGTCTATCTCCATCCCCCCTCTCTCTCCTCCCCTTTTAGTACGTCTATCTCCACCCCCCTCTCTCTCT
This sequence comes from Salvelinus alpinus, assembly GCF_045679555.1. Lineage (NCBI taxonomy): Eukaryota > Metazoa > Chordata > Actinopteri > Salmoniformes > Salmonidae > Salvelinus > Salvelinus alpinus. Next base: position 27,778,262 of record NC_092114.1, read on the forward strand.
CCTCCCCTTTTAGTACGTCTATCTCCACCCCCCCTCTCTCTCCTCCCCTTTTAGCACGCCTATCTCCACCCCCCCCCCTCTCTCTCCTCCCCTTTTAGTCCACCTATCTCCACCCCCCCTCTCTCTCTCCTCCCCTTTTAGTACGCCTATCTCCACCCCCCCTCTCTCTCCTCCCCTTTTAGTACGCCTATCTCCACCCCACCCTCTCTCTCCCTTCCCTCGCTCTACCTCGCTCCCTTCTCTCTCTCTCTCTCTCCCTCCCCTCTCTCTACCTCGCTCACATCTCTCTCTCCACCCCTTTTAGTCCACCTATCTCCACCCCCCTCTCTCTCTCCCTCCCCTCTCTCTACCTCGCTCCCATCTCTCTCTCTTTCGCTCTCTTCCCCATCCACTCTTTCTTTCTCTCTCTCTCTTCCTATCTCTTTTCCATGTCTGTTTAAATCCTATGGTCAGTGGTATTGCTATGTATGACGATGATGGTGATATTTGTCCAGGTCTGTGTAATGAGTATTGATTTAGTTATTCTACCAGATCTCATTACAATACTGTTGATTCTGGGCTTTACAGATGAGATATACTAAGCACCGTACACTGTAGTGTATGCAGTGTGTGTTCGCCTCTCCGTCTGACCATCTGTCTGTCTAATTGTATTCTTACCAAGGGCACCATCGCTACAATACTGTCATTCACACTGACCTCAGACTGAAGAGATGTGTTTGGAAATAGCCTCCTGTTGTCAGCTTTGTCCCTTGTTTTAGCTAGGACACACACACACACACACACACAGATCTAATGGAGGAGCGTAGGGAGAGAGAAATGCTTGTGTCAGCATGTCACATAACAGATTTGACCGTCTTGTCCAGAAGAACATAGAGCCAAACCATCTCACACACACCCACACACAACCCCGCCTGTGAACCATCTTCAAGGTCGTGCCGACACCTGCTGCCACACACACACACACACACACACACACACACACACACACACACACACACACACACACACACACACACACACACACAAGATAAACATAACAGTCGCTCACTGTTTGTGTGTGTGTGTGTGTGTCTATAATCTGGTATCTTTAGCCCTTATTATGCTGTGTTGTAAGGGTGATGAGCTTAATAGCTAGTCCAGGCTAGCAGGCGGGTCAGTCTGCAGAGGCATGGGGAATAATATACAATTATATAACTTAAACTCTCTGCTCTGGTCTTAACAGGAATACTGTCACGGCGCAACACAGACCAAAACAAGCCAGTGACAATGCTAATTATTTTTTATTTTTTTTCATATCTGAGATCTTGTACGCTGAACTAGAATCTTTGCTGAAGTCTCTGTGACGTCAATGAATGTGTGTGTCCATATATGTGCATGTCCGTGCATGTGTGTTTCTGTGTGAGTGTGTGTGTTTCTGTGTGTGTGTGTGTGTGTGCACGTGTACTTTTATAGAAGTGATGGCTGTGTATTACTGAATCAGTGGAGAGAGCAACAACACCTGTTCAAGGATATGATGGATGCAGAACCCTATTCTCCCTGACAAGCCTAAACTAGGCCTCGATCCCTCCATACCTGCCTGTACCACTTTCTACCAGGCACAAAGTAGGAATACAAGAGTTGTTTAGAGAGAGAGAGAGTTAGAGAGAGAGAATGTATATGCAGTTTATATATAGATATAGATCTGTGTGAGTGTTTTTATTCGCTTGTCGATGAAGTTACATCATATAAACTACGCAAGGGGAAATGTATAATTGTTGCTTAGGCCAGTTGTTATTCCCAAGTGTACCTACTATCTAGGATGAGGTGACAAGGGGGGTAGTTCTAAGTGCAGCGAAGCCGGACAATTTTAGATTGCCGTAAAAGTGCTGACTTTCCTACACAGTCAGCACTTTGTGTGTTCTGTGGAGACGTGCTAAAATTAAGAGAGGGATAGTAAAAAAATAACTATAAAAAGAGAGAGGGAGGGAAGGGAGAAAAGAGGGTGAGCAGGTACAGCAGTACTATTCCCCTTGGTGCAGAACTCCTCTAACTCAGCAGAACCTGAACATACTGTACCTCTAGGTAGATTTATATTTGGCTTACGCAATGGTACAGGTTAACATTATCAGTGTCGTTCGTTTCTTCATCCACCCCTCCATTTATCCCTTTCACTCTAATCTTCCTCCATCACACCCCTCTCCACTCATTTCCCCTATCGCTCCACCCCTCCATCCTCCCACCCTCCCTCTCCCTCTCTCTGATCCTCTCTATGCCTAGACAGGCAAACAGATCTCAGTAAGAATAGGGAGGCTGTTGACAGATCTCAGTAAGAAGAGGGAGGCTGATGACAGATCTCAGTAAGAAGAGGGAGGCTGATGACAGAGCTCAGTAAGAAGAGGGAGGCTGATGATAGACAGATCTCATTAAGAGGAGGGAGGCTGATTACAGACAGAACTCAGTAGGAAGAGGGAGGCTGATGACAGATCTCAGTAAGAAGAGGGAGGCTGATGACAGACAGATCTCAGTAAGAGGAGGGAGGCTGATGACAGACAGATCTCAGTAAGAAGAGGGAGGCTGATGACAGACAGATCTCAGTAGGAAGATGGAGGCTGATGACAGACAGATCTCAGTAAGAAGAGGGAGGCTGATGACAGACAGATCTCAGTAGGAAGAGGGAGGCTGATGACAGACAGATCTCAGTAAGAAGAGGGAGGCTGATGACAGACAGATCTCAGTAGGAAGAGGGAGGCTGATGACAGATCTCAGTAAGAAGAGGGAGGCTGATGACAGACAGATCTCATTAAGAGGAGGGAGGCTGATGACAGAGCTCAGTAAGAAGAGGGAGGCTGATGACAGAGCTCAGTAAGAAGAGGGAGGCTGATGACAGACAGATCTCAGTAAGAAGAGGGAGGCTGATGACAGATCTCAGTAAGAAGAGGGAGGCTGATGACAGACAGATCTCTCAAGCCTGTCCGGGGTTTCCAGGGGTTCCAGTATAGGGTTGGGATACATTCCATTTAAACTAATTCAGTTAATTTGCTCAACCTGGGTTGGGGTCAATTCTCTATCAATTAATTCAGTCCATTTCAATTCATTCAACTCCACCTTCGATTGACGATACCAAAGAGCTATACAATAAGCTGCTTCACAGGCCTGTCACTCAGGTCCCATCCATCCCTGTAGGTTGTGTTTTGCCTTCACCTTTCTGCTAGGACAGGCTGAATAATTCTCTTTGCTGTGAAATGGAACACACTCATACACTACCAGTCAAAAGTTTGGACACACCTACTCATTCAAGGGTTTTTCTTTATTTTACTATTTTCTACATTGTAGAATAATAGTGAAGACATCAAAACTATGAAATAGCACATATGGAATTATGTAGTGATAAATATATTTTAGATTTTAGATTCTTCAAAGTAGCCACCCTTTGCCTTGATGACAGCTTTGCAGACTCTTGGCATTCTCTCATCCAGCTTCACCTGGAATGCTTTTCCAACAGTCTTGAAGGAGTTCCCACATATGCTGAGCACTTGTTGGCTGCTTTTTCTTCACTCTGCGGTCCAACTCATCCCAAACCATCTGAATTTGGTTGGAAAAGGTTGGGTGATTGTGGAGGCCAGGTCATCTGATGCAGCACTCCATCACTCCCCTTCTTGGTCAAATAGCCCTTACACAACCAGGAGATGTGTTGGGTCATTGTTCTGTTGAAAAACAAATGATAGTCCTACTAAGCGTTAACCAGATGCGATGCCGTATCGCTGCAGAATGCTGTGGTAGCCATGCTGGTTAAGTGTGCCTTGAATTCTAAGTAAATCCCAGACAGTGTCACCAGCAAAGCACCCCCACACCATCACACCTCCTCCTCCATGCTTCACGGTGGAAACCACACATGTAGAGATCATCTGTTCACCTACTCTGTGTCTCCCAATGACACGACGGTTGTAACCACAAATCTCAAATTTGGACTCATCAGACAAAGGACAGATTTCCACCGGTCTAATGTCAATTGCTCATGTTTCTTGGCCCAAGCAAGTCTCTTCTTCTTATTGGTGTCCTTTAGTAGTGGTTTCTTTGCAGCAATTTGACAATGATGGCCTGATTCACACAGTCTCCTCTGATCAGTTGATGTTGAGATGTGTCTGTTACTTGAACTCTGTGAAGCATTTATTTGGGCTCCAATCTGAGGTGCAGTTAACTCTAATGAACTCTAATAAAGAAAAACCCTTGAATGAGTAGGAGTGTCCAAACCTTTGACTGATACTGTACCTATGCATGGAAGCAAGCACACTCGCATGGTTAAAGTGCACACACACACTTGCAGGCAGGCAGGCACACACATTCACACTCACATGCATGCTTAAAACGCGTGCACACACATTTTCAGCCCATACAGAAGCCCATACAGGGATTTCCTTCAGATGGCTCCCTTTTTCATTCTTCACCCTGTGGAGGTTCCTGGAGCCATTGAAATGAGCGGATACGTGGGAAGAACAAAGTGATGTGCGTGTGTCACCATAACAAGTGTCCTCCTTCATCCCCTCATGTAATATGTAACTGAAGGTTGAGGAGGAACCTTTCTTCTTTGAAAATCAATTCAGACGATGAGTCACTTGTTGCCTAACCCTCTGAGTCGGTTCTCTTCTGAGTCTCACAGAGAAGGAAGGTAAACTAACATTGTCTGGGCAACAATCTACTATAGTTGTTACAATCAAATAGTTACAATCCTGCTTCTCCACATCCACCCTTTGTAAAAGTGAGTCAATTTCAGAATTACACTTTGATGTTAATCATACTCTTATTTGTTTCATAGCAACGTCCCAAAGCCCTAAAACGTCACCAACATCAAACAATCTGTACAATGTTAGCTAGAACCCTCCCAACACAGTCTGTACAAAGATACGGGCTGAGTCATACATACAGTGGTGCACCCGTGGATGTGTTGACGTCTAAAGCCGTCACACACGGGCACATGCCATCCTGATGTCATAACGTTGTCTTTACGTTCTATTCTAACCTCAGAAGACCAACAATATCCTAAGATAGGTCTTATGTTGCCTTAGATGGCCTGCCCATGGAACTGTATGTGCAAGGTTGAGAACAAGTGGTCTACATGTAGATGGCACCACTAACTTCCTGCTATCTGCCTCTGACCCAAGGTAGAGTGTGTGGTTGTCTACTGTGTAAATCCCCCCACATGAAGATTGGCTGTCCCCAGCTAAGGCCTTGTCAAACAAACCTTTTAAGGTTGCATCAGACTTCTGCAGTGTAGCAAAATGTTGTGGAACATCCCATTGCACCTCTAACCCAGACACATCAGCAACAGGTAGAGGGGTCCCCACATACTTCTCAAGACACCACTGGCGGCGTGACTTTCTGGGCCCTTTGGTTCCCCCCTCACACAGAGTATCACACAAGTCAGGCAGAGGTTGTAAACCAGCTTTGGCCTGGGCACGAGTGACAACTGAGCATGACACATAAACATCAGACCGGCAAACTGACTGCTCATATAGCTGACCCCCCACACTTCCCAACAGATCAGAGAGTACAGGCACATCCCTTCCCAAAATCATCTCAAAAGGTAGCTTCTTCACTACCCCAACTTTGAGGAGGTATTTCTGACCCTGAATCTCAACTGTGAGTTCAGCTGTGGCTTCTTGGGTATTCTTGGGTATTTTCTCCCATTCTGCTCTACAGATCCTCTCATGTCAGGTTGGATGGGGAGCTTTGCTGCACAGCTATTTTCAGGTCTCTCCAGAGATGTTCGATCGGGTTCAAGTCCGGGCTCTGGCTGGGCCACTTAAGGACATTCAGAGGCTTGTCCCGAAGCCACTCCTGCGTTGTCTTGGCTTTGTGCTTAGGGTCGTTGTCCTGTTGGAAGGTGAACCTTCGCCCCAGTCTGAGGTCTGGAGCAGGTTTTCATCAAGGGTCTCTGTACTTTGCTCTGTTCATCTTTGCCTCGATCCTGACTAGTCTCCCAGCCCCTGCTGCTGGAAAACATCCCCACAGCATGATGCTGCCACCACCATGCTTCACCGCCAGATGTGACGCTTGGCAATCAGGCCAAAGAGTTCAATCTTGGTTTCATCAGACCAGAGAATCTTGTTTTTCATGGTCTGAGAGTCTTTAGGTGCCTTTGGCAAACTCCAAGCGGGCTGTCATGTGCCTTTTACTGAGGAGTGGTTTCTGTCTGGCCACTCTACCATAAAGGCCTGATTGGTGGAGTGCTGCAGAGATGGTTGTCCTTCTGGAAGGTTCTCCCATCTCCACAGAGGAACTCTAGAGCTCTATCAGAGTGACCATCAGGTTCTGGGTCACCTCCCAGACAAAGGCCCTTCTCCCCCGATTGCTCAGTTTGGCCGGGCGGACAGTTGTAGGGTTAAGTCTTGGTGGTTCCAAACGTTTTCCATTTAAGAATGATGGAGGCAACCGTGTTCTTAAAGACCTTCAGTGCTGCAGAAATCCAATCAAGTTGTAGAAACATCTCAAGAATGATCAATGGAAACAGGATGCACCTGAGGCCAATTTTGAGTCTTATAGCAAAGGGCCTGAATACTTATGAAAATAAGGTATTTCTGTTTTACATTTTTTATAAATTAGCTAAAATTACTAAAAACCTTGCTTTGTCATTATTGGGTATTGTGTGAAGATTGATGAGGATTTTTTATTTACTTAATCCATTTTAGAATAAGGCTGTAATGTAACAAAATGTGGAAAAAGTCAAGGGGTCTGAATTCTTTCTGAATGCAATGTATATCGGATTATATACAGTATTTTATGCACACACACATTCACACATTAACAAACACTTACGCGCACACACTCACTCATGCATACACACACACAAACACGTGTTCACGTCTTTAGAATCTGCTCTGTTAATTGATTAAATGTACATTTGTCTTCAATCATGATCATCAATCAACCATTGGTACCACTCTGCTCTGTATCTCTGTCACTGTGATGTATGAAGGTATCTTCTCATCATTACCATGACATGTCTATAACTTCCCTCTGATTACAATACGCTGTTGAAGTGGTGTGTGTATATTTGTGTGTGCTTGTGTGCATGAGAGTGTGTGTGTCAGAAATATTTTTATATGTCAACAGTGAGATCATTTGGCTGTTGATTGATACACTTGTGTGGACATGCCTGCTGCAAGAACAGTGTTGATTAGGCTTCCTAATTATACCAGCCAGATCGCTCTAGATTGACTTTGAAATTGGATGTCTGTCCATGTCCTGAGGACGTCGAGAAATGCACTCTAAACTGGACACTAGGGGAAATGGTGAGTGCTAACATCAAATGTTTTATTACCTTATCCTAAATCTTAACCCTTAATCATTCGGAATGAATGCCCAAATGTAATGTTTTAACCTTATCCAAAAACTTAAAGGGGATTTTCACCCTGGCTCTCCCACAGCATATAGTCATTACATTTTTGTCATAAACATCAACATTATCCAAACCACAAGCTAGAACGAGTGCATTTTAATTTCACTGGTAGAATCGGGAAGTTTCAACTTCTTTTGAATTTGTTTGCTCATTATGAACCAATAAGTCCAGCGTTCATAGTGAATGCAGATACCGCCCAGCTAGGAAGGTGGGGCATGCCCACAAACTTGGTTCATGGCGTTGTTTACTTCGAACGACCAACACACAGTAATCTCAGAAATCTAGGGGTCTCTTTGTTTTTCACTAACGTTTGTCATCTTACCCGTGTGGTGTTCTGTTTGGCTGTGTTAATTACAAACAAGTTATATTTTACCGTACTACCTACAAGAGATTTACCCTGTTGCTGTTAGTGGTTTGCAGCTAACAAGAAGGATGTTTGTTGTGATCAAAGATTATCAGAGAGATTTTCAGGCTAAACGGATGGGGAATCCATTTAGATGACAGCTGAGAATTGATGCGATACCATAGTTTTCGCCCTTCATAACAAAACGGAAGGTTCTCGATTAGAGGTAACATTAGCTGGACTAGGTAAATTAGCTATGTTACCTAATGTTACAGTCCTTTATTGAGCTGTGAATACCATCAGCTATATTAAAAGGCTAGCTATCTTTTGGATACACACTGCTAAACTGGTAGCTACCTTCAGCAGAGTAAACATGTTTGTCTGTTCGTTCTATCTTTGACTAATGTTAGCTAACGTAAGCTAGCTAACATTAGCAAGTAAGAGTATCTAAATCTGGTAGCCATAAATTCCACCCGGGTCTGGAAAACACAAAAAATAAAATTGTCAATATAGCCAACACTATATTGGTAGTAATGGTGAATGTGTATAAATTGTCTATGTTTGGTTAGTTAGTTCTCAGCTGGCTAGCAATCTTGTTTCCAATTTAGTGACGTTAACTAGCTAACAGCAAGCTGACAATATTTAAATGTCCAGGTTAGCTGTGCTAAGCTAGCCAGTCTAATAGAGATCAATACAATTAGTTGGGTGGTTAAATTGTGCATTGTTTTGTTATTGGGGGTATATAATCTGATTCCACCAGCATGTGTTTTCAACCCCTAGCTCTGAACAAGGTGAAGGTTTGTTGGCAAAAATATTTACAGGCTAAGATCAATTTAAGGTAAGCATGGCATAAACAGGAATTGGGTAGTGTTTGTATGGGTTTGTGTTTGTGTTTGTGTTGTGGGGTTACAGGGGGTTAGGTGTAGTTACTGGTGGTTAGATGTAGCCTGAGGACCACAGTACCTTCCAGACCATGTGATCAATTTAGTCTACTCTTTTTCTCTTTTTCACTTTTCTCTTTATAAAACTCAGGCAGTGGTGAAAAAAGTATTCAATTGTCATACCTGAGTTAAAGATACCTTAATAGAAAATGAAAGTCACCCAGTAAAATACTACTTGAGTAAAAGTCTAAAAGTATTTGGTTTTAAATATACTTAAGTATCAAAGTAAATGTAATTGCTAAAATCTACTTAAGCATATATATAAAAAAAAATAAACAGTACCAGTCAAAAGTTTGGACAAACCTTCTCATTCAAGGGGTTTTCTTTATTTTTACTATTTTCTACATTGTAGAATAATAGTGAAGACATCAAAGCTATGAAATAACACATATGGAATCATGTAGTAACCAAAAAAGTGTTAAACAAATCAAAATAGATTTTATATTTGAGATTCTTCAAAGTAGCCAACCTTTGCCTTGATGACAGCTTTGCACACTTGCCATTCTCTCACCCAGCTTCACCTGGAATGCTTTTCCAATAGTCTTGAAGGAGTTCCTACTTATGCTGAGCACTTGTTGGCGGATTTTCTTTCACTCTGCGGTCCAACTCATCCCAAACAATCTCAATTGTGTTGAGGCCAGGTGATTGTGGAGGCCAGGTCATCTGATGCAGCGCTCCATCACTCTTCTTGGTCAAATAGCCCTCACACAGCCTGGAGGTGTGTTGGGTCATTGTCCTGATGAAAAACAAATGATAGTCCAACTAAGCGCAAACCAGATAGTATGGCGTACACTGCAGAATGCTGTGGTAGCTATGCTGGTTAAGTGTGCTATGAATTTCATAGTTTTCTACAATGTAGAAAATAGTAAAAATGAAGAAAAACCCTTGAATGAGTAGGTGTGTCCAAACCTTTGACTGGTACTGCATATATATATATATACACGTATATACAGTGGGGAGAACAAGTATTTGATACACTACCGATTTTGCAGGTTTTCCTACTTACAAAGCATGTAGAGGTCTGTAATTTTTATCATAGGTACACTTCAACTGTGAGACGGAATCTAAAACAAAAATCCAGAAAATCACATTGTATGATTTTTAAGTAATTCATTTGCATTTTATTGCATGACATAAGTATTTGATCACCTACCAGCCAGTAAGAATTCCGGCTCTCACAGACCTGTTAGTTTTTCTTTAAGAAGCCCTCCTGTTCTCCACTCATTACCTTTATTAACTGCACCTGTTTGAACTCGTTACCTGTATAAAAGACACCTGTCCACACACTCAATCAAACAGACTCCAACCTCTCCACAATGGCCAAGACCAGAGAGCTGTGTAAGGACATCAGGGATAAAATTGTAGACCTGCACAAGGCTGGGATGGGCTACAGGACAATAGGCACACAGCTTGGTGAGAAGGCAACAACTGTTGGCGCAATTATTAGAAAATGGAAGAAGTTCATGATGATGGTCAATCACCCTCGGTCTGGGGCTCCATGCTAGATCTCACCTCGTGGGGCATCAATGATCATGAGGAAGGTGAGGGATCAGCCCAGAACTACACGGCAGGACCTGGTCAATGACCTGAAGAGAGCTGGGACCACAGTCTCAAAGAAAACCATTAGTAACACACTACGCCGTCATGGATTAAAATCCTGCAGCGCACGCAAGGTCCCCGTGCTCAAGCCAGCGCATGTCCAGGCCCGTCTGAGGTTTGCGAATGACCATCTGGATGATCCAGAGTAGGAATGGGAGAAGGTCATGTAGTCTGATGAGACAAAAATAGAGCTTTTTGGTCTAAACTCCACTCGCCGTGTTTGGAGGAAGAAGAAGGATGAGTACAACCCCAAGAACACCATCCCAACCGTGAAGCATGGAGGTGGAAACATCATTCTTTGGGGATGCTTTTCTGCAAAGGGGAAGGGACGACTGCACCGTATTGAGGGGAGGATGGATGGGGCCATGTATCGCGAGATCTTGGCCAACAACCTCCTTCCCTCAGTAAGAGCATTGAAGATGGGTCGTGGCTGGGTCTTCCAGCATGACAACGACCCGAAACACACAGCCAGGGCAACTAAGGAGTGGCTCCGTAAGAAGCATCTCAAGGTCCTGGAGTGGCCTAGCCAGTCTCCAGACCTGAACCCAATAGAAAATCTTTGGAGGGAGCTGAAAGTCCGTATTGCCCAGCGACAGCCCCAAAACCTGAAGGATCTGGAGAAGGTCTGTATGGAGGAGTGGGCCAAAATCCCTGCTGCAGTGTGTGAAAACCTGGTCAAGAACTACAGGAAACGTATGATCTCTGTAATTGCAAACAAAGGTTTCTGTACCAAATATTAAGTTCTGCTTCTCTGATGTGTTACATACTTATGTCGTGCAATAAAAGGCTAATTTAATTACTTAAAAATCATACAATGTGATTTTCTGGATTTTTGTTTTAGATTCCGTCTCTCACAGTTGAAGTGTACCTATGATAAAAAATTACAGACCTCTACATGCTTTGTAAGTAGGAAAACCTGCAAAATCGGCAGTGTATCAAATACTTGTTCTCCCCACTGTATATATATATATATATTTATGTATCTCTGTCCCTGTCTCTCTCCTTCTCCCCTACCTTCCCTCCCCCTCTCTCAAATGATAAACTGTAGCTTTATGTCAGTCTGTGAGGTTACAGTGGCATGGTCCTGACCTGCAGTAGGGTCTACCAGCTCACACACTCTAAACACTGGTGGTTCTGTCTCTGTTCATATTTAGCTGTAGAGGACGGTGACACAGCCAAACACAAACTCCATGTCATCACATCACTAGGCTATTACTGGTGCTGTCTCCCCCCTGGCTCATTAATCTGCTTTCCTACGTTGGCACTTTTGCTGTGTGTGTGTGTGCGTGCGTGCGTGCGTGCGTGTGTGTTTGCATTTGCTTGTGTGTGTGCTTATGTACGTACGTCATGTATGTGTGTGCTTATGTACGTACGTGATGTATGTGTGTGCTTATGTACGTATGTGATGTATGTGTGTGCTTATGTACGTACGTGATGTATGTGTGTGCTTATGTACGTATGTGATGTATGTGTGTGCGTAATGTACGTACGTGATGTATGTGTGTGCTTATGTACGTACGTGATGTATGTGTGTGTGCTTATGTACGTACGTGATGTATGTGTGTGCGTAATGTACGTACGTGATGTATGTGTGTGCGTAATGTACGTACGTGATGTATGTGTGTGCGTAATGTACGTACGTGATGTATGTGTGCGTAATGTACGTACGTGATGTATGTGTGTGCTTAAGTACATACTTTTCTGGAGTAACTTGATAGTTCTAAAATCCACATATGATTCTATAGAATGGAATAGAACATATTTCAACATTCATCTTGGTGTGTTCCTATGTGTGTGCTGATCACTGCAGAAAAGGGAAGCTTAGAGACACAGTGGTGGAGGAGGGCACTGTGAATATGAAGTAGTGGTAAATTACCTTGCATCACATCAAACAGCCTGCAAGACCAGGGTTATTATGCTGACACACACACACACGCACCAGAGCGATCATGCTGAGAGCCAATTCGACCCCATTTTCCTCCTGATTATCATCTGATTATCATATCATTATTCCTAACATGATAGGTAAGCGTCTGCAACAGTCTATAAGGATAACATCTAGTCTAGACTAGACTCTAGAGATTATGACATATACTTTATCTCTGTAGGATGTCTTAGCTTCTCATACAGAATCAGTATTCTACCACCTCGTTCTGTCTGCCTGTCGTGCTCCTTGGAGAGATAAAGGGCGGGAGAGGAGAGAGGAGAGATAGAGAGTGTGTGTACAGTATGTATGTACAGTGGGGAGAACAAGTATTTGATACACTGACAATTTTGCAGGTTTTCCTACTTACAAAGCATGTAGAGGTCTGTAATTTTTATCATAGGTACACTTCAACTGTGAGAGAAGGAATCTAAAACAAAAATCCAGAAAATCACATTGTATGATTTTTAAGTAATTAATTTGCATTTTATTGCATGACATAAGTATTTGATACATCAGAAAAGCAGAACTGAATATTTGGTACAGAAACCTTAGTTTGCAATTACAGAGATCATACGTTTCCTGTAGTTCTTGACCAGGTTTGCACACACTGCAGCAGGGATTTTGGCCCACTCCTCCATACAGACCTTCTCCAGATCCTTCAGGTTTCGGGGCTGTCGCTGGGCAATACGGACTTTCGGCTCCCTCCAAAGATTTTCTATTGGGTTCAGGTCTGGAGACTGGCTAGGCCACTCCAGGACCTTGAGATGCTTCTTACGGAGCCACTCCTTAGTTGCCCTGGCTGTGTGTTTCGGGTCGTTGTCATGCTGGAAGACCCAGCCACGACCCATCTTCAATGCTCTTACTGAGGGAAGGAGGTTGTTGGTCAAGATCTCGCGATACATGGCCCCATCCATCCTCCCCTCAATACGGTGCAGTCGTCCTGTCCCCTTTGCAGAAAAGCATCCCCAAAGAATGATGTTTCCACCTCCATGCTTCACGGTTGGGATGGTGTTCTTGGGGTTGTACTCATCCTTCTATTCCTCCAAACACGGCGAGTGGAGTTTAGAGCAAAAAGCTCTATTTTTGTCTCATCAGACCACATGACCTTCTCCCATTCCTCCTCTGGATCATCCAGGTGGTCATTGGCAAACTTCAGACGGGCCTGGACATGCGCTGGCTTGAGCAGGGGGACCTTGCGTGCGCTGCAGGATTTTAATCCATGACGGCGTAGTGTGTTACTAATGGTTTTCTTTGAGACTGTGGTCCCAGCTCTCTTCAGGTCATTGACCAGGTCCTGCCGTGTAGTTCTGGGCTGATCCCTCACATTCCTCATGATCATTGATGCCCCACGAGGTGAGATCTTGCATGGAGCCCCAGACCGAGGGTGATTGACCGTCATCTTGAACTTCTTCCATTTTCTAATAATTGTGCCAACAGTTGTTGCCTTCTCACCAAGCTGCTTGGCTATTGTCCTGTAGCCCATCCCAGCCTTGTACAGGTCTACAATTTATCCCTGATGTCCTTACACAGCTCTCTGGTCTTGGCCATTGTGGAGAGGTTGGAGTCTGTTTGATTGAGTGTGTGGACAGGTGTCTTTTATACAGGTAACGAGTTCAAACAGGTGCAGTTAATACAGGTAATGAGTGGAGAACAGGAGGGCTTCTTAAAGAAAAACTAACAGGTCTGTGAGAGCCGGAATTCTTACTGGTTGGTAGGTGATCAAATACTTATGTCATGCAATAAAATGCAAATTAATTACTTAAAAATCATACAATGTGATTTTCTGGATTTTTGTTTTAGATTCCGTCTCTCACAGTTGAAGTGTACCTATGATAAAAATGACAGACCTCTACATGCTTTGTAAGTAGGAAAACCTGCAAAATCGGCAGTGTATCAAATACTTGTTCTCCCCACTGTATGTGCATGTGTGTGTGTGTGTGTGTGTGTGTGTGTGTGTGTGTGTGTGTGTGTGTGTGTGTGTGTGTGTGTGTGTGTGTGTGTGTGTGTGTGTGTGTGTGTGTGTGTGTGTGTGTGTGTGTGTGTGTGTGTGTGTGTGTGTGTGTGTGTGTGTGTGTGTGTGTGTGTGTGTGTGTGTGTGAGTTTGCTTGTCCGTGTGTGTGTGTCTAAGATATCATGCATCATGACTTCACAGACACAAGGCTTATCCAAACCTGAGGCTTTGTTTGCTGATGATCTGGTGCTTCTGTCACCAACCAATGAGGGCCTACAGCAGCACCTAGATCTTCTGCACAGATTCTGCCAGACCTGGGCCCTGACTTTATATCTCAGTAAGACCAAAATAATGGTGTTCCAAAAAAGGTCCAGTCGCCAGGACCACAAATACAAATTCCATCTAGACACCATTGCCCTAGAGCACACAAAAGCTATACATACCTTGGCCTAAACATCAGCGCCACAGGTAACTTCCACAAAGCTGTGAACAATCTGAGAGACAAGGCAAGAAGGGCATTCTATGCCATCAAAAGGAACTTAAAATTCGACATACCAATTAGGATCTGGCTAAAAAATACTTGAATCAGTTATAGAACCCATTGCCCTTTATGGTTGTGAGGTCTGGGGTCCGCTCACCAACCAAGAATTCACAAAATGGGACAAACACCAAATTGAGACTCTGCATGCAGAATTCTGCAAATATATCCTCTGTGTACAACATAGAACACCAAATAATGCATGCAGAGCAGAATTAGGCCGATACCCGCTAATTATCAAAATCCAGAAAAGAGCCGTTCAATTCTACAACCACCTAAAAGGAAGAGACTCCCAAACCTTCCATAACAAAGCCATCACCTACAGAGAGATGAACCTGGAGAAGAGTCCCCAAAGCAAGCTGGTCCTGGGGCTCTGTTCACAAACACAAACAGAGCCCCAGGACAGCAACACGATTAGACCAAATCAAATCATGAGAAAACAAAAAGATAATTACCTGACACTTTGGAAAGAATTAACAAAAAAACAGAGAAAGCTATTTGGCCCTTAACAGAGAGTACACAGTGGCAGAATACCTGACCACTGTGACTGACCCAAACTCAAGGAAAGCTTTGACTATGTACAGACTCAGTGAGCATAGCCTTGCTATTGAGAAAGGCCGCAGTAGGCAGATCTGGCTTTCAAGAGAAGACAGGCTATGTGCACACTGCCCACAAAATGAGGTGGAAACTGAGCTGCACTTCCTAACCTCCTGCCCTTTAACCATTTGTACATCGTTACAACACTGTACATATATATATATAATATGACATTTGTAATGTCTTCATTCTTTTGGAACTTCTGTGAGTGTAATGAGAGAGAGAGAGAGAGAGAGAGATGCCTTTGTTCAAAGAAAGATAATTAGAGGAAAAAGGACAGTGGCCGTGTCAGAAAGCTGTCTTGCTTACTACTAACTAAACTACACTGTCTACCTATCGTACTACATACTATTTAGAACACACTGTTTAGTAAAAACAAATGCAGTAAGAACCAAATATCAACATACTAGGCTCATCCATACTGAGAATATGTCATTTAATGCACAAATGTGTGGATTCCGGCCATTCGTTCATTTTGGTAGAGTGCGTCACCTTATGTGATTATCAGGATTCTCTTCCTCATTAGTGTGCAGTGAATTCTACTAGATGAAAAGCCAAAATGAGTATGTCATCCTGGCATTTAAAGCATACACATTTTTCTAAATTTCACATACTGTAAAACGTTCTATTTTCGCGTACCCAAAGTGCTTGCTATTTAGAACGCAAGTACGGTTATTTGGACATGGCCAGTTTAAAAAGCCACAGAGAGAGAAGGAGAGTGAGAGAGAAATAAAGGAGAGAGAGAAATAAACAGAGATCTGTAGTCATTTAGACAAGTTACCTTGACTTTCTTAAGCACTGGGCCTATGGTGGTCTGCTTGAAACATGTAGGTTTTACAGACAGGGTCAGGGACAGGTTGAAAATGTCATTGAAGACACTTTCCAGCTGATCAGCGCATGCTCTGAGTACACGTCCTGGTAATCCATCTGACCCCACGGCCTTTTAACTTGTTTAAAGGTTTTCCCCACATCGGCTACGGAGAGCAAGACCACATAGTCGTCCAGGAACAGCAGTTGCTCTCATGCATGGTTCAGTGTTGCTTGTCTCAAAATGAGCATAGAGGGCATTTAGATTGTCTTGTAACCTCGTGTCACTGGGCAGCTCACGGCTGGGTTTACCTTTGTAATCCGTGATAGTTTGCAAGCCCTGCCACATCCGACGAGCGCCAGAGCTGGCATAGAATCCTATCTTAGTCCGGTATTGATGCTTTGCCAGTTTGATGGCTTGTCGGAGGACGTAGCGGGATTCCTGACGTAGTCAGGATTAGTATCCAGCTCCAGCGGCAGCTCTAGCGTTTAGCTCAGTGTGGATGTTGTTTGTAATCCATGGCTTCTGGTTGGGATATGTACAGTAAGTACTGTCACTGTGGGGATGACGTCGTCGATGGACATATTAATGAATCCGCTGACTAATGTGGTAAATTCCTCAATGTTATCGGATGAATCCCGGAACATATTCCAGTCTGTGCTTGCGAAACTATTTACATGCTATTCAAATTACAGCATTAATATATGGGAATAATGATGCCACACCATAGGTGGAGAGAGAGATGGTGTAATAAAAGGGGTGAGGAAGGGAAGAAAAACTGTTCAATAAAGCAATGATTAACGTCTTATTGCGTGTCTGTCATACAGTTAAACTATTAATGTACCAAACAGACGGGAATCTGTATTAAACTTTCATTAATAAAGTGTTGAATATAGACCTCTGGTCCTCTGTAGCTCCGTTGGTAGAGCATGGCACTTGCAAGTTGCAACGTCAGGATAGTGGGTCCAGTTCCCGGGACCATCCCTCCCACCCCCCTGAATCAGCTGTGTAGTGCTAGGGCAAAACCAAAACATGCACCCAGGGTGGGCCCCAGGACCAAGTTTGGGAAACCCTGCCCTAGGGAGTTAATACTGTATGATAATAAAACGATCTGGAGAAATGAATGAGGAGAACCATGTAGCTGCACTGTGGGGGGTAGGGAAGGACGAGAGAGAGACACAGAGCGAGAGACAGAGAGAGAGAAGGTGAGAGATCAAGAAGAGGAGGAAGAGAAGAGAGCAGTTTGTGGTGATGTATTTCGTTCTCTCTTCAGATGGAGAATCCTGTAGTAATAAATCATATTACAGATGAATCCTCCTGATAAACAATTACTTTCATGGAAATAAACTCATAACTGCCAGTTTATCACACACTGTCAACAATGGGAGTGAGAGATGGGCACCAAAACAAAGAAATAATCATGTATTCCATTGCTCCTACACTAACATTACCACCTTATTGGAAATGCAAACAAATTACACAATCAACTGCTGGTCAAAAACTAGTGGACAGAAACATTACTATGCAGCATAGAATGTACTTTTCTTTCAGGAATAAATCTGTGGTAGAAATCAAGTGTTCCAGGACGAATGTAATTCTCAGAAGGGGAAGTGTGTTGTGATTTCTCTGCTTTTTACTTTTAATGCCTTTTTCTTTACCACCACTCCTTCATTTTTTTCTTGTTTGACAATTTCTTTCTACTTTTCTTCTCCTTTTTTCACGTCCACTAGCAGAGATCTCGATAGAGAGACTCATCCCTTGCGACAGGCGATCAGGCGATCTGTTTATTCTGCTTCCATAGATCCAGACTAGACTTCCTCCCATGTCCCTCTCTTCTCTCTCTGCCTTTCTCCTCGCTTCCTCTCCTCTGCCTGCCTTTCTCTTCTCTACCTCTTCTCCCCACTGCTTCTCCTCCCTCCATCTTCCCTGCCAAGCTCTCGCCTCCCTTCTTTTACTCCACCACACCCACTCTCATCTACCTCTCTCTATTCCATCTCTCTCCTCAATCTCCCTCTCTCCTCTCCCTGGCTTAACCATGTAGCTCCTACCATTTGGAATAAGGTATGACTTATTTATATAGCTAGACTGATAAAGCACCATAAATATCCTCTAACTGTTCAAGCTTCTCTCGTCTTATAGTGGTGCCTCTCTAGAGGGGGTTGATGGGAAATCTATTACATCATCCAGAATCTCTGGTACCATGATCTCACGAGCGTCTTCTCCTCGTCTCCTCATCTCCTCTCCTTCACCCAAACTGGGCGTAACATTCCTAACATAACATAACATAACATTCCTAACTAGTCAAGAAAGTATCAAATCATTAATCTATACTATATGACAGGAACTTGACAGGCGTTCACATGAGACCAGACGCAGAGCAACAGTAGAGACTCAAGCCAAAGGGTAATGTGAAAACAATAGGAATCTCGGACCACACTAATTCTGGTTCCTAAGCAAGAAATGGTTGTATGGAAGGGGTTCTACAGCAGTGGTTCTATGGAAGGGGATCTACGGCAATGGTTCTGTTTTAGCTGTTGAGTGTCAGTGGTTCTATTGAGGTCTGGCAGGTTCGGCGGGGGTTATGGTTCCCCAGTGTGTGTTTCAGACAGTGGTTCTACCAGAGATCGATTCTCTCCTGTTGTGTGGGAGCGAAGGAAGGAAGGGGGAGGGGAGTGAGGGTGGGGAGTGAGGGTGGGGAGTGAGGGTGGGGGTGGGGGGTGGTAGAAACACTTCACTGCACATTTTAATGATTGGCATATGTTAGTCTAATGATGAGGTGAGGGGTATGTGAGAGAGGAGAGAAAGGGTGAGGAAGGATGAATCCTGCTGTGTTTGAGTGAAGGAGTGAGGGAGGAGAAACACTGTTGCTCATTTTGATGAATGTCAGACATCATCCGATGGAGAGGAGGGAGGTGGAAGATTATTATGTTATACTGTGTAATGAATTTATCAATATAAAATTGCATGGATTAGAAAATATATTAGATACACTACATGACCAAAAGTATGTGTATACCTGCTCGTTGAACATCTCGTTCCAAAATCATGTGCATTAATAAAACACTAGTCCCCCCTTTGTTACTATAACAGCCTCCAATCTTCTGGGAAGGCTTTCCACTAGATGTTGGAACATTGCTGCGGGGACATGCTTTCATTCAGCAACAAGAGCATTAGTGAGGTCGGGCACTGATGTTGGGTGATTCATCCCAAAGGTGTTCGATGGGGTTGAGGTCAGGGCTCTGTGCAGGCCAGTCAACTTCTTCCACACCGATCTCGACAAAACATTTCTGCATGCATCTCGCTTTCTGCACGGTGGCATTGTCATGCTGAAACAGGAAAGGGCCTTCCCCAAACTGTTACCACAAAATTGGAAGCACAGAATCGTCTATAACGTCATTGTATTCTGTAGCGTTAAGATTTCCCTTCACTGGAACTAAAGGGCCTAGCCCGAACAATGAAAAACAGCCCCAGACCATTATTCCTCCTCTACCAAAGTTTACAGTTAGCACTATTCATTCGGGCAGGTAGCGTTCTCCTGGCATCCGCCAAACACAGATTCATCCGTCGGACTGCCGGATAGTGAAGCGTGAGTCATCACTCCAGAGAACGCATTTCCACTGCTCCGGAGTCCAATGGCGGAGAGCCGACGCGTGGCATTGTGGATGGTGATCATAGGCTTGTGTGCGTGCGGCTGCTCGGCCATGGAACCCCATTTCATGAAGCTCCTGACGAACAGTTCTTGTGCTGACGTTGCTTCCAGAGGGAGTTTGGAACTCGGTAGGGAGTGTTGCAACCGAGGACAGACGATTTTGACACACAATGCACTTCAGCACTCGGCGGTCCCGTTCTGTGAGTTTGTGTGGCTTATCACTTTGCGGCTGAACCGTTGTTGCTCCTAGACATTTCCACTTCACAATAACTGTTGACCGTGGCAGCTCTAGCAGGGCAGAAATTTGATTAACTGACTTGTTGGAAAGGTGGCATCCTATGACGGTGCCACATGCAAAGTCAAGGTAAGGCCATTCTACTGCTGATGTTTGTCTATGGAGATTGCATGGCTGTGGGCTCGATTTTATACACCTGTCAGCAACAGGTGTAGCTGACATAGCCAAATCCACTAATTTGAAGGGGTGTCCATATACTTTTGTATAGTCTATGTTAGATATTGGATTGTGTGGCTGTGTCCTGCCTTGACTGTGGGAATAAAGGGAAGAAGAAGAGTGAATTAATAATACTGAATACATTATCAAGAGAGGGCGAGAGAATGAGACACAAAGAAGGAAAGAGAGAGAGAAATAGAGAGAGCGAGAGTAAAAGAGAGAGAGAGAACAAGCACGAGAGAAAAAGGAAAGAAAGAGAAATAGAGAGAGAGAGAGAGAGTAATAAAGCGAGCGAGAGAGAGAACAAGCATGAGAGAAAAGGAAAGAAAGAGAGAAATAGAGAGAGAGAGAGAGAGAGAACAAGCATGAGAGAAAAGGAAAGAAAGAGAGAAATAGAGAGAGAGAGAGAGAACAAGCATGATAGAAAAGGAAAGAAAGAGAGAAATAGAGAGAGAGAGAGAGAGTGAGAGAGAGAGAGAGAGAGAGAGAGAGAGAGAGAGAGAGAGAGAGAGAGAGAGAGAGAGAGAGAGAGAGAGAGAACGAGCAGGAGAGAAAAAGAAGGAAAGAAAGAGAGAAATAGAGTGAGAGAGAGTGAGAGAGAGAGAGAGAGAGAGAGAGAGAGAGAGAGAGAGAGAGAGAGAGAGAGAGAGAGAGAGAGAGAGAGAGAGAGAGAGAGAGAGAGAGAGAGAGAGAACGAGCAGGAGAGAAAAAGAAGGAAAGAAAGAGAGAAATAGAGTGAGAGAGAGAGAGAGAGAGCTGAGTAGTATGAGTAATAGTGTATCTATTATTAAGGATAAAATAAGTAAATCTTTTATGTTTTCTGAGTAAAAGCTACCCTGGGTTCATTTAAATGTCTGGTTGAAAACTGACTGGGAATCATGTCTATTCTAAATCATTGGCTTCAACAAATCATATCCTATGAGCCTTGTCTTTCGCTAATTCTTCCACCACATTGGTAATGGCTCTTTAGTCAACCAAGAATTGGTTGTTAGAAGTAGCAGAAGAATCAGATGGAGGAGGAATAGAACTAGGTCCCTACTGTGGTGTGTTGGTGTGGCAGTTTCTATAGTTTGTTTCTGTAACAATACTACAAAATGAAAGGATGCTGTTGTTGTATTTGTACATTTCAGGTACAGGACGTCCTTTGAATGTCCCAAGAATCTTGACAGTTCTCAGAATTTCTAGCGGAACTGCGAGAGGAACTGCATCGGGAAAACAACCTCTATGTTCTCAGAAAATGTTTCAGCCTCCGCTTGTTGTCTCATTGAACTCACTCAGTAACTATGTGATGCATAGTTGTCCTTCCTAGTCTATGAGCCGGTCAGTACAGGTGCATCAAAGCTGGGACCGAGAGACTGAAAAATAGCTTCTATCTCAAGGCCATCAGACTGTTAAATAGCCATCACTAGGTGGCTACCACCCGGTTAAGCAACCCTGCACCTTAGAGACTGCTGCTCTATATACATAGACTTGGAATCACTGTCCACTTTAATAATGAAACATTAGTCACTTTAATAATGTTTACATTCTGCTTTACTCATCTCATATGTATATACTGTATTCTATTCTACTGTTTTTTAGTCAATGCCACTCCGACATTGCTCGATCTAATATGTTTTCTATGTTTCTTAATTACATTCTTTTACTTTTAGATTTGTGTGTATTGTTGTGAATTGTTAGATACTACTGCACTGTTGGAACTCTCTATTTCCACTGAATATCTTTGCAGTTTGAACAGATTGAAAGAACAGTAATTATATTGAGTGTAGATTATTATCTGCCCTAGCCATTGACTTGGCTGATGACCTTGGTGATAAGCATTGTTGGAAGAAGTACTCAATTGTCATACTTGAGTAAAAGTAAAGATAACTTAACAGGAAATTACTCAAGTAAAATTGAAAGTCACCCAGTAAAATACTACTTGAGTAAAAGTCAAAGTATTTGGTTCTAAATATACTTATATTTATATTATTTATATTTATCAAAAGTAAATGGAATTGCTAAACTGTACTTAAGTATCAAATGTATAAGTATAAACCATTTCAAAGTCCTTATATTAAGCAAACCAAATGGCACAATTTAAAAATATATTTTTATTGACGGATAGCCAGGGAAACACTCCAACACTCAGACATAATTTACAAATGAAGCATTTGTGTTTAGTGAGTCCGCCAGATCAGAGGCAGTAGGGATGATGTCACGACTTCCGCCGAGGTCGGTCCCTCTCCTTGTTCGAGCGGCGTTCGGCGGTCGACGTCACCGGTCTTCTAGCCATCGCCGATCCACCTTTAATTTTCCATTTGTTTTGTCTTGTTTTCCCGCACACCTTGTTTGCATTCCCTCATTACTCGTCTTGCATATAACCCTCTGTTTCCCCCCATGTATGTGTGTGGAATTGTTATATGTAAATGTATGTGTACTCCAGGCTGGTTTGCGCCGGGTTATTGTAACCCGTGTGTGTTTAGTTTTCTTAGTACCGTGTTTTGTTTGCCTCAATAGAGGGCTCCGTTTGCTACCCATTTCTGCTCTCCTGCGCCTGACTTCCCTGCAGCCAGTTACGCACTCCTTTGCAGATGACCAGGGATGTTCTCTTGATAAGTGTGTGAATTGGACCATTTTCCTGTCAAATTGTAAGAAGTACTTTTGGGTGTCAGGGAAAATGTATGGAGTAAAAAGTACATAATTTTCTTTCGGAATGTAGTGAAGTAAAAGTAAAAGATGGCAAAAATATAAATAGTAAAGTACAGATACCCCAAAAAACTACTTAAGTAGTACTTTAAAGTATTTTTACTTAAGTACTTTACACCACTGGTGATAACCACAAACCTATTCAGCAGATATGGAATAACAAGGGCTGTATTCAAAATCACTCCCTATTCCCTTTATAGTGCACTTCTTTTGACCAGGGTCCACAGGGAATAGGGTGTCATTTGGGTGTCTTGACACTCAGAGAGTCAAGAAACATTCAACTGAACCTTAAATAACAATGTCTTCACTTCTCGTGAAAGCTGACACATCATTGTTGTATTTGAAGACTGAGTCAATGTGATTCAATTAAATATTCATTATGCGTTTCATGGACCTAGTGTGTGTGTGTGTGTGTGTGTGTGTGTGTGTGTGTGTGTGTGTGTGTGTGTGTGTGTGTGTGTGTGTGTGTGTGTGTGTGTGTGTGTGTGTGTGTGTGTGTGTGTGTGTGTGTGTGTGTGTGTGTGTGTGTGTGTGTGTGTGTGTGTGTGTGTGTGTGTGTGTGTGTGTGTGTGTGTGTGTGTGTGTGTGTGTGTGTGTGTGTGTGTGTGTGTGCGTGCGTGTGTGATTGAACTCTAGCTGGTCCTGACTGTCTGGTGTCAGCTGTAGCCAATCTCTCTCTCATTGGTTGGTCTCCCATAGCAACCACCAGGGCCCACAGGGCCAAACCAGGCAGGGGAAGGTACTAAACCCTGCTCGGGGTAATGTAATAAATGTCGCACAGGGGGAAGGTAATAAACGATACGCACCATGACCTTTTACTTCCTGGTGGAGGGGAACTAGGTTGTGATGAACAGAGGATATGGGGAGAATGAGGGAGGAGTAGAGGAAAGAGGGATATTATATAGGGAGAGGGGAGAATGAGGGAGGAGTAGAGGAAAGAGGGAGAGGATATAGGGAGAGGGGAGAATGAGGGAGGAGTAGAGGACAGAGGGAGAGAATATAGGGAGAGGGGAGAATGAGGGAGGAGTAGAGGAAAGAGGGAGAGGATATAGGGAGAGGGGAGAATGAGGGAGGAGTGAAGAAAGAGGGATATTATATAGGGAGAGGGGAGAATGAGGGAGGAGTGAAGAAAGAGGGATATTATATAGGGAGAGGGGAGAATGAGGGAGGAGTGAAGAAAGAGGGATATTATATAGGGAGAGGGGAGAATGAGGGAGGAATGAAGAAAGAGGGAGAGGATATAGGGAGAGGGGAGAATGAGGGAGGAGTAGTGGAAAAAAGGGGAGAGGACAAAGAGACAGAAGAGGAAGTTGAGGGAGAGATGTGTGAGATGAGACAGTGAAACTGTTTTATTTTTTATCAGTCATTGAAATGACTTTAGAGAGGACAGAATGTACCTAAGAACCTGACTGACAGTAGCTGCTTGGTATCTGTTGATCAGGATGAGGAGCCAATCTGTAGGGGGTTTTATCTGAGCATCAGTAAATGAAATGTCCTGAGCAGCCAGTGGACCTTACAGGAATGATCCATATCTTCTCCCTCACACCACAGATGTGCATCAGACACAGTGTGTGCGTGTGTGTGCTTGTTTGTTTGTATGTGTGCGTGGTTAGTCAGCTAAATGAGCATTGATTCTCTCAACTATCTGTCTTCCTCACAACAATCTGCTACCCAATCAGCCTTCACCACACAATAGAGAGAGAGAGAGAGAGAGAGAGAGAGAGAGAGAGAGAGAGAGAGAGAGAGAGAGAGAGAGAGAGAGAGAGAGAGAGAGAGAGAGAGAGAGAGAGAGAGAGAGAGAGAGAGAGAGAGAGAGAGAGAGAGAGAGAGAGAGAGAGAGAGAGAGAGAGAGAGAGAGAGAGAGAGAGAGAGAGAGAGAGAGAGAGAGAGAGAGAGAGAGAGAGAGAGAAGGAGAGTCTGTGTCTTTTAAATGACATTTGTTTCCCTGGGCCCTACCT
Source organism: Salvelinus alpinus (assembly GCF_045679555.1). Lineage (NCBI taxonomy): Eukaryota > Metazoa > Chordata > Actinopteri > Salmoniformes > Salmonidae > Salvelinus > Salvelinus alpinus. The sequence goes on from NC_092114.1 coordinate 27,803,087, forward strand.
CTGATGGTCAGAGAAGGGGGGTGTTGTCCAGTCCAGACTGAATACCACCCTGTCCCTGAGATCCTCTCCATAGAACATTACTGTTGGTCAGGTCCTGCTCTTCTACGTACAGAGCCTTAACCATGGTGTTCTCATACACAGAGCCTTAACCATGGTGTTCTCACACACAGAGCCTTAACCATGGTGTTCTCACACACAGAGCCTTAACCATGGTGTTCTCACACACAGAGCCTTAACCATGGTGTTCTCATACACAGAACCTTAACCATGGTGTTCTCATACACAGAGCCTTAACCATGGTGTTCTCACACACAGAGCCTTAACCATGGTGTTCTCACACACAGAGCCTTAACCATGGTGTTCTCATACACAGAGCCTTAACCATGGTGTTCTCATACACAGAGCCTTAACCATGGTGTTCTCACACACAGAGCCTTAACCATGGTGTTCTCACACACAGAGCCTTAACCATGGTGTTCTCATACACAGAACCTTAACAGAGCCTTAACCAGATAAAGCAGCCTTGACCCTGGACAGACAGACGAGCTGGTTGGCGGGCAGACAGACAAACATACAGAAAGACAGACAGGCAGGCAGGTCCCTCTCTCCATGCCAGTCAGCCCTTTACCCTGACCCACTTAACACAGAGGAACAGGGAGAACAACCAGGTAAATTGTGTTTTCCTATCCTCTAGGCATTTTTGTAGCTATTTATCTCTCTCGTCTTTGTGTCTAGCATACCTGTCACTACCCGCCTGCTAATGTTACTACTAATGCTACACCCAGGGAGGGAGCTAGCACTACCGCTACACACACACACACACACACACACACACACACACACACACACACACACACACACACACACACACACACACACACACACACACACACACACACACACACACACACACACACACACACACACACACACACACACACACACACACACACACACACACACACACGGACGGACGGACGGACGGACAGACACTCTAAGTGAGGTGTGATTTAGAGGCTGTGGAGGCGGCATTGGGCTCTTCTTCTCCCCTTTGTCTCTGTGTTCTCACCGGCTTTTAGGTCAGAGGTTGGTTTCCTGGTTTCCTGCGGTGATACCCCGACACCTCATTACTCTTCAAGGACACCACATACACACACAAACACACACACACACATAGGCACACACATACCCCGATAGCAGGAGGAACTTATCTGGACATTGAGAAAATGTCACATAATAAGTCACTCGATAGGGCCCTACTGGTGTGTGTGCATCCGTGCCTGCCCCTGTGTGCCGTCTTATAATTGTTACTGTTACTATATTGCTGGCTCGGTTACAGTACATTTGTCCACAGCGTGTGTGTTTCACAGTTCCCAGTGCAGAACTCCACAGTTCTAATCATTATATTACCATAGTTACTACACACTCTAGGGTTTCTTCCCAATGGAACCTTTACAGGTCAAAAGTAGTGCACTATAGAGCCTTAGGGCTCAGGTCAAAAGTAGTGCACTATAGAGCCTTAGGGCTCAGGTCAAAAGTAGTGCACCATAGAGCCTTAGGGTTCAGGTCAAAAGTAGTGCACCATAGAGCCTTAGGGTTCAGGTCAAAAGTAGTGCACCATAGAGCCTTAGGGCTCAGGTCAAAAGTAGTGCACTATAGAGCCTTAGGGCTCAGGTCAAAAGTAGTGCACTATAGAGCCTTAGGGCTCAGGTCAAAAGTAGTGCACTATAGAGCCTTAGGGCTCAGGTCAAAAGTAGTGCACTATAGAGCCTTAGTGCTCAGGTCAAAAGTAGTGCACTATTGAGTCATAGGGCTCAGGTCAAAAGTAGTGCACTATAGAGCCTTAGGGCTCAGGTCAAAAGTAGTGCACAATGGATCCTTAGAGCTCAGGTCAAAAGTAGTGCACTATGGAGACTTAGGGCTCAGGTCAAAAGTAATGTACTATAGAGCCTTAGGGCTCAGGTCAAAAGTAGTGCACTATAGAGCCTTAGGGCTCAGGTCAAAAGTAGTGCACTATTGATCCATAGGGCTCAGGTCAAAAGTAGTGCACTATAGAGCCTTAGGGCTCAAGTCAAAAGTAGTGACTATAGAGCCTTAGGGCTCAGGTCAAAAGTAGTGCACTATAGAGAATAGATTGCCATTTGGGATGCACACTAGAATCTAGGTCAGAGGAAGTCTAAGGCTTTAATATCTTAATTTCAGGGATTTTATCATAATAGAATAATTCATATTCACCCATCGTTCAATACCATTATATTCCTTTATGCAAAACCTATCAATTAAAGCAGTATCTGAAATATGGCACATTAATTTGAATTGAATCTCTCTTTATTGGCCAGAATAATGATATGTGGTTTTCATGGTTAAAAACTTTCCTAATTTCAATAGAAATGTAATTTCTCTTTCAGTTCTTTCCGGCCTTGTCTGAAGAGGACTCATGCACTACTTGTATAGATTCTGACCCTGTGTCTGGAACATTGTAAAGTGTTCTCTGGTTTTATTAGAAAGCATTCAATCTGCCATTCAACAGAACACCTTTATAGCTCTACCATGATTGATTAATGATATGAAATAGGATTTGGTGGGAGACACACACACAGCGCATGCGCACACACGCACACGCACACACACATATCAAAGGAGTAATCAACATAAATATATATCACATGGTCTAACAGCCAATCTCATAACCCATAATGTCTGGCGCTTGAACAACCCTCCTGAACATATCAGTGGCGTGTATTCATGGATGCCAAGGGAAGCCAGGCTTCCCAAAATATTTGACCAATATAAATATTTGATATTTTATCTCTCTCTGTGTTTTAATAATTTGCAGTCAATTCATAAGTGGCTGAATCTCACTGGAGAAATGATCAGACGGGGGGAACAGCGACCCTCTGTCTCATTATGTATAGCCCAGGTATCTGATGCTGTCTGGACCAAAAGATGTTCATATGTTGCCGTCGTAGCATTTCATGCCAGCAAGCATTTGGCCTCCCTTGATAAAAAAAGTATAAAATAATTAGCCAATCAGTGTTGAGCTGAGTTCAACTGTGGGCTGTCCTGGTGCAGCAAAATGCCACCCAAGGGTGAACAGTTTGGATTTGGCTTCAGACCAATCAAATCGCTTCCTTTGCAAAACGCCATTTTCAGAAAAATGTGTCTGTTTCTGGTCTGCTTGTGTTGATGTCCTGCAGTAGATAGCTTACTAAATCATCCCTTTCCTAAACCATGGATGGCGATGGGGATTTGGACTTGTGGTAATTGAGATTTGGATTTGTGGTTTTGACTTCATTCTCTGTACAGGCCAATGATTATGACGGGGATCTAACCATAAATTCATATGTTGTGCCACTGGCCAGAGAGAATTGAAGTTCAATATATAGCCTAGATGTAGGCTGACATTAAATAGCTAGCTAGCTAGCTGACTTAGCTGTTTCATTGTTGTCCATACAAGAAAATCAGGCTAGCAAGTATTTAGCTAGGTAGCTAAAAAACTAAAAGTGTACTTACTGTATGACAGAACCATAGACCGTTTTGCCAACATGATAGAGAGGAGGATGGCATTGGTGTTCAACTAGTCTACAAATAGGGTGAGTCCCAAAAAAAAGTGATCTGGTTTTGTGATGAAACAAACTAATATCTAGTTGAATTTATTCCGCCACTGTGTGACTGTTGTCTTTTTGTTGTCATGGCCTTACTGTATATCACGGTGGCGTATGAATGAATGGGTTATTGAGCAAACAACGCAATAGTCACAACATAGGTTTTAATATGGCTTTGTTACTGGCTTGGCTTGGCTTCCTCAGTGATTTTCCCCATGCACCACTACTGTATACATTGTCTCATAAAGGTTCAAAACAGAAAACAATATGCTAAAATCAGGTCCAGTCATGTATAGTTTGTTCCAGATTTATTGGCACCATTGATAAAGATGAACATTTTGTATAAAATAAATAATACAAATACTGAGCTGTACTGCATATCAGACCTCAGGATGAGATCCAGATGCAGACAGTTTGAATCACAGAAGTTTAGTAACAAAATAGGGGGCAGACAAAACGACAGGTCAAGGGCAGGTCGGTAATCCAGTGTAGAGTCAGAAAGGTACAGAACGGCAGGCAGGCTCAGGGTCAGGGCAGGCAGAGGTCAGTAATCCAGTGTAGAGTCAGAAAGGTACAGAACGGCAGGCAGGCTCAGGGTCAGGGCAGGCAGAGGTCAGTAATCCAGGGCAGAGTCAGAAAGGTACAGAACGGCAGGCAGGCTCAGGGTCAGGTCAGGCAGAGGTCAGTAATCCAGTGTAGAGTCAGAAAGGTACAGAACGGCAGGCAGGCTCAGGGTCAGGGCAGGCAGAGGTCAGTAATCCAGGGCAGAGTCAGAAAGGTACAGAACGGCAGGCAGGCTCAGGGTCAGGGCAGGCAGAGGTCAGTAATCCAGGGCAGAGTCAGAAAGGTACAGAACGGCAGGCAGGCTCAGGGTCAGGGCAGGCAGAGGTCAGTAATCCAGGGCAGAGTCAGAAAGGTACAGAACGGCAGGCAGGCTCAGGGCAGGCAGAGGTACAAACCGGAAGAACTAGAAAATAGGGACTAGAGAGAACAGGAGTATGGGGAAAAACACGCTAGTAGGCTTGACGAGACAAGACGAACTGGCAACAGACAAACAGAAAACACAGGTATAAACACACAGGGGATAATGGGGAAAATGGGCAACACCTGGAGGGGGGTGGAGACAATCACAAGACAGGTGAAACAGATCAGGGTGTGACATTGTATGCTATTTTTTGGGAGGGAAATTATATTATTTTATGCTAATACAATTTCTTTGAGAAAGAGATTTTGTTTAACAAGTAATAAAAAAAATCTAAAAAGAGGGTCTAAAAATTTAAAAATAAATAAATATTATTGTCACTCCTGTTTTCAATACTCCACCACTCTCCTGTTACAAGGACAATGACACTGAGCCTTTTCCTAAATTGTTTTATGAGATTGGAGAACACATTGGGAAGGATGTTAGACCATTCCTGATTCCTCCATACAGAATCTTTTCTTTCCAGATCATTGATATGCATCTGTCTCATGGACTGCCCTCTTTAATTCAATGGGGTTCAACTCCGGAGACTAAGATGGACATTACAAAATAGTTTTTTGGCTAAAATGTCCTGGTACTTGGTAGAGTTCATGATGCAGTTGACCTTAACAAGGGCCCCATGACCAGTGGAAGAAAAACATCCCTATAACATCAAAGATCCACCACTGTCTTTTACAGTGGGTATGAGGTACTTTTCTGCATATGCTTCCATTTTTTGACGCCACTGGTGTGCGTGGCCAAAGAGCTCTATTTTCATGTCATCTGATCATAGCACCGGTTCCAATCCAAGTGACAATGCAGTTTAACAAACTCCAGGCGGTGCTATGGTCAGATGAAGGGTGCCAATCATTTTATAACTTTGGACCTGGCTGTATACCTGAAGCACTAAATAAATATTGGCATTATTTGGATAGGATATATGCTTAAATATTACAATTATAATAGATATATGCTGTTCTGTTCTGTTCTATTCTATTCTATCATCCCCTACATACTGTAGTGATTATAGGGCATGATATTGTGAGTCATACTGATTCTCTATTGGTGTTGTTCTTCAACAGGAAATGTCTCTCCTCTCCTTTCATTTCCTCTACTCTCCTTCATCTGCATTAGTGATTAGATATATTTTACCTGACTGACTCACCACCCCCCGTAATCCTTCCACATGGTGCGATCTGAGTCACCCACTCACTTGATTTGTGTTAGATAAGACCATAAACAGGGGGAGGAGAGGAGACATACATTACGCAAAAAGGACCCTACCTTCACATCAGCCCCATCCTTTATGCAAGGGTTAAGCTAGTGTGTGTGTGTGAGTGTGTCTGTGTGTGCGTGTGTACATATTTCAGACTGATCTACCCACCCCAAGGCTAAGGGAAAGGAAAACAGAAAGGGGGATACCTAGTCAGTTGGACAACTGAATGCATTCAACTGAAATGTGTCTTCCGCATGTAACCCAACCCGTCTGAATCAGAGAAGTGGGATGAGCTGCCTTAATCGACATCCACGTCATCGGCTCCCGGGGAGCAGTGGGTTAACTGCTGGATGCTCTCCACACTGTAGCACCACTGTAGTTATTAGTGTGTGTTTCTAATTGTCTTCTCATTACGGTGACTGGAGGAGGGAGGAACCTGATAGCGTAGCATAGCTAGCCCCAGGCACTCAACACACGCAGCTGCTAACCGCTAACACTAATCACTAGTCATCGCCAATCACAAAGACATTAGTCACACACTCACGCATGTACACACACACACACAAATTAGTCACACATTAGTCACAGTCACGCAATTTTTATTTCATAACAGAATCAAATTTGTATTTCTTGTTTTTATCAAATTGATGATATATTGGTTGAACCTTTCCGTAATGTGTTTTAGTACAGGCTTTATTACATCAATGTCACTCCATTTGTTCCATTCATAAAACCATGAGATAATGAAAAGGTCAAATCATTGTCACCAACAGTGACACACAAATAGACTACAGTATACACATCAAGTGCTGTACTGCAACTCAGAGTGGTGCTGATCTAGGATCAGGTCCTACCTGTCCATGTAATCTTATTCATTGGGTTCTAAAAGACACAACTGATCCTAAAACAGCACTCCTACACTGAGATGCTTTTTACCTTCCCATAAGAAGGACCATCATGGGACATAACAACATAAATATGACCAGGGATATAAAGCCATAACAACATAACTATGACCAGGGATATAAAGCCATAACAACATAAATATGACCAGGGATATAAAGCCATAACAACATAACTATGACCAGGGATATAAAGCCATAATAACATAACTATGACCAGGGATATAAAGCCATAACAACATAACTATGACCAGGGATATAAAGCCATAACAACATAAATATGACCAGGGATATAAAGCCATAACAACATAACTATGACCAGAGATATAAAGCCATAACAACATAACTATGACCAGGGATATAAAGCCATAACAACATAACTATGACCAGGGATATAAAGCCATAACAACATAACTATGACCAGGGATATAAAGCCATAACAACATAACTATGACCAGGGATATAAAGCCATAACAACATAACTATGACCAGGGATATAAAGCCATAACAACATAACTATGACCAGGGATATAAAGCCATAACAACATAACTATGACCAGGGATATAAAGCCATAACAACATAACTATGACCAGGGATATAAAGCCATAACAACATAACTATGACCAGGGATATAAAGCCATAACAACATAACTATGACCAGGGATATAAAGCCATAACAACATAACTATGACCAGGGATATAAAGCCATAACAACATAACTATGACCAGGGATATAAAGCCATAACAACATAACTATGACCAGGGATATAAAGCCATAACAACATAACTATGACCAGGGATATAAAGCCATAACAACATAACTATGACCAGGGATATAAAGCCATAACAACATAACTATGACCAGGGATATAAAGCCATAACAACATAACTATGACCAGAGATATAAAGCCATAACAACATAACTATGACCAGAGATATAAAGCCATAACAACATAACTATGACCAGAGATATAAAGCCATAACAACATAACTATGACCAGAGATATAAAGCCATAACAACATAACTATGACCAGGGATATAAAGCCATAACAACATAACTATGACCAGAGATATAAAGCCATAACAACATAACTATGACCAGGGATATAAAGCCATAACAACATAACTATGACCAGGGATATAAAGCCATAACAACATAACTATAACCAGGGATATAAAGCCATAACAACATAACTATGACCAGGGATATAAAGCCATAACAACATAACTATGACCAGGGATATAAAGCCATAACAACATAACTATGACCAGGGATATAAAGCCATAACAACATAACTATGACCAGGGATATAAAGCCATAACAACATAACTATGACCAGGGATATAAAGCCATAACAACATAACTATGACCAGAGATATAAAGCCATAACAACATAACTATGACCAGGGATATAAAGCCATAATAACATAACTATGACCAGGGATATAAAGCCATAACAACATAACTATGACCAGGGATATAAAGCCATAACAACATAACTATGACCAGAGATATAAAGCCATAACAACATAACTATGACCAGGGATATAAAGCCATAACAACATAACTATGACCAGGGATATAAAGCCATAACAACATAACTATGACCAGGGATATAAAGCCATAACAACATAACTATGACCAGGGATATAAAGCCATAACAACATAACTATGACCAGGGATATAAAGCCATAACAACATAACTATGACCAGGGATATAAAGCCATAACAACATAACTATGACCAGAGATATAAAGCCATAACAACATAACTATGACCAGGGATATAAAGCCATAACAACATAACTATGACCAGGGATATAAAGCCATAACAACATAACTATGACCAGGGATATAAAGCCATAACAACATAACTATGACCAGAGATATAAAGCCATAACAACATAACTATGACCAGAGATATAAAGCCATAACAACATAACTATGACCAGAGATATAAAGCCATAACAACATAACTATGACCAGGGATATAAAGCCATAACAACATAACTATGACCAGAGATATAAAGCCATAACAACATAACTATGACCAGGGATATAAAGCCATAACAACATAACTATGACCAGGGATATAAAGCCATAACAACATAACTATGACCAGGGATATAAAGCCATAAGGACATAAAGGAATCAATGGCATGAGGGTCATAAGACATGAGGTGAAATAGACAACATTAGCATAATGTTATAACAGCACCAGGACAATGACATCTATGGATCAAAGGCAGAGGGTACACATGGAGGTGAGATATTGACATAAGGACGTAACACTGTGTAATGTCTTTAGCTCAGACGCAGCTGATGTATATGCACTGCTGGTCCGTGTGTATGTGTGCGTTCGTGTGTGTGTGTGTGCGTGTGTGTGTGTGTGTGTGTGCGTGTGTTTCTAGACCACAGCTGACTGACTAAACCCTATTTTAAAAGTGCCTGGTCAATGGGAGGAGAAAGAGAGAGAGAGAGTGTGAGGGAGAGCGAGATTGGGTAAGATGTCCTCTAGGTCTATTGTCTATAACATCCCCTCCTCTTTTATTCCCCCTCTGTTCTCTTCTCTTATCGTTTACTTGTGTCCTTATCTTTGCATCCCTTATTCTCTAAATCCTGCTCTATTCACCTTTCCTTCTCTCTTCCTTCGCCCTCTCCCTTTCTCTCCTTATTTCCTCTTCCTGCCTCGACCTCTCCCTGTCCCTCTTTTCTCCCTAGTCGGTCCTCCTGTCATCCCTCTCTCCTCCCCCCATTCCCTTCTTCTACTCTGCTCCATCCTCCGTCCATCCCAAGTGGGGGATAAGGGTTGCCAGTCTGTCCCGCTGTTGTGCATCCCCCTCTCTTCCTCCCTCTCTCCATCCCTCTACCCCTCTCTTACACCTCCCCCCTACCAAACCCCCACCTGCCCTGTTCCCTACACCTCTCTCCACCCCTCTCTCCTCTCTCAAACCCTCCATCCTTCCATCCCTCCCACTGTTCTACCTCTCCGGGGGTTTTATGTTGCCAGTCTGTCCTGCTGTTCCACCAATCTGCTCTCCAAGTGAAACACACAATCACCTCCCAGGGTTGCCAGACAGAGTGTCCTGCTGTTCCACCGATCTGCTCTCCAGGTGAGGGGTTGTCTGTCTGTATCTCCTCACCCTGACCGCTCATTCGTGTTGGATGAAACCAGGCATTATCTGGCAACATCCTGCGATTACATCTGGTTAGTACTTGAATTGGAGGATGAAAAGGTGCCGGTACTCATAAAGGCATTAAAATACACATGTTCTCTACAATGGAACACCAGTAGCGTTAGAAACCACTCCAACAAGTCAAGAGATTTCAATATCAGATTTTTCTTCATTGTGTGAAGCAGCGTTCATAGAAACCCATCAAAACCATTCACATTATTGATTTATCTTGTTTCTATCAGTTCACTTCTTTATAATCATCACTTTCCAAGAAATCATCACTCTCAGCTTTATTTCATATTTTGTTCCAAAAAAAGCACAAATCATTTGTCCGTTTTTGTGTTTTGCAGAAATCAACAGGACATTCTTCTTTTCTCTGGTTCAGGCAGAACTCAGAATGGTACTCTCTCTGTGCCCCATGTCTCCATAGTAACAGGGAAATAAATGACAGGCGTAAAACAGAAAGGAGGTGGTATAAGGAGAAGGCTATAGTAATACACACGTACACACATACACACACACATACACGTACTCACACACACACACACACGCACACACACACACACACACACACACACACACACACACACACACACACACACACACACACACACACACACACACACACACACACACACACACACACACACACACACACACACACACATGCACACATGCACACACACACACACTGCAGGTAAGTGTACTACTAGTTAGATTGTGTCCTCGTCTGGGTGCATACGTCATGCTCATCAGCGTAATATTACTGATGCTTAGCCAGAGTCCTTTATGCAGAGTTCTGCCAATAAGGTTTGAGATTCAAGGGGAGCAAGAGGAGAGATGGTTAGAGGAAGGAGAGAGGGGGGGAAAGGGGAGAGGGGGAGGAAAGGGGAGAGGGGGAGGGCGGAAAGGTTGTGCCATATGGTAGTGGAGTGACTTCCTCAGCCAGACACACAGTGTGTGTGTGTGTGTGTGTGTGTGTGTGTGTGTGTGTGTGTGTGTGTGTGTGTGTGTGTGTGTGTGTGTGTGTGTGTGTGTGTGTGTGTGTGTGTGTGTGTGTGTGTGTGTGTGTGTGTGAGAGGGGGAGAGAAGGACGCTGTGCACTCATCATCAGTGAAAAATGTCCCACTTCCCCTTTCATTTTTTTATTTCATCCTCCCATCCCTCTCTCCTCTCATCTTCCACTCCAGAACTGATGAACAGAGTGGACAACCACAGGCCTGTGAAATCCTCTGTAGTGACTAAGCCACACACACTTGGTGCATTATTCATATTTATGGTCTGTAGTTATGTAAGTCTGCCTCTGTCTAAGTTGAAGAACACCTGTGTGTGTGTGTGTGTGTGTGTGTGTGTGTGTGTGTGTGTGTGTGTGTGTGTGTGTGTGTGTGTGTGTGTGTGTGTGTGTGTGTGTGTGTGTGTGTGTGTGTGTGTGTGTGTGTGTGTGTGTGTGTGTGTGTGTGTGTGTGTGTGTGACAGATCACACAGAACCAGGTTAGGGAGGGCCGTTCCTTTGAACTGAAGCTCAAAAAGACATGAGAATGACCAGAGAGAGCGGGGGGGAGAAGACGAGCGAGAGAGAGGATGATGTGCACTCATCATCAGTGAAAAATCCCCCACCTCTCCTTTCATTTTTTAATTTCCTCCTCTCTCTCATCCCCATCCCTCTCTCTTCTCATCTACCACTCCAAAACTGATGAACAGAGTGGATGACCACAGGCTTGTGAAGTCCTTGGTAGTGACTCCTTCTTCCTTGACTCAGCCACACACACACACTTGGTGCATTATTTAAAGTAAGCACACCGTGTTTTATTGTTCATAGTTATGGTCTGTAGTTATGTAAGTCTAACTCCGTCTGCCTCTCATCGGAGTTGAGGAACACAGGTGGTGTGTGTGTGTCTGAAATGTGGAAGCTTGTGTGTGTTGTGTTCTCTCTGTCTCCATGTGTTCATGCAAGCTGTTGATGTCATCTCACTCATGTCACGCATCAATGGTGATGCATGTTTATATCCAGAGACAGAGAGAGAGCTATGTGTTGTGTGTATGTAATCACCACGTGACGTTTATATAATGTATTACGTCTGATTGCTTGCAGCTGTAATTGATTGTTGAGGTCTGTAACTTAATTTGAACCTTTATCATGTAGGTTAACATTCAGTTCCAGACGTAACCAAACAGACACATAGCCCATACTGTATGTCTCATTGTTTACGTCTATGTTCGATTGTTGACGTGCGTATGTGATTGTTTATGTATGTGTTTAGTGTTATTAACAGTGGTCATGGAAATGCACAATTGACCTGTTCTATTGATCCAGAGATCTACACTAAGCCTCCATCAAAGTCTGCTGCACAAAGCCTTTACAATGAGGTATGGATCCACACACACACACACACACACACACACACACACACACACACACACACACACACACACACACACACACACACACACACACACACACACACACAAAAATGGATGCACCACATGAATACACCATATGCATACAGCACATGCATACACCACATGCAGGAATACACATTTAATGAACATTGACTCACACATAAAATGCTAATTGTGTGTCATAATATCCCAAGGACATGAATGAAGGCTATGTAAACACACACAGAAACAGTCTCATTTGAGTGTCTCCCTCTCTCTCGTAGACCGGACTGCAGAGAAAGGCATTATATTCCTTTCCTTATTTAGACCGCTCCATCCATCTCTCCCTGTCAGACCAGGGCTCTAGGTGGTTTCTGGGTTTGGTTGACACAAAGTTTGCTCAGGGACAGGGAAAAGAGCAATGAGACCCACGGTTGGTTTGACTTTGCAGAGCACTTGTGCGTGTGCGTGTGTGTGTATGCATGCGTGTTTGTAACAAGCTCTCACAGTCTCACATCAGAATTAGACGTTCATCCACGTTTCTCAAATGTCACATTTAAGTTGTTCCAAACGTTTAAGTGTTTAAGGTTAGGCATTAACTACGATGTATTAAGGTTAGGGTTAAGTTTGGGCATTAACTCCAAATGGTTAAGATAATGCTTACATTTTTTTCTTCTCAAAAACAACTTTCTATGGCTGGATTCAAACATGCAACCTTTGGCACCAGAGGCAGAGGTTTACACCACAAAACCAAAACCTGCTTGAAGGTAACAGCTCAGTAGCCATCACAATTTCGACCAAATAAAGATATAAATAGCCACTAACCAAGAAACAACTTCATCAAATGACAGTCTGATAACATATTTATTGTATAGCATATGTTTTGTTAGAAAAATGTGCATATTTCAGGTATAAATCACAGTTCTACATTGCAGCTGCAATCTGAAATAGCGTCGATGCAGCCAGAATAATTACAGAGACCAACGTCAAATACCTAATTACTCATCATAAATCATTTCTGAAAAATACACAGCGTACAGCAAATTAAAGCCCAACATTTTGTGAATCCAGCCAATATGTCAGATTTGTTAAGTGTTTTACAGCGAAAACACAATATAGCATTATATTAGCTTACCACAATAGCCAGAAACACAACCGCATTTACCAGCAGCAAATGTTAGCGATCGTAACAATCCAGCAAAAGATATATAATTGGACTAACCTTGATAAACTTCATCAGATGACAGTCCTGTAACATCATATTACACAATGCATATAGGTTTTGTTCGAAAATGTGCATATTTAGCAGCACAAATCGTGGTTATACAATGTGATCAGTAGCAGCATTTCATGCATTCTGGCCGGCGCCATCTTGGAGAGGCACCTAATCTAATCGATAAATAATCGTAAACTTGACTAAAAAATACAGGTTGGACAGCAAATGAAAGATGCATTAGTTATTAATGCAACCGCTGTGTTAGATTTTTAAAATGAACGTTACTAGACATACAGTGTGCGTTACAGCCAGACCAGTGCCGCAATAATGGCGGACAAATCCTTTTACATTTTTCCACATAAATACGGAATAACATCATAAATAGCTCTTACTTTTGGACGAGCTTCCATCAGAATCTTGGGCAAGTTGTCCTTTGTCCAAAATAATCGTTGCTCGGTTGTAAAACGTCGTCTTCAACTTTGGAACTAGCAGCTAACAATAGCTATGTGGCGCAGACATGCCCAAATGTTCAAAACGCAATACTAAGGAAATTCCGAAAATCACAATATACTCGCATAAACTGATATAACTCGGTTTAAAATAACTTCGTTATGATGTTTCTAACACCTATATCGAATTAAATCACAGACTGATATATCTTAGGCCTATAACGAGAGCTTTTGAGCATGGCATCCTGAGGTCCTCCTTTGCGTCTTGACGAACGTCGAAAAGAGCGCACCCCCCATGCCATGCCCTTTTATAAGGTCTGAGATCTACGTAGAAACTCCATTCCAATTCTCTTTGGTTACTGACATCCAGGGGAAGGCGCGTGCAGTTCATGTCGACCCATAGGATACATACAGAGCTTTAAACTGATCTGAGAACAGAGCCTCGTTTTCAGACCTTCGCAGTTCCTATCATGAATTTCGCTGCAGAAAGAGTTCTGTTTCACCCACAGACATAATTCAAACGGTTTTAGAAACTAGAGATTGTTTTCTATCCAATAGTAATAATAATATGCATATTGTACGAGCAAGAATTGAGTACGAGGCAGTTTAATTTGGGAACAATAAATGGTAACGTTGAAACAGCACCCCCTATATTGAGAAAAGGTTAAACTAATAACCGACAAATTATTATTTTTCTTGTCTGTATTGAATACACAATTTAAACATTCACAGTGTAGGTTGGAAAAAGTATGTGAACCCCTAGGCTAATGACTTCTCCAAAAGATAATTGGAGTCATTTACATTTACATTTAAGTCATTTAGCAGACGCTCTTATCCAGAGCGACTTACAAATTGGTGCATTCACCTTATGACATCCAGTGGAACAGCCACTTTACAATAGTGCATCTAAATCTTTTAAGAGGGGGGGGGGGGGGGGTGAGAAGGATTACTTTATCCTATCCTAGGTATTCCTTAAAGAGGTGGGGTTTCAGGTGTCTCCGGAAGGTGGTGATTGACTCCGCTGTCCTGGCGTCGTGAGGGAGTTTGTTCCACCATTGGGGGGCCAGAGCAGCGAACAGTTTTGACTGGGCTGAGCGGGAACTGTACTTCCTCAGTGGTAGGGAGGCGAGCAGGCCAGAGGTGGATGAACGCAGTGCCCTTGTTTGGGTGTAGGGCCTGATCAGAGCCTGGAGGTACTGAGGTGCCGTTCCCCTCACAGCTCCGTAGGCAAGCACCATGGTCTTGTAGCGGATGCGAGCTTCAACTGGAAGCCAGTGAAGAGAGCGGAGGAGCGGGGTGACGTGAGAGAACTTGGGAAGGTTGAACACCAGACGGGCTGCGGCGTTCTGGATGAGTTGTAGGGGTTTAATGGCACAGGCAGGGAGCCCAGCCAACAGCGAGTTGCAGTAATCCAGACGGGAGATGACAAGTGCCTGGATTAGGACCTGCGCCGCTTCCTGTGTGAGGCAGGGTCGTACTCTGCGGATGTTGTAGAGCATGAATCTACAGGAACGGGAGTCAGAAGTCAGCTAACCTGGAGTACAATCAATGAGACAAGATTAGAGATGTTGGTTAGAGCTGCCCTGCCCTATAAAAAACACTCACAAAATTTGAGCCTGCTATTCACAAGAAGCATTGCCTGATGTGAACCACGCCTCGAACAAAAGAGATCTCAGAAGACCCAAGATTAAGAATTGTTGACTTGCATAAAGCTGTAAAGGGTTACAAAAGTATCTCTAAAAGCCTTGATGTTCATCAGTCCACGGTAAAACAAATTGTCTATAAATGGAGAAAGTTCAGCACTGTTGCTACTCTCCCTAGGAGTGACCGTCCTGCATATATGACTGCAAGAGCACAACGCAGAATGCTCAATGAGGTTAAGAAGAATCCTAGAGTGTCAGCTAAAGACTTACATAAATCTCTGGGACATGCTAACATCTCTGTTGACGAGTCCACGATACGTAAAACATTAAACAAGAATGGTGTTCATGGGAGGACACCATGGAAGAAGCCACTGCTGTCCCCAAAAAATTGCTGCACGTCTGAACTTCGCAAAAGAGCATCTGGATGTTCCACAGCGCTACTGGCAGGGACGTCGCTAGGCATGAAATATTCATTATCCCCCCCTAAATAAATCAATATATCGGTCAATATATTTTCTCTGTGATTTCCTTTTTGTTTCGTCAACCATTCCATCGCATCTTAAACTTCTTACCTGGCGGGCACTAGGACCTGTGGGGGGGGCTGCTTCTGCAGAGGCTGCTGCACACGCTAGTGACAGTTAGGTCTACTTGTAGCTAACATTTTGGTTAACATTAGCTACTGCTGTGGCTTGAGACTGCTAGCTAACAGTAAACTGACAGGAAAAGGCTCGATTCACACGACGGATTCATGCAGATTGGCTACGGTGTGACTTTGTGGTAAGTTAGAACAGAGAGAGAGAGAGTATTCACTACTATAGACTTTGGTCATAATCAAAGGTTTGTTAAAACTTCTTGTCACTACAGGGGGTGCTGTTTCAACTTCGACATTTAGCGTTCCCAAATTAAACTGCCTCGTACTCAATTCTTGCTCGTACAATATGCATATTATTATTACTATTGGATAGAAAACAATCTCTAGTTTCTAAAACCGTTTGAATTATGTCTGTGGGTGAACCAGAACTCTTTCTGCAGCGAAATCCATGACAGGAACTGCGAAGGTCTGAAAACTAGGCTCTGTTCTCAGATTAGTTTAAAGGTCTGTATGTATCCTATGGGTCGACATGAACTGCACCCGCCTTCCCCTGGATGTCAGTAACCAATGAGAATTGGAATGGAGTGTCTACGTAGCTCTCAGACCTTATAAAAGGCCATGACATGCAGGGTCCGCTCTTTTCGACTTTCGTCAGGACGCAGAGGAGGACATCAGGATGGCATGCTCAAACGCTCTCGTTTTAGGCCCAATATATATCCGTCTGTGATTTAATTCGATATAGGTGTTAGAAACATTATAACGAAGTTATTTTAAACCGAGTTATATCAGTTTATGCGAGTATATTGCTATTTTCGGAATTTCCTTAGTATTGCGCTTAGAACATTTGGGCATGTTGTGGCCACATAGCTAATGTTAGCTGCTAATTCCGAAGTTGAAGACGACGTTTTACAACCAAGCAACGATTATTTTGGACAAAGGACCACTTGCCCAAGATTCTGATGGAAGCTCGTCCAAAAGTAAGAACTATTTATGATGTTATTCCGTATTTATGTGGAAAAATGTAAAAGTGTTTGGCCGCTATTATTGCGGCACTGGTCTGGCTGTAACGCACACTGTATGTCTAGTAACGTTAATTTTAAAAATCTAACACAGCGATTGCATTAAGAACTAATTAATCTTTCATTTGCTGTCCAACTTGTATTTTTTAGTCAAGTTTATGAATAGTTTTCGATTAGAATAGGTGTTTTTCCAAGATGGCGCCGGACAGATTGCTCTAAGTTTTGGCCACTATTCTCATTGTATAACCACGATTTGTGCCGCTAAATATGCACATTTTCGAACAAACTCTATATGCATTGTGTAATATGATGTTATAGGACTGTCATCTGAAGAATTCTGAGAAGGTTAGTGAAAAAATTTATATATTTTGGTGGCTTATACTTATCGCTATGTTTTTGCTTGAATCAATGCTGTTGTGATGTTTGCTATTGTGGTAAGTTAATATAACGTTATATTGTGTTTTCGCTGTAAAACACTTAGAAAATCTGAAATATTGTCTGGATTCACAAGATCTGTGTCTTTCAATTGCTCTACGCTGTGTATTTTTAAGAAATGTTTTATGATGAGTAATTAGGTAATACACGTTGCTCTCTGTAGTTATTCTAGTCGCTTCGGTGAGAGTTGTGATGGTGGCTGCAATGGTAAACTATGATTTATACCTGAAATATGCACATTTTTCTAACAAAACATATGCTATACAATAAATATGTTATCAGACTGTCATCTGATGAAGTTTTTTCTTGGTTAGTGGCTATTTATATCTTTATTTGGTCGAATTAGTGATGGCTACCTATGCAGGGAAAAATGGTGGAGAAAAAAAAAGTTGTGTCTTTTGCTATGGTGGTTAGCTAATAGAAATACATATTTTGTCTTCCCTGTAAAACATTTAAAAAATCGGAAATGATGGCTGGATTCACAAGATCTGTATCTTTCATTTGGTGTCTTGGACTTGTGATTTCATGAACATTTGATTATATGATATCCCTGTGGCTTTAGGCTAGGCTATGCTATGCTAGTCAGCTCTGTTGATGGGGGGGATCCCGGATCCGGGTTTGTGACTCGTTAGAGGTTAACCAATACGTTTTTATGTGAGGCTGCCTATAAGTTACAGTGTAACAGACGTTGCGAGCTAGCTAACGGTAACGTTAATGGTGTCTTTTAAATTCAACATAAGTTATGTGGCGATGATATCTAGTTAACGTTGTATTTAATGTAGTTTTGCTATCTGTGCCAGGCTATACATGAGACAGATGACGTAACATCATGCACATATCATTTCATACTCAATTGCTATCATTCAGTAGGCCATTGCAAAACAATTATCAGTAGGTCATGTGTAGAAAAGGTGACATAGTGTTGATCACAATGTCATTGTATTATCCTCCATTTCTCAACTGTAGGCTTGCTAACGACTAACGTTAGATGGATATACGGAAAATCTTCATGAGAGACAGTACCAGCAGCTCTGCCGAAGGCCAATTACCAGTTCAAACAAACAAATTAAAACTTAAACTGATGAGTCACCTATTAAGCCTTGACTTGAACAAACAGATTAACCTATTAAGCCTTGAACAAACAGATCCAGACAGGGAGGGAGAACAAACAGATCCAGACAGGGAGGGAGAACAAACAGATCCAGAGAGAGAGGGAGAACAAACAGATCCAGACAGGGAGGGAGAACAAACAGATCCAGAGAGAGAGGGAGAACAAACAGATCCAGAGAGAGAGGGAGAACAAACAGATCCAGACAGGGAGGGAGAACAAACAGATCCAGAGAGGGAGGGAGAACAAACAGATCCAGACAGGGAGGGAGAACAAACAGATCCAGGGAGGGAGGGAGAACAAACAGATCCAGAGAGGGAGGGAGAACAAACAGATCCAGACAGGGAGGGAGAACAAACAGATCCAGACAGGGAGGGAGAACAAACAGATCCAGACAGGGAGGGAGAACAAACAGATCCAGACAGGGAGGGACAACAAACAGATCCAGACAGGGAGGGACAACAAACAGATCCAGACAGGGAGGGACAACAAACAGATCCAGAGAGAGAGGGACAACAAACAGATCCAGACAGGGAGGGACAACAAACAGATCCAGACAGGGAGGGAGAACAAACAGATCCAGAGAGGGAGGGACAACAAACAGATCCAGACAGGGAGGGACAACAAACAGATCCAGACAGGGAGGGAGAACAAACAGATCCAGACAGGGAGGGAGAACAAACAGATCCAGACAGGGAGGGAGAACAAACAGATCCAGACAGGGAGGGAGAACAAACAGATCCAGAGAGGGAGGGACAACAAACAGATCCAGACAGGGAGGGAGAACAAACAGATCCAGACAGGGAGGGAGAACAAACAGATCCAGACAGGGAGGGAGAACAAACAGATCCAGACAGGGAGGGAGAACAAACAGATCCAGACAGGGAGGGAGAACAAACAGATCCAGACAGGGAGGGACAACAAACAGATCCAGACAGGGAGGGAGAACAAACAGATCCAGACAGGGAGGGAGAACAAACAGATCCAGACAGGGAGGGTGAACAAACAGATCCAGACAGGGAGGGAGAACAAACAGATCCAGACAGGGAGGGAGAACAAACAGATCCAGACAGGGAGGGAGAACAAACAGATCCAGACAGGGAGGGAGAACAAACAGATCCAGACAGGGAGGGAGAACAAACAGATCCAGACAGGGAGGGAGAACAAACAGATCCAGACAGGGAGGGACAACAAACAGATCCAGACAGGGAGGGAGAACAAACAGATCCAGACAGGGAGGGAGAACAAACAGATCCAGAGAGGGAGGGAGAACAAACAGATCCAGACAGGGAGGGTGAACAAACAGATCCAGACAGGGAGGGAGAACAAACAGATCCAGAGAGGGAGGGACAACAAACAGATCCAGACAGGGAGGGAGAACAAACAGATCCAGACAGGGAGGGACAACAAACAGATCCAGACAGGGAGGGAGAACAAACAGATCCAGACAGGGAGGGAGAACAAACAGATCCAGACAGGGAGGGACAACAAACAGATGCAGACAGGGAGGGAGAACAAACAGATCCAGACAGGGAGGAACAACAAACCGATCCAGACAGGGAGGGAGAACAAACAGATGCAGACAGGGAGGGAGAACAAACAGATCCAGACAGGGAGGGACAACAAACAGATCCAGACAGGGAGGGAGAACAAACAGATCCAGACAGGGAGGGAAAACAAACAGATCCAGACAGGGAGGGAGAACAAACAGATCCAGACAGGGAGGGAGAACAAACAGATCCAGACAGGGAGGGACAACAAACAGATCCAGACAGGGAGGGAGAACAAACAGATCCAGACAGGGAGGGAGAACAAACAGATCCAGACAGGGAGGGAGAACAAACAGATCCAGACAGGGAGGAACAACAAACAGATCCAGACAGGGAGGGAAAACAAACAGATCCAGACAGGGAGGGAAAACAAACAGATCCAGACAGGGAGGGAGAACAAACAGATCCAGACAGGGAGGGACAACAAACAGATCCAGACAGGGAGGGAGAACAAACAGATCCAGACAGGGAGGGAGAACAAACAGATCCAGACAGGGAGGGAGAACAAACAGATCCAGACAGGGAGGGACAACAAACAGATCCAGACAGGGAGGGACAACAAACAGATCCAGACAGGGAGGGAGAACAAACAGATCCAGACAGGGAGGGACAACAAACAGATCCAGACAGGGAGGGAGAACAAACAGATCCAGACAGGGAGGGAGAACAAACAGATCCAGACAGGGAGGGAGAACAAACAGATCCAGACAGGGAGGGAGACAACAAACAGATCCAGACAGGGAGGGAGAACAAACAGATCCAGACAGGGAGGGACAACAAACAGATCCAGACAGGGAGGGACAACAAACAGATCCAGACAGGGAGGGAGAACAAACAGATCCAGACAGGGAGGGACAACAAACAGATCCAGACAGGGAGGGAGAACAAACAGATCCAGACAGGGAGGGACAACAAACAGATCCAGAGAGGGAGGGAGAACAAACAGATCCAGACAGGGAGGAACAACAAACAGATCCAGACAGGGAGGGACAACAAACAGATCCAGAGAGGGAGGGACAACAAACAGATCCAGACAGGGAGGGAGAACAAACAGATCCAGACAGGGAGGGACAACAAACAGATCCAGACAGGGAGGGAGAACAAACAGATCCAGACAGGGAGGGACAACAAACAGATCCAGACAGGGAGGGACAACAAACAGATCCAGACAGGGAGGGAAAACAAACAGATCCAGACAGGGAGGGAGAACAAACAGATCCAGACAGGGAGGGACAACAAACAGATCCAGAGAGGGAGGGACAACAAACAGATCCAGACAGGGAGGGAAAACAAACAGATCCAGACAGGGAGGGAGAACAAACAGATCCAGACAGGGAGGGAGAACAAACAGATCCAGACAGGGAGGGAGAACAAACAGATCCAGACAGGGAGGGAAAACAAACAGATCCAGACAGGGAGGAACAACAAACAGATCCAGACAGGGAGGGAGAACAAACAGATCCAGACAGGGAGGGACAACAAACAGATCCAGACAGGGAGGGAAAACAAACAGATCCAGACAGGGAGGAACAACAAACAGATCCAGACAGGGAGGGAGAACAAACAGATCCAGACAGGGAGGGAGAACAAAAAGATACAGACAGTGAGGGAGAACAAACAGATCCAGACAGGGAGGGAGAACAAACAGATCCAGACAGGGAGGGAGAACAAACAGATCCAGAGAGAGAGGGACAACAAACAGATCCAGACAGGGAGGGAGAACAAACAGATCCAGACAGGGAGGGAGAACAAACAGATCCAGACAGGGAGGGAGAACAAACAGATCCAGACAGGGAGGGAGAACAAACAGATCCAGACAGGGAGGGAGAACAAACAGATCCAGACAGGGAGGGAGAACAAACAGATCCAGACAGGGAGGAACAACAAACAGATCCAGACAGGGAGGGAAAACAAACAGATCCAGACAGGGAGGGAAAACAAACAGATCCAGACAGGGAGGGAGAACAAACAGATCCAGACAGGGAGGGAGAACAAACAGATCCAGACAGGGAGGGAGAACAAACAGATCCAGACAGGGAGGGAGAACAAACAGATCCAGACAGGGAGGGACAACAAACAGATCCAGACAGGGAGGGAGAACAAACAGATCCAGACAGGGAGGGACAACAAACAGATCCAGACAGGGAGGGAGAACAAACAGATCCAGACAGGGAGGGAGAACAAACAGATCCAGACAGGGAGGGAAAACAAACAGATCCAGACAGGGAGGGACAACAAACAGATCCAGACAGGGAGGGAGAACAAACAGATCCAGACAGGGAGGGACAACAAACAGATCCAGACAGGGAGGGAGAACAAACAGATCCAGACAGGGAGGGACAACAAACAGATCCAGACAGGGAGGGAGAACAAACAGATCCAGACAGGGAGGGAGAACAAACAGATCCAGACAGGGAGGGAGAACAAACAGATCCAGACAGGGAGGGAGAACAAACAGATCCAGACAGGGAGGGTGAACAAACAGATCCAGACAGGGAGGGACAACAAACAGATCCAGACAGGGAGGGAGAACAAACAGATCCAGACAGGGAGGGTGAACAAACAGATCCAGACAGGGAGGGACAACAAACAGATCCAGACAGGGAGGGAGAACAAACAGATCCAGACAGGGAGGGTGAACAAACAGATCCAGACAGGGAGGGACAACAAACAGATCCAGACAGGGAGGGAGAACAAACAGATCCAGACAGGGAGGGTGAACAAACAGATCCAGACAGGGAGGGAGAACAAACAGATCCAGACAGGGAGGGTGAACAAACAGATCCAGACAGGGAGGGAGAACAAACAGATCCAGACAGGGAGGGAGAACAAACAGATCCAGACAGGGAGGGAGAACAAACAGATCCAGACAGGGAGGGAGAACAAACAGATCCAGACAGGGAGGGAGAACAAACAGATCCAGACAGGGAGGGAGAACAAACAGATCCAGACAGGGAGGGAGAACAAACAGATCCAGACAGGGAGGGAGAACAAACAGATCCAGACAGGGAGGGAGAACAAACAGATCCAGACAGGGAGGGAGAACAAACAGATCCAGACAGGGAGGGAGAACAAACAGATCCAGACAGGGAGGGACAACAAACAGATCCAGACAGGGAGGGAGAACAAACAGATCCAGACAGGGAGGGAGAACAAACAGATCCAGACAGGGAGGGAGAACAAACAGATCCAGACAGGGAGGGAGAACAAACAGATCCAGACAGGGAGGGACAACAAACAGATCCAGACAGGGAGGGACAACAAACAGATCCAGACAGGGAGGGACAACAAACAGATCCAGACAGGGAGGGAGAACAAACAGATCCAGACAGGGAGGGAGAACAAACAGATCCAGACAGGGAGGGAGAACAAACAGATCCAGACAGGGAGGGAGAACAAACAGATCCAGACAGGGAGGGAGAACAAACAGATCCAGACAGGGAGGGAGAACAAACAGATCCAGACAGGGAGGGAGAACAAACAGATCCAGACAGGGAGGGAGAACAAACAGATCCAGACAGGGAGGGAGAACAAACAGATCCAGACAGGGAGGGACAACAAACAGATGCAGAGAAATAAAGTAATCAAGCCGCTGCAGCAACTCCTTCCAGAAATGAGAGTGATTTAGGTGACAACGACGCTGGGCCCAGACAAGTGAAGCTGAATAGCTACCCACACGAAAGTTTTGGTATGCAGAAAAGGGCATTTCAGCACTGCTGGTTTGAGAAATACAATTGGGTAGAGTACTCTGTCCACAAAAATGCAGCTTTCTGCTTTCCATGTAGAGTTTTTGGCAAAAACATTACATTTTATTATTTTGTCAGTAATGGCTGCAAAAATTTGAAAAAATCTTTGTTTATCTTTGGTAAACATGAACTGGCACAAACACACAGACAGTGTTGTGGCGTGACAAACCTACCAGATAACTAGCAGTCATGGGAACATTGCTCAGATTTAACATCTGCCCATGCTAGTGATATTGCAGAGAGATGGTAGTATCTGAGGAGAACTGTTGCGGTCACCTCAATGTTAGGAAGACAGGGACTCTCTTTCCGTGCCAATGATGAATCTAGTGAAAGCACAAATAAAGGGAACTTTCTTGAATGTATGGAGCTTTTGAAGGAGTTTGACCCTTTCCTGCTAAGGTACAATACTCCATCAAATGCGACGTATCTCTCTCCAGAGTCTCAGAATGACATGATCGAAAGCTGTGCTCAAGAGATTATAGACACCATGGTCTCTGAGATGTCAATGTCTGGAATGTATGCCATTATGGCGGATGAGGCCAGGGATGGGCAGTCTGAACAGTTGGCTCTGTGTGTTAGGTATGTGACAGAGGGGAAAGTTAAGGAGCATTTACTAGCACTAACAGAAATCAAGTCATTTGATGCCCGATAGATAGCAAATGAGTTGCAACAGCAGCTCCAAATGAGAGGGGTAGCAGGCCTAACGTGTGTTGCACAGACCTATGATTGTGCAGCTGTCATGAGAGGATTTAAAGGAGCTGTGCAGCACATGTCAGAGTGGTGCATCCGGAGGCTATTTATATACTACATTGCTATGCTCATGTGCTTCATTTGGTGTTGTGTCATACTTACAGGGCTATTCCGGAGGCTGCTGACTTTTTCAGTTTCTTGGAGAATGTGTATTCATTTTTCAGTACATCCCTAGTTAACCACCACAAGTTCAAAGATGCTCAGTCCAAACTTGGAATAGCATCAGCTGAACTTGTACAGCTCTCAAACACTCGCTGGGCATGCCAGCTGCGGTCCATAAATGCAGTGCTAGACACTAACTGCTATTTTTGATTGTCTATCTGCCATTGGATCCCCCATGGCTGTTGGTCTGAGAACAAAGCTTCATAAGTTCTCCACTGTGTATTTGCTACTGATGTTTCAGTCTCTTCTTTCTATAACTGAGGGACCACACAAGTTCCTCCAGAAAGAGACTGTAGACCTGGCAGAAGCTTGTTTCAGCAAACAAGCTGTATGTGACACACTGATAGGCAAACTCACAGATGCATTTGCCACAGAACTTTATGACAGAACCAAAGCACTCTGTGAAATTCACAATATTCCAGAGGCAGATGCAGCAAGAAAGCACAAACAAAGGAAAATGGGAGATTTTGTGGTGGAGACCTCCTTTGGGTTTAGGCACAGAATTGTCATGTTCCCAAACAATGAAAACAGAGTTGTCGCTCCCCTGCTTGGACAGGATGGTTTGTGAGCTTGACCAGCGATTCCCGACTGTAGATGCAGGTCTGCTCAAAGACATAGAGGCATGCAGCCCCAACTCAAAAAGCTTCCTAGATACATCATGCTTAACTGAGTTTGCCAAGCACTACGGTATTGATGTTAAAACAGAAGAGATGTTGGTGGCCAGATCGTTCTTGCCCGGAAAAGAGAGGCTGGACGTCCTCCCAAAGATATGCTTTCTGTGCATAACCTCCTGGATGATGATATGTTTCCTTCTCTGAAGGAAATCCTTCAGGTTGCCCTCACCAATCCTGTGAGCAGCTGCTCCGGTAAAAGGTCCTTCAGTGCACTGTGCCGGCTGCACTCCTGGTTGCTGAAGACAATGGGTCAGAAAAGGCTTGCAAGTCTTGCAGCTATGTCCATTGAGGGTGAAGTGCTTGGGCCACTAAGCCACAATAGTGTTATTGACCGCTTTGCCACCTTTAAAAATAGGAGGTACACTTTGATGCGTCCATCCACAAAATAAGCATCAAAAGAGAGAAGCAGGAGGAGCAGTTCTGTGATATAGGTTGTAATATTTGTTTGGGATCTTACTTTTTTATCAGATTTTATTCCTAATTATTTATTTTTTTGTGATTTTATTTAGCTCATTAGCTGAATTTAGTTTTGCCCCATTGTGGATGATACTGTTAGAGATGTTCCATGTGTCTGAATGATTGGGTTAAGCAATAATTAACAAAAGGGCAACAATTAACAAAAGGGTGAAACTTAAATAAAGATTTTTTTCTAATGGCATAATATGACCTGCATGTCTTCACATTTCTCTTTCTCTCTCTCTTTCTCAAAATAACATCCAACAAGTATTTTGGCTAGATAGTACAGCCATCTTTGTGCCTTTTGTTGGTGTTGGATGGATGGGGACAGAGTGAACTTTAATTTCTTTATTTGAATAGAATTGAAGTAAGTCATATTATATCAGTGTCTAACAGAAACTATGAGACAGGTATACTTTTAGCCAACCTTGACCAAAAATAACCTTATTTTGATCGATTTTACACCCGTTGTTACTCTAAAAATACATGATGAAAATATGTTTTGGGGGCTTTAAAACAAATCCTGGGAGAGTATGCCCAGACCCCCCTAAAAGAGGCCTAGCCCCCTATCCATGAATCTCTAGTGACGTCCCTGGCTACTGGCAAAATATTCAATGGACAAATGAAACTAAAGTTGAGTTGTTTGGAAGGAACACACAACACTGTGTGGAGAAAAAAAGGCACAGCACACCAACATCAAAACCTCATCCCAACTGTAAAGTATGGTGGAGGGAGCGTCATGGTTTGGGGCTGCTTTGCTGCCTCAGGGCCTGGACAACTTGCTATCAACAACGGAAAAATGAATTCCCAAGTTTATCAAGACATTTTGCAGAGGAATGTAAGGCTATGTTGGCCGATGCAACAGGACAACGACCCAAAACACAGAAGTAAATCAACAACAGAATGGCTTCAACAGAAGAAAATACGCCTTCTGGAATGGCCCAGTCAGAGTCCTGACCTTAACCCAATTAAGTTGCTGTGGCATGACCTCAAGAGAGCGGTTCACACCAGATATCCCAAAAATATTGCTGAACTCAAACAGTTTTGTAACAGTCCAAAATGGTGTGAACCGTTGTGCATGTCAACTACAGAAAACGTTTGGTTGAGGTAATTGCTGCCAAAGGAGGGTCAACAAGTTATTATATCCAAGGGTTCACATATTTGTCCCACCCTGCACTGTGAATGTTTACACAGTGTGTTCAATAAAGACATGAAAACATATAACTGTTTACTTGTTATTAGTTTAAGCAAACTGTGTTTGTCTATTGTTGTGACTTAGATGAAGATCAGATAAAATTTGATGACCAATTATGCAGAATTCCAGGTAATTCTAAAGGGCTCACATACTTTTTCTTGCCACTGTATGTGACCAGGGACGGTGAGGGACGGGAAAGGGTTGAAGGAGGACAGCCGGAGCTTGCAGAGGAGTCTTATTCTGGACACACACGGTGAAGGAGGCAATGAATGCTGAGACGTCAGGAACCAAGGTGGGCCACCAAAAACGTTGTCGTACAAAGGCCAGGGTCCGACGGGAGCCAGGGTGGCAGGCCAGTTGAGAGGAATGAGTCTATTCCAGAACCGAGGAACGGGCAGAGTCCGAGAACCGGACCCAGTTCTCTATACCCCAGATGAGTGCAGCCACGAGACAAGAGGTAGGGATGATGGTATCGGGGTCCGATGGTGTAGCAGTGGGACTATAGAGGCATGATAGTGCATCCAGCTTCACATTCTTGGATCCCGGGCGGTAGGAGATGGTGAAGTTGAACCGGGTGAACAGCAGGGCCCATCGAGCTTGCCTGGATTTGAGACGCTTGTCGGTGCAGAGATATTCCAGGTTCTTGTGATCTGTCCATACTATGAATGGGTGTTCCGCCCCCTTTAACCAGTGCCTCCACTCCTCCAGCGCCATATTCACCACAAGAAAGTTACCGGTTACCCACGTCGTAATTCCTTTCCGTGGGGTTGAGACGATGGGAGAGGAAAGCGCAGGGATGCAGCTTTTGGTCTTAGGCCGAATGCTGGGACAGAACAGCCCCCACTCCGACGTCGACCTCCACCACGAACTGCCTGGACGGATCCGGATGAATTAGGATGGGGGCGGTAGTGAATTGGTGCTTGAGGTCCAAGAACGCCTGGTCTGCAGCTGGAGATGTAAACGGGACCTTGGGAGAGGTGAGCGCTGACAGGGTGGAAGCCCGGATGCTGTAGCCCCGGATGAACCGGTGGTAGAAATTGGTAAACCCCAGTAAGCATTGCAGCTGTACTCTGGAGGTGGGTTGAGGCCAATCCACCACCTCTCTCACCTTTTCAGGATCCATCTGTATGTTGCCTGCAGCTATGATGTACCCAAGGAAGGAGATGGTGGAGCTATGGAATTCACATTTTTCCACTTTGATGACGCTGGAGGACGTGTCTGACATGGATGACATGTTCTTTAGACGAGTTGGAAAACACAAGGATGTCATCAAGGTAGACGAATACGTACCGGTTCAACATGTCCCAGAGAACGTTGTATATCCGGGCCTGGAACACAGCAGGAGCTATGGTCAGTCCGAGCGGCATGACCAGGTATTTGTAATGCCCTCTAGCCATGTTAAAGGCGGGCTTCCATTCATCAGCGTTATCACATACGCTATCCTTGAGTGATTCGAGGGAAATGAAGAGGGCTGCAGCTCAAAGATGAGGGAACACTGTGAGAGAAACGCCCGTCAGGATCCGGGATCTCCAGCGTAGCGCTCCGGAGGAGGTAAGCGGGGTTCTTGGGAAGCTGGGGTAGATTGGGGAGAAACGCCACTGATAGCGGGGTAATTGACAGTCTGGGGGGTTACTGTAGAGGCGGGCTGCCTCACAGACAATCCGTGGAATTGCTCCAGTAATGTGTTTAAGGCATCCTGGTGTTCCACCAAGATCTGGAATCCTTCCATAAGACCTTGAAGTAACTCCTTGTGTCTTCCAATGGTGGCTCCCTGGGAGGAGACGGCGTTGCGGAGCTGGTCCGAGTCTGCTTGGTCAGTTATGTAGCGACAATGTACACGACAATGTAGCCTGAACACTGTTCTGTCTCGCTAGCTGGGCTTAGAAAAGGATACATCAACATATGGAGAGATCACACATTCATGCAGCTGTGGTGGTGTAACTTCTTTAGCTATCTATCTGCTTTAAAAAGTGGAAATACTCATGTCTTCATCGATACCAGCAGGTCTCCCATGAAAAAGTTGTGTTAACTTCAATTGGACAACCAGGTAATTGAAGCTAAGATGTTCTGTGCCCTCTCACTAGATAGAAGTGTGTGGTTCAGTGGCAGATTTTCTGAAGAAAACAGACAAAGATAGTACGAGCAAATCTCTATCAGATGAGACACACCTGGTCCCATTCATTTCTAGATGTTACTTTGATTGAGAATGATTTCCATATCTGTTATTGCTCATGGTGTAACACACAACAAACCTAAAGCTGCCCCTATTGGTGCCCGATAGACAAAGGTGGTAAATATCTAAATCAAATAGAATTTCACTAATGAATGTGGCCACTTAATTTACTGTGTGGATATCTTTAGAAGTTATGCATACTTAATGTTAATATTCTATTACTCTAGGCCCTCCATTTCCGAACGTGAAGCCGCCTGACCCTAGCAGGAAGGACCAGAGAAAAGTTTTGGCTTAATGGTATAACTTCATATTGAGAAAAATTAAGATCACGCATACTTAGATTTAGAGTGACTGACATGAATTGGAGCATGAGCAGGCTCAGTCTACACCCAGGTGGAACAACGGATATGCAATGCATTTGTCAACAACGGTTGTGCCAATGAATGCATATCAAAACAGTGGAGGGGTGCCTACACACTTGTAAAGTAGCCTACATACTTGTAAAGTAGCCTACATTCCTTATTAAACTTGAGTGCTCTGGCCTACCTGGTTATATAAAGGTGAAATAAAAAATATATCACACACATACTTATGTGTGCAGGCACTAACTCATTCTGTCTCACATACACAAGCACACACTTGATTTAGGTTAGTGTCTTTCAGATTTGCCTTGACAGCTTCTCTACTGGGCCAGTCAAGAGATGAGGTTGCGTCTTCATCTTGGACCACGGCCAATGGACGAGCCCATTAGAGCTGCTAGTGTTGGGCTACTGGCCAAGCACCATGGGAGGAAGAGATCCTGAAACGAGTGGATCTGCTCTGTTCTTATCACCAGCCCAGAGAAGCTCCTAGAGACACACAGCTGTGGCATTATGTTACTGCAGAGAGTGAAATTGTCAGTGTCCCAGTCACATCCCCTGCCACCTGCACTTACACAGCAGAAGGCCTCACCAATTCAAGGATGCCATTTGAGGATTTTGCTGCCACTGCCTTTTTCCAATGGGAGCTGGAGGCCTGGAAGCCGAGGGGGGCAGTGAAAGGAGCGAACAGAGGAAAGAGGAGGGAAAAAATGCTCAGAGCAACATCCCTCTGGCCGTCTGTACAGGCTCTGCCACTAAACGCTGAAACAAAGCCCCAACAGCCCTCACACACATACCGGCTTTCCTGGAGTGGCAGGAAAATATCTTCTGCCTAGCCAAAGTGTTTTCCCTGTACCTGGCACAGGGCATTGGAGGGAGCTCCAGCAGTCTGCCTTTTATGAGACTGAAAAGCAGAGATGTATGGTGGAGAAGGGGAAGTGACTCTACAGACACACACACAGAAGTAAATAGCTGAAAATCTATTTCCATTGATGGAAGTCGTTTGGACTCTTGTTTGATTTGTATTTATTTCCCAGGTACTGTCCATTCTTTTACATTACTGTGCTGTTATTGTATATCACTGTGTATATTATTGTTCATTGCTATTTTGTGTAAAAGTTGACCAATCATTTATTCTAATCGCGGTGAATATGTCTTGTATTATAAACCAATTGCTACAGTTAGTGTGTGGATAAGTTTGTTGTACAAAGGATTGTGCTCCAACACTATTATAAATATGCCTTTGATTTCATTAAATTAAAACTTAACTTAAAGCAATCTTCTCTTCGTTTTTTTATATGCATTAAAATGGCAAATGCAAATCACCAAATGAAAGACGTCCTCCAGCGATTTCTGAACGTTTACATTTGAAAAGTGATATCCCAACTCTAAATACAGTAAAGTACACACACTAAAGGGAACAAAAATATACATTTTAAACAAAATATTGTTTTTTTAGACAACTTTCTTAGCATTTGAGGAGTTGGTCTGATGGGAATGCGTGATGTCATCAGCCTAACCCTTGCTTGCGAAAACAACATATCAAACTGTGACACTAAACAGACCTAAACAACTCTCCATGTTTGTTGCAAGAAGAAATGTATAAATAGGTATTGATCATGAAGCATGTAACTGCCGAGGCAGAATATTAAAAGTGGAACATTTCATTTTATGTGTTTATCTTTTGTTGACTGACTTTACATCTCAGATGATATGGATGATTCCTCTGAAGAGACACTCAGTTAATCACAGTGGGTCCCCTCCTCTACTGTAAAACTAGTTCATCACAGTGGGTCCCCTCCTCTACTGTAAAACTAGTTCATCACAGTGGGTCCCCTCCTCTACTGTAAAACTAGTTCATCACAGTGGGTCCCCTCCTCTACTGTAAAACTAGTTCATCACAGTGGGTCCCCTCCTCTACTGTAAAACTAGTTCATCACAGTGGGTCCCCTCCTCTACTGTAAAACTAGTTAATCACAGTGGGTCCCCTCCTCTACTGTAAAACTAGTTAATCACAGTGGGTCCCCTCCTCTACTGTAAAACTAGTTCATCACAGTGGGTCCCCTCCTCTACTGTAAAACTAGTTAATCACAGTGGATCCCCTCCTCTACTGTAAAACTAGTTAATCACAGTGGGTCCCCTCCTCTACTGTAAAACTAGTTCATCACAGTGGGTCCCCTCCTCTACTGTAAAACTAGTTCATCACAGTGGGTCCCCTCCTCTACTGTAAAACTAGTTAATCACAGTGGATCCCCTCCTCTACTGTAAAACTAGTTCATCACAGTGGGTCCCCTCCTCTACTGTAAAACTAGTTCATCACAGTGGATCCCCTCCTCTACTGTAAAACTAGTTCATCACAGTGGGTCCCCTCCTCTATTGTAAAACTAGTTCATCACAGTGGGTCCCCTCCTCTACTGTAAAACTAGTTCATCACAGTGGGTCCCCTCCTCTACTGTAAAACTAGTTCATCACAGTGGATCCCCTCCTCTACTGTAAAACTAGTTCATCACATTGGATCCCTTCCTCTACTGTAAAACTAGTTCATCACAGTGGGTCCCCTCCTCTACTGTAAAACTAGTTCATCACAGTGGGTCCCCTCCTCTACTGTAAAACTAGTTAATCACAGTGGATCCCCTCCTCTACTGTAAAACTAGTTAATCACAGTGGGTCCCCTCTACTGTAAAACTAGTTCATCACATTGGATCCCCTCCTCTACTGTAAAACTAGTTCATCACAGTGGATCCCCTCCTCTACTGTAAAACTAGTTCATCACAGTGGGTCCCCTCCTCTACTGTAAAACTAGTTCATCACAGTGGGTCCCCTCCTCTACTGTAAAACTAGTTCATCACAGTGGGTCCCCTCCTCTACTGTAAAACTAGTTCATCACATTGGATCCCCTCCTCTACTGTAAAACTAGTTAATCACAGTGGGTCCCCTCCTCTACTGTAAAACTAGTTCATCACATTGGATCCCCTCCTCTACTGTAAAACTAGTTAATCACAGTAGGTCCCCTCCTCTACTGTAAAACTAGTTCATCACATTGGATCCCCTCCTCTACTGTAAAACTAGTTCATCACAGTGGATCCCCTCCTCTACTGTAAAACTAGTTCATCACATTGGATCCCCTCCTCTACTGTAAAACTAGTTCATCACATTGGATCCCCTCCTCTACTGTAAAACTAGTTCATCACATTGGATCCCCTCCTCTACTGTAAAACTAGTTCATCACATTGGATCCCCTCCTCTACTGTAAAACTAGTTCATCACATTGGATCCCCTCCTCTACTGTAAAACTAGTTCATCACAGTGGATCCCCTCCTCTACTGTAAAACTAGTTAATCACAGTGGGTCCCCTCCTCTACTGTAAAACTAGTTCATCACATTGGATCCCCTCCTCTACTGTAAAACTAGTTAATCACAGTGGGTCCCCTCCTCTACTGTAAAACTAGTTCATCACATTGGATCCCCTCCTCTACTGTAAAACTAGTTAATCACAGTGGGTCCCCTCCTCTACTGTAAAACTAGTTCATCACATTGGATCCCCTCCTCTACTGTAAAACTAGTTCATCACAGTGGATCCCCTCCTCTACTGTAAAACTAGTTCATCACATTGGATCCCCTCCTCTACTGTAAAACTAGTTCATCACATTGGATCCCCTCCTCTGCTGTAAAACTAGTTCATCACATTGGATCCCCTCCTCTACTGTAAAACTAGTTCATCACATTGGATCCCCTCCTCTACTGTAAAACTAGTTCATCACAGTGGATCCCCTCCTCTACTGTAAAACTAGTCAATCACAGTGGGTCCCCTCCTCTACTGTAAAACTAGTTCATCACATTGGATCCCCTCCCCTACTGTAAAACTAGTTCATCACATTGGATCCCCTCCTCTACTGTAAAACTAGTTCATCACATTGGATCCCCTCCTCTACTGTAAAACTAGTTCATCACATTGGATCCCCTCCTCTACTGTAAAACTAGTTCATCACAGTGGGTCCCCTCCTCTACTGTAAAACTAGTTCATCACATTGGATCCCCTCCTCTACTGTAAAACTAGTTCATCACATTGGATCCCCTCCTCTACTGTAAAACTAGTTCATCACATTGGATCCCCTCCTCTACTGTAAAACTAGTTCATCACATTGGATCCCCTCCTCTACTGTAAAACTAGTTCATCACATTGGATCCCCTCCTCTACTGTAAAACTAGTTCATCACAGTGGGTCCCCTCCTCTACTGTAAAACTAGTTCATCACATTGGATCCCCTCCTCTACTGTAAAACTAGTTCATCACAGTGGATCCCCTCCTCTACTGTAAAACTAGTCAATCACAGTGGGTCCCCTGCTCTCCTGTAAAACTAGTTAATCACAGTGGGTCCCCTCCTCTACTGTAAAACTAGTTCATCACATTGGATCCCATCCTCTACTGTAAAACTAGTTCATCACAGTGGATCCCCTCCTCTACTGTAAAACTAGTTC
Organism: Salvelinus alpinus; assembly: GCF_045679555.1. Taxonomy (NCBI): domain Eukaryota; kingdom Metazoa; phylum Chordata; class Actinopteri; order Salmoniformes; family Salmonidae; genus Salvelinus; species Salvelinus alpinus. The sequence goes on from NC_092114.1 coordinate 27,837,333, forward strand.
ATCACAGTGGATCCCCTCCTCTACTGTAAAACTAGTCAATCACAGTGGGTCCCCTCCTCTCCTGTAAAACTAGTTAATCACAGTGGGTCCCCTCCTCTCCTCTAAAACTAGTTAATCACAGTGGGTCCCCTCCTCTCCTCTAAAACGAGTTAATCACAGAGGGTCCCCTCCTGTCCTGTAAAACTAGTTAATCACAGTGGGTCCCCTCCTCTCCTCTAAAACTAGTTAATCACAGTGGGTCCCCTCCTCTACTGTAAAACTAGTTCATCACAGTGGGTCCCCTCCTCTACTGTAAAACTAGTTAATCACAGTGGGTCCCCTCCTCTACTGTAAAACTAGTTCATCACATTGGATCCCCTCCTCTACTGTAAAACTAGTTAATCACAGTGGGTCCCCTCCTCTACTGTAAAACTAGTTCATCACATTGGATCCCCTCCTCTACTGTAAAACTAGTTCATCACATTGGATCCCCTCCTCTGCTGTAAAACTAGTTCATCACATTGGATCCCCTCCTCTACTGTAAAACTAGTTCATCACATTGGATCCCCTCCTCTACTGTAAAACTAGTTCATCACAGTGGGTCCCCTCCTCTACTGTAAAACTAGTTCATCACATTGGATCCCCTCCTTTACTGTAAAACTAGTTCATCACAGTGGATCCCCTCCTCTACTGGAAAACTAGTCAATCACAGTGGGTCCCCTGCTCTCCTGGAAAACTAGTTAATCACAGTGGGTCCCCTCCTCTACTGTAAAACTAGTTCATCACATTGGATCCCATCCTCTACTGTAAAACTAGTTCATCACAGTGGATCCCCTCCTCTACTGTAAAACTAGTTCATCACAGTGGATCCCCTCCTCTACTGTAAAACTAGTCAATCACAGTGGGTCCCCTCCTCTCCTGTAAAACTAGTTAATCACAGTGGGTCCCCTCCTCTCCTCTAAAACTAGTTAATCACAGTGGGTCCCCTCCTCTCCTCTAAAACGAGTTAATCACAGAGGGTCCCCTCCTGTCCTGTAAAACTAGTTAATCACAGTGGGTCCCCTCCTCTCCTCTAAAACTAGTTAATCACAGTGGGTCCCCTCCTCTCCTCTAAAACTAGTTAATCACAGAGGGTCCCCTCCTGTCCTGTAAAACTAGTTAATCACAGTGGGTCCCCTCCTCTCCTCTAAAACTAGTTAATCACAGTGGGTCCCCTCCTCTCCTCTAAAACTAGTTAATCACAGTGGGTCCCCTCCTCTCCTCTAAAACTAGTTAATCACAGTGGGTCCCCTCCTCTACTGTAAAACTAGTTAATAGCAGTGGATCCCCTCCTCTACTGTAAAACTAGTTAATCACAGTGGGTCCCCTCCTCTACTGTAAAACTAGTTCATCACAGTGGGTCCCCTCCTCTACTGTAAAACTAGTTCATCACAGTGGGTCCCCTCCTCTACTGTAAAACTAGTTCATCACAGTGGGTCCCCTCCTCTACTGTAAAACTAGTTCATCACAGTGGGTCCCCTCCTCTACTGTAAAACTAGTTCATCACAGTGGGTCCCCTCCTCTACTGTAAAACTAGTTCATCACAGTGGGTCCCCTCCTCTACTGTAAAACTAGTTCATCACAGTGGGTCCCCTCCTCTACTGTAAAACTAGTTCATCACAGTGGGTCCCCTCCTCTACTGTAAAACTAGTTCATCACAGTGGGTCCCCTCCTCTACTGTAAAACTAGTTAATCACAGTGGGTCCCCTCCTCTACTGTAAAACGAGTTCATCACAGTGGGTCCCCTCCTCTACTGTAAAACTAGTTAATCACAGTGGATCCCCTCCTCTACTGTAAAACTAGTTAATCACAGTGGGTCCCCTCCTATACTGTAAAACTAGTTCATCACAGTGGGTCCCCTCCTCTACTGTAAAACTAGTTCATCACAGTGGATCCCCTCCTCTACTGTAAAACTAGTTCATCACAGTGGGTCCCCTCCTCTACTGTAAAACTAGTTCATCACATTGGATCCCCTCCTCTACTGGAAAACTAGTTCATCACATTGGATCCCCTCCTCTACTGTAAAACTAGTTCATCACATTGGATCCCCTCCTCTACTGTAAAACTAGTTCATCACATTGGATCCCCTCCTCTACTGGAAAACTAGTTCATCACATTGGATCCCCTCCTCTACTGTAAAACTAGTTCATCACAGTGGGTCCCCTCCTCTACTGTAAAACTAGTTCATCACATTGGATCCCCTCCTCTACTGTAAAACTAGTTCATCACAGTGGATCCCCTCCTCTACTGTAAAACTAGTCAATCACAGTGGGTCCCCTGCTCTCCTGTAAAACTAGTTAATCACAGTGGGTCCCCTCCTCTACTGTAAAACTAGTTCATCACATTGGATCCCATCCTCTACTGTAAAACTAGTTCATCACATTGGATCCCCTCCTCTACTGTAAAACTAGTTCATCACAGTGGATCCCCTCCTCTACTGTAAAACTAGTTCATCACATTGGATCCCCTCCTCTACTGTAAAACTAGTTCATCACATTGGATCCCCTCCTCTGCTGTAAAACTAGTTCATCACATTGGATCCCCTCCTCTACTGTAAAACTAGTTCATCACATTGGATCCCCTCCTCTACTGGAAAACTAGTTCATCACAGTGGATCCCCTCCTCTACTGTAAAACTAGTCAATCACAGTGGGTCCCCTCCTCTACTGTAAAACTAGTTCATCACATTGGATCCCCTCCCCTACTGTAAAACTAGTTCATCACATTGGATCCCCTCCTCTACTGTAAAACTAGTTCATCACATTGGATCCCCTCCTCTACTGTAAAACTAGTTCATCACATTGGATCCCCTCCTCTACTGTAAAACTAGTTCATCACAGTGGGTCCCCTCCTCTACTGTAAAACTAGTTCATCACATTGGATCCCCTCCTCTACTGTAAAACTAGTTCATCACATTGGATCCCCTCCTCTACTGTAAAACTAGTTCATCACATTGGATCCCCTCCTCTACTGTAAAACTAGTTCATCACATTGGATCCCCTCCTCTACTGTAAAACTAGTTCATCACATTGGATCCCCTCCTCTACTGTAAAACTAGTTCATCACAGTGGGTCCCCTCCTCTACTGTAAAACTAGTTCATCACATTGGATCCCCTCCTCTACTGTAAAACTAGTTCATCACAGTGGATCCCCTCCTCTACTGTAAAACTAGTCAATCACAGTGGGTCCCCTGCTCTCCTGTAAAACTAGTTAATCACAGTGGGTCCCCTCCTCTACTGTAAAACTAGTTCATCACATTGGATCCCATCCTCTACTGTAAAACTAGTTCATCACAGTGGATCCCCTCCTCTACTGTAAAACTAGTTCATCACAGTGGATCCCCTCCTCTACTGTAAAACTAGTCAATCACAGTGGGTCCCCTCCTCTCCTGTAAAACTAGTTAATCACAGTGGGTCCCCTCCTCTCCTCTAAAACTAGTTAATCACAGTGGGTCCCCTCCTCTCCTCTAAAACGAGTTAATCACAGAGGGTCCCCTCCTGTCCTGTAAAACTAGTTAATCACAGTGGGTCCCCTCCTCTCCTCTAAAACTAGTTAATCACAGTGGGTCCCCTCCTCTACTGTAAAACTAGTTCATCACAGTGGGTCCCCTCCTCTACTGTAAAACTAGTTAATCACAGTGGGTCCCCTCCTCTACTGTAAAACTAGTTCATCACATTGGATCCCCTCCTCTACTGTAAAACTAGTTAATCACAGTGGGTCCCCTCCTCTACTGTAAAACTAGTTCATCACATTGGATCCCCTCCTCTACTGTAAAACTAGTTCATCACATTGGATCCCCTCCTCTGCTGTAAAACTAGTTCATCACATTGGATCCCCTCCTCTACTGTAAAACTAGTTCATCACATTGGATCCCCTCCTCTACTGTAAAACTAGTTCATCACAGTGGATCCCCTCCTCTACTGTAAAACTAGTCAATCACAGTGGGTCCCCTCCTCTACTGTAAAACTAGTTCATCACATTGGATCCCCTCCCCTACTGTAAAACTAGTTCATCACATTGGATCCCCTCCTCTACTGTAAAACTAGTTCATCACATTGGATCCCCTCCTCTACTGTAAAACTAGTTCATCACATTGGATCCCCTCCTCTACTGTAAAACTAGTTCATCACAGTGGGTCCCCTCCTCTACTGTAAAACTAGTTCATCACATTGGATCCCCTCCTCTACTGTAAAACTAGTTCATCACATTGGATCCCCTCCTCTACTGTAAAACTAGTTCATCACATTGGATCCCCTCCTCTACTGTAAAACTAGTTCATCACATTGGATCCCCTCCTCTACTGTAAAACTAGTTCATCACATTGGATCCCCTCCTCTACTGTAAAACTAGTTCATCACAGTGGGTCCCCTCCTCTACTGTAAAACTAGTTCATCACATTGGATCCCCTCCTCTACTGTAAAACTAGTTCATCACAGTGGATCCCCTCCTCTACTGTAAAACTAGTCAATCACAGTGGGTCCCCTGCTCTCCTGTAAAACTAGTTAATCACAGTGGGTCCCCTCCTCTACTGTAAAACTAGTTCATCACATTGGATCCCATCCTCTACTGTAAAACTAGTTCATCACAGTGGATCCCCTCCTCTACTGTAAAACTAGTTCATCACAGTGGATCCCCTCCTCTACTGTAAAACTAGTCAATCACAGTGGGTCCCCTCCTCTCCTGTAAAACTAGTTAATCACAGTGGGTCCCCTCCTCTCCTCTAAAACTAGTTAATCACAGTGGGTCCCCTCCTCTCCTCTAAAACGAGTTAATCACAGAGGGTCCCCTCCTGTCCTGTAAAACTAGTTAATCACAGTGGGTCCCCTCCTCTCCTCTAAAACTAGTTAATCACAGTGGGTCCCCTCCTCTCCTCTAAAACTAGTTAATCACAGAGGGTCCCCTCCTGTCCTGTAAAACTAGTTAATCACAGTGGGTCCCCTCCTCTCCTCTAAAACTAGTTAATCACAGTGGGTCCCCTCCTCTCCTCTAAAACTAGTTAATCACAGTGGGTCCCCTCCTCTCCTCTAAAACTAGTTAATCACAGTGGGTCCCCTCCTCTACTGTAAAACTAGTTAATAGCAGGGATCCCCTCCTCTACTGTAAAACTAGTTAATAGCAGTGGATCCCCTCCTCTACTGTAAAACTAGTTAATCACAGTGGGTCCCCTCCTCTACTGTAAAACTAGTTAATAGCAGTGGATCCCCTCCTCTACTGTAAAGCTAGTTCATCACAGTGAGTCCTCTTCTATCCTGTAAAACTAGTTCATCACAGTGGGTCCCCTCCTCTACTGTAAAACTAGTTAATCACAGTGGGTCCCCTCCTCTACTGTAAAACTAGTTCATCACAGTGGGTCCCCTCCTCTACTGTAAAACTAGTTCATCACAGTGGGTCCCCTCCTCTACTGTAAAACTAGTTCATCACAGTGGGTCCCCTCCTCTACTGTAAAACTAGTTCATCACAGTGGGTCCCCTCCTCTACTGTAAAACTAGTTCATCACAGTGGGTCCCCTCCTCTACTGTAAAACTAGTTCATCACAGTGGGTCCCCTCCTCTACTGTAAAACTAGTTCATCACAGTGGGTCCCCTCCTCTACTGTAAAACTAGTTCATCACAGTGGGTCCCCTCCTCTACTGTAAAACTAGTTCATCACAGTGGGTCCCCTCCTCTACTGTAAAACTAGTTAATCACAGTGGGTCCCCTCCTCTACTGTAAAACTAGTTCATCACAGTGGGTCCCCTCCTCTACTGTAAAACTAGTTAATCACAGTGGATCCCCTCCTCTACTGTAAAACTAGTTAATCACAGTGGGTCCCCTCCTCTACTGTAAAACTAGTTCATCACAGTGGGTCCCCTCCTCTACTGTAAAACTAGTTCATCACAGTGGATCCCCTCCTCTACTGTAAAACTAGTTCATCACAGTGGGTCCCCTCCTCTACTGTAAAACTAGTTCATCACATTGGATCCCCTCCTCTACTGTAAAACTAGTTCATCACATTGGATCCCCTCCTCTACTGTAAAACTAGTTCATCACATTGGATCCCCTCCTCTACTGTAAAACTAGTTCATCACAGTGGGTCCCCTCCTCTCCTCTAAAACGAGTTAATCACAGAGGGTCCCCTCCTGTCCTGTAAAACTAGTTAATCACAGTGGGTCCCCTCCTCTCCTCTAAAACTAGTTAATCACAGTGGGTCCCCTCCTCTCCTCTAAAACTAGTTAATCACAGAGGGTCCCCTCCTGTCCTGTAAAACTAGTTAATCACAGTGGGTCCCCTCCTCTCCTCTAAAACTAGTTAATCACAGTGGGTCCCCTCCTCTCCTCTAAAACTAGTTAATCACAGTGGGTCCCCTCCTCTCCTCTAAAACTAGTTAATCACAGTGGGTCCCCTCCTCTACTGTAAAACTAGTTAATAGCAGGGATCCCCTCCTCTACTGTAAAACTAGTTAATAGCAGTGGATCCCCTCCTCTACTGTAAAACTAGTTAATCACAGTGGGTCCCCTCCTCTACTGTAAAACTAGTTAATAGCAGTGGATCCCCTCCTCTACTGTAAAGCTAGTTCATCACAGTGAGTCCTCTTCTATCCTGTAAAACTAGTTCATCACAGTGGGTCCCCTCCTCTACTGTAAAACTAGTTAATCACAGTGGGTCCCCTCCTCTACTGTAAAACTAGTTCATCACAGTGGGTCCCCTCCTCTACTGTAAAACTAGTTCATCACAGTGGGTCCCCTCCTCTACTGTAAAACTAGTTCATCACAGTGGGTCCCCTCCTCTACTGTAAAACTAGTTCATCACAGTGGGTCCCCTCCTCTACTGTAAAACTAGTTCATCACAGTGGGTCCCCTCCTCTACTGTAAAACTAGTTCATCACAGTGGGTCCCCTCCTCTACTGTAAAACTAGTTCATCACAGTGGGTCCCCTCCTCTACTGTAAAACTAGTTCATCACAGTGGGTCCCCTCCTCTACTGTAAAACTAGTTAATCACAGTGGGTCCCCTCCTCTACTGTAAAACTAGTTCATCACAGTGGGTCCCCTCCTCTACTGTAAAACTAGTTAATCACAGTGGATCCCCTCCTCTACTGTAAAACTAGTTAATCACAGTGGGTCCCCTCCTCTACTGTAAAACTAGTTCATCACAGTGGGTCCCCTCCTCTACTGTAAAACTAGTTCATCACAGTGGATCCCCTCCTATACTGTAAAACTAGTTCATCACAGTGGGTCCCCTCCTCTACTGTAAAACTAGTTCATCACATTGGATCCCCTCCTCTACTGTAAAACTAGTTCATCACATTGGATCCCCTCCTCTACTGTAAAACTAGTTCATCACATTGGATCCCCTCCTCTACTGTAAAACTAGTTCATCACATTGGATCCCCTCCTCTACTGTAAAACTAGTTCATCACATTGGATCCCCTCCTCTACTGTAAAACTAGTTCATCACAGTGGGTCCCCTCCTCTACTGTAAAACTAGTTCATCACATTGGATCCCCTCCTCTACTGTAAAACTAGTTCATCACAGTGGATCCCCTCCTCTACTGTAAAACTAGTCAATCACAGTGGGTCCCCTGCTCTCCTGTAAAACTAGTTAATCACAGTGGGTCCCCTCCTCTACTGTAAAACTAGTTCATCACATTGGATCCCATCCTCTACTGTAAAACTAGTTCATCACAGTGGATCCCCTCCTCTACTGTAAAACTAGTTCATCACAGTGGATCCCCTCCTCTACTGTAAAACTAGTCAATCACAGTGGGTCCCCTCCTCTCCTGTAAAACTAGTTAATCACAGTGGGTCCCCTCCTCTCCTCTAAAACTAGTTAATCACAGTGGGTCCCCTCCTCTCCTCTAAAACGAGTTAATCACAGAGGGTCCCCTCCTGTCCTGTAAAACTAGTTAATCACAGTGGGTTCCCTCCTCTCCTCTAAAACTAGTTAATCACAGTGGGTCCCCTCCTCTCCTCTAAAACTAGTTAATCACAGAGGGTCCCCTCCTGTCCTGTAAAACTAGTTAATCACAGTGGGTCCCCTCCTCTCCTCTAAAACTAGTTAATCACAGTGGGTCCCCTCCTCTCCTCTAAAACTAGTTAATCACAGTGGGTCCCCTCCTCTCCTCTAAAACTAGTTAATCACAGTGGGTCCCCTCCTCTACTGTAAAACTAGTTAATAGCAGGGATCCCCTCCTCTACTGTAAAACTAGTTAATAGCAGTGGATCCCCTCCTCTACTGTAAAACTAGTTAATCACAGTGGGTCCCCTCCTCTACTGTAAAACTAGTTAATAGCAGTGGATCCCCTCCTCTACTGTAAAGCTAGTTCATCACAGTGAGTCCTCTTCTATCCTGTAAAACTAGTTCATCACAGTGGGTCCCCTCCTCTACTGTAAAACTAGTTCATCACAGTGGGTCCCCTCCTCTACTGTAAAACTAGTTCATCACAGTGGGTCCCCTCCTCTACTGTAAAACTAGTTCATCACAGTGGGTCCCCTCCTCTACTGTAAAACTAGTTCATCACAGTGGGTCCCCTCCTCTACTGTAAAACTAGTTCATCACAGTGGGTCCCCTCCTCTACTGTAAAACTAGTTCATCACAGTGGGTCCCCTCCTCTACTGTAAAACTAGTTCATCACAGTGGGTCCCCTCCTCTACTGTAAAACTAGTTCATCACAGTGGGTCCCCTCCTCTACTGTAAAACTAGTTCATCACAGTGGGTCCCCTCCTCTACTGTAAAACTAGTTCATCACAGTGGGTCCCCTCCTCTACTGTAAAACTAGTTAATCACAGTGGGTCCCCTCCTCTACTGTAAAACTAGTTCATCACAGTGGGTCCCCTCCTCTACTGTAAAACTAGTTAATCACAGTGGATCCCCTCCTCTACTGTAAAACTAGTTAATCACAGTGGGTCCCCTCCTCTACTGTAAAACTAGTTCATCACAGTGGATCCCCTCCTCTACTGTAAAACTAGTTCATCACAGTGGGTCCCCTCCTCTACTGTAAAACTAGTCCATCACAGTGGGTCCCCTCCTCTACTGTAAAACTAGTTAATCACAGTGGATCCCCTCTACTGTAAAACTAGTTCATCACATTGGATCCCTTCCTCTACTGTAAAACTATTTCATCACAGTGGGTCCCCTCCTCTACTGTAAAACTAGTTAATAGCAGGGATCCCCTCCTCTACTGTAAAACTAGTTAATAGCAGTGGATCCCCTCCTCTACTGGAAAACTAGTTAATCACAGTGGGTCCCCTCCTCTACTGTAAAACTAGTTAATAGCAGTGGATCCCCTCCTCTACTGTAAAGCTAGTTCATCACAGTGAGTCCTCTTCTATCCTGTAAAACTAGTTCATCACAGTGGGTCCCCTCCTCTACTGTAAAACTAGTTAATCACAGTGGGTCCCCTCCTCTACTGTAAAACTAGTTCATCACAGTGGGTCCCCTCCTCTACTGTAAAACTAGTTCATCACAGTGGGTCCCCTCCTCTACTGTAAAACTAGTTCATCACAGTGGGTCCCCTCCTCTACTGTAAAACTAGTTCATCACAGTGGGTCCCCTCCTCTACTGTAAAACTAGTTCATCACAGTGGGTCCCCTCCTCTACTGTAAAACTAGTTCATCACAGTGGGTCCCCTCCTCTACTGTAAAACTAGTTCATCACAGTGGGTCCCCTCCTCTACTGTAAAACTAGTTCATCACAGTGGGTCCCCTCCTCTACTGTAAAACTAGTTCATCACAGTGGGTCCCCTCCTCTACTGTAAAACTAGTTAATCACAGTGGGTCCCCTCCTCTACTGTAAAACTAGTTCATCACAGTGGGTCCCCTCCTCTACTGTAAAACTAGTTAATCACAGTGGATCCCCTCCTCTACTGTAAAACTAGTTAATCACAGTGGGTCCCCTCCTCTACTGTAAAACTAGTTCATCACAGTGGATCCCCTCCTCTACTGTAAAACTAGTTCATCACAGTGGGTCCCCTCCTCTACTGTAAAACTAGTTCATCACAGTGGGTCCCCTCCTCTACTGTAAAACTAGTTAATCACAGTGGATCCCCTCTACTGTAAAACTAGTTCATCACATTGGATCCCCTCCTCTACTGTAAAACTAGTTCATCACAGTGGGTCCCCTCCTCTACTGTAAAACTAGTTCATCACATTGGATCCCCTCCTCTACTGTAAAACTAGTTCATCACAGTGGATCCCCTCCTCTACTGTAAAACTAGTCAATCACAGTGGGTCCCCTGCTCTCCTGTAAAACTAGTTAATCACAGTGGGTCCCCTCCTCTACTGTAAAACTAGTTCATCACATTGGATCCCATCCTCTACTGTAAAACTAGTTCATCACAGTGGATCCCCTCCTCTACTGTAAAACTAGTTCATCACAGTGGATCCCCTCCTCTACTGTAAAACTAGTCAATCACAGTGGGTCCCCTCCTCTCCTGTAAAACTAGTTAATCACAGTGGGTCCCCTCCTCTCCTCTAAAACTAGTTAATCACAGTGGGTCCCCTCCTCTCCTCTAAAACGAGTTAATCACAGAGGGTCCCCTCCTGTCCTGTAAAACTAGTTAATCACAGTGGGTCCCCTCCTCTCCTCTAAAACTAGTTAATCACAGTGGGTCCCCTCCTCTCCTCTAAAACTAGTTAATCACAGAGGGTCCCCTCCTGTCCTGTAAAACTAGTTAATCACAGTGGGTCCCCTCCTCTCCTCTAAAACTAGTTAATCACAGTGGGTCCCCTCCTCTACTGTAAAACTAGTTAATCACAGTGGGTCCCCTCCTCTCCTCTAAAACTAGTTAATCACAGTGGGTCCCCTCCTCTACTGTAAAACTAGTTAATAGCAGGGATCCCCTCCTCTACTGTAAAACTAGTTAATAGCAGTGGATCCCCTCCTCTACTGTAAAACTAGTTAATCACAGTGGGTCCCCTCCTCTACTGTAAAACTAGTTAATAGCAGTGGATCCCCTCCTCTACTGTAAAGCTAGTTCATCACAGTGAGTCCTCTTCTATCCTGTAAAACTAGTTCATCACAGTGGGTCCCCTCCTCTACTGTAAAACTAGTTAATCACAGTGGGTCCCCTCCTCTACTGTAAAACTAGTTCATCACAGTGGGTCCCCTCCTCTACTGTAAAACTAGTTCATCACAGTGGGTCCCCTCCTCTACTGTAAAACTAGTTCATCACAGTGGGTCCCCTCCTCTACTGTAAAACTAGTTCATCACAGTGGGTCCCCTCCTCTACTGTAAAACTAGTTAATCACAGTGGGTCCCCTCCTCTACTGTAAAACTAGTTCATCACAGTGGGTCCCCTCCTCTACTGTAAAACGAGTTAATCACAGTGGATCCCCTCCTCTACTGTAAAACTAGTTAATCACAGTGGGTCCCCTCCTCTACTGTAAAACTAGTTCATCACAGTGGGTCCCCTCCTCTACTGTAAAACTAGTTCATCACAGTGGATCCCCTCCTCTACTGTAAAACTAGTTCATCACAGTGGGTCCCCTCCTCTACTGTAAAACTAGTTCATCACATTGGATCCCCTCCTCTACTGTAAAACTAGTTCATCACATTGGATCCCCTCCTCTACTGTAAAACTAGTTCATCACATTGGATCCCCTCCTCTACTGTAAAACTAGTTCATCACATTGGATCCCCTCCTCTACTGTAAAACTAGTTCATCACATTGGATCCCCTCCTCTACTGTAAAACTAGTTCATCACAGTGGGTCCCCTCCTCTACTGTAAAACTAGTTCATCACATTGGATCCCCTCCTCTACTGTAAAACTAGTTCATCACAGTGGATCCCCTCCTCTACTGTAAAACTAGTCAATCACAGTGGGTCCCCTGCTCTCCTGTAAAACTAGTTAATCACAGTGGGTCCCCTCCTCTACTGTAAAACTAGTTCATCACATTGGATCCCATCCTCTACTGTAAAACTAGTTCATCACAGTGGATCCCCTCCTCTACTGTAAAACTAGTTCATCACAGTGGATCCCCTCCTCTACTGTAAAACTAGTCAATCACAGTGGGTCCCCTCCTCTCCTGTAAAACTAGTTAATCACAGTGGGTCCCCTCCTCTCCTCTAAAACTAGTTAATCACAGTGGGTCCCCTCCTCTCCTCTAAAACGAGTTAATCACAGAGGGTCCCCTCCTGTCCTGTAAAACTAGTTAATCACAGTGGGTTCCCTCCTCTCCTCTAAAACTAGTTAATCACAGTGGGTCCCCTCCTCTCCTCTAAAACTAGTTAATCACAGAGGGTCCCCTCCTGTCCTGTAAAACTAGTTAATCACAGTGGGTCCCCTCCTCTCCTCTAAAACTAGTTAATCACAGTGGGTCCCCTCCTCTCCTCTAAAACTAGTTAATCACAGTGGGTCCCCTCCTCTCCTCTAAAACTAGTTAATCACAGTGGGTCCCCTCCTCTACTGTAAAACTAGTTAATAGCAGGGATCCCCTCCTCTACTGTAAAACTAGTTAATAGCAGTGGATCCCCTCCTCTACTGTAAAACTAGTTAATCACAGTGGGTCCCCTCCTCTACTGTAAAACTAGTTAATAGCAGTGGATCCCCTCCTCTACTGTAAAGCTAGTTCATCACAGTGAGTCCTCTTCTATCCTGTAAAACTAGTTCATCACAGTGGGTCCCCTCCTCTACTGTAAAACTAGTTCATCACAGTGGGTCCCCTCCTCTACTGTAAAACTAGTTCATCACAGTGGGTCCCCTCCTCTACTGTAAAACTAGTTCATCACAGTGGGTCCCCTCCTCTACTGTAAAACTAGTTCATCACAGTGGGTCCCCTCCTCTACTGTAAAACTAGTTCATCACAGTGGGTCCCCTCCTCTACTGTAAAACTAGTTCATCACAGTGGGTCCCCTCCTCTACTGTAAAACTAGTTCATCACAGTGGGTCCCCTCCTCTACTGTAAAACTAGTTCATCACAGTGGGTCCCCTCCTCTACTGTAAAACTAGTTCATCACAGTGGGTCCCCTCCTCTACTGTAAAACTAGTTAATCACAGTGGGTCCCCTCCTCTACTGTAAAACTAGTTAATCACAGTGGGTCCCCTCCTCTACTGTAAAACTAGTTAATCACAGTGGGTCCCCTCCTCTACTGTAAAACTAGTTCATCACAGTGGGTCCCCTCCTCTACTGTAAAACTAGTTAATCACAGTGGATCCCCTCCTCTACTGTAAAACTAGTTAATCACAGTGGGTCCCCTCCTCTACTGTAAAACTAGTTCATCACAGTGGATCCCCTCCTCTACTGTAAAACTAGTTCATCACAGTGGGTCCCCTCCTCTACTGTAAAACTAGTTCATCACAGTGGGTCCCCTCCTCTACTGTAAAACTAGTTAATCACAGTGGATCCCCTCTACTGTAAAACTAGTTCATCACAGTGGGTCCCCTCCTCTACTGTAAAACTAGTTCATCACAGTGGATCCCCTCCTCTACTGTAAAACTAGTTAATCACAGTGGGTCCCCTCCTCTACTGTAAAACTAGTTCATCACATTGGATCCCCTCCTCTACTGTAAAACTAGTTCATCACAGTGGATCCCCTCCTCTACTGTAAAACTAGTTCATCACATTGGATCCCCTCCTCTACTGTAAAACTAGTTCATCACATTGGATCCCCTCCTCTGCTGTAAAACTAGTTCATCACATTGGATCCCCTCCTCTACTGTAAAACTAGTTCATCACAGTGGATCCCCTCCTCTACTGTAAAACTAGTCAATCACAGTGGGTCCCCTCCTCTACTGTAAAACTAGTTCATCACATTGGATCCCCTCCCCTACTGTAAAACTAGTTCATCACATTGGATCCCCTCCTCTACTGTAAAACTAGTTCATCACAGTGGATCCCCTCCTCTACTGTAAAACTAGTTCATCACATTGGATCCCCTCCTCTACTGTAAAACTAGTTCATCACAGTGGGTCCCCTCCTCTACTGTAAAACTAGTTAATCACAGTGGGTCCCCTCTACTGTAAAACTAGTTCATCACATTGGATCCCCTCCTCTACTGTAAAACTAGTTCATCACAGTGGATCCCCTCCTCTACTGTAAAACTAGTTCATCACAGTGGGTCCCCTCCTCTACTGTAAAACTAGTTCATCACAGTGGGTCCCCTCCTCTACTGTAAAACTAGTTCATCACAGTGGGTCCCCTCCTCTACTGTAAAACTAGTTCATCACATTGGATCCCCTCCTCTCCTCTAAAACGAGTTAATCACAGAGGGTCCCCTCCTGTCCTGTAAAACTAGTTAATCACAGAGGGTCCCCTCTACTCCTCTAAAACTAGTTAATCACAGTGGGTCCCCTCCTCTCCTCTAAAACTAGTTAATCACAGAGGGTCCCCTCCTGTCCTGTAAAACTAGTTAATCACAGTGGGTCCCCTCCTCTCCTCTAAAACTAGTTAATCACAGTGGGTCCCCTCCTCTCCTCTAAAACTAGTTAATCACAGTGGGTCCCCTCCTCTCCTCTAAAACTAGTTAATCACAGTGGGTCCCCTCCTCTACTGTAAAACTAGTTAATAGCAGGGATCCCCTCCTCTACTGTAAAACTAGTTAATAGCAGTGGATCCCCTCCTCTACTGTAAAACTAGTTAATCACAGTGGGTCCCCTCCTCTACTGTAAAACTAGTTAATAGCAGTGGATCCCCTCCTCTACTGTAAAACTAGGTAATCACAGTGGGTCCCCTCCTCTACTGTAAAGCTAGTTCATCACAGTGAGTCCTCTTCTATCCTGTAAAACTAGTTCATCACAGTGGGTCCCCTCCTCTACTGTAAAACTAGTTAATCACAGTGGGTCCCCTCCTCTACTGTAAAACTAGTTCATCACAGTGGGTCCCCTCCTCTACTGTAAAACTAGTTCATCACAGTGGGTCCCCTCCTCTACTGTAAAACTAGTTCATCACAGTGGGTCCCCTCCTCTACTGTAAAACTAGTTCATCACAGTGGGTCCCCTCCTCTACTGTAAAACTAGTTCATCACAGTGGGTCCCCTCCTCTACTGTAAAACTAGTTCATCACAGTGGGTCCCCTCCTCTACTGTAAAACTAGTTCATCACAGTGGGTCCCCTCCTCTACTGTAAAACTAGTTCATCACAGTGGGTCCCCTCCTCTACTGTAAAACTAGTTCATCACATTGGATCCCCTCCTCTACTGTAAAACTAGTTCATCACATTGGATCCCCTCCTCTACTGTAAAACTAGTTCATCACATTGGATCCCCTCCTCTACTGTAAAACTAGTTCATCACATTGGATCCCCTCCTCTACTGTAAAACTAGTTAATCACAGTGGGTCCCCTCCTCTACTGTAAAACTAGTTCATCACAGTGGGTCCTCTTCTATCCTGTAAAACTAGTTCATCACAGTGGGTCCCCTCCTTTCCTGTAAAACGAGTTAATCACAGTGGGGCCCCTCCTCTCCTGTAAAACGAGTTCATCACAGTGGGGCCCCTCCTCTCCTGTAAAACTAGTTCATCACAGTGGGTCCCCTCCTCTCCCGTAAAAATACGTTCGCTGAGGTAATAAACATTGCTTCAATGAAGAATTTTAGACAAAAAAATGCAATAAACGTCATAAAAACTCTCTCATAAGTGCAGTTTACCAACTTCTGAGGGAATAAACTCTCTTATGTTTATTTTAATAAACAGACTAAACTTTGTTATCGTATGATTCATGTTTAAAGTCAAGTGTAAAACTATTTTAAATATTCAGGTAATGTCTCAAAAAAGGCAGAAAAGGTCAAATATGGTCACCAAAATCGTGCTATGGCTATACACGACTGACACTTTCGAATCAGAGACAGATGCTTATGCCCATCCCCCACCCCCTTCCACATCGCCCTAGAAAAACCCCAAACTTCTTAAAGGTAACAGCTCACCCTGTTGCACCTAGTGGCCGGTTTCCACATCATCTCCCAATGTCCTCAGACATGGATGTACGTCGAATACTGACTTGTATCACAGGTGACCTGCCTGAGTATATTATATTGTGTATTTTCCGTATAGTAAGATATTTTAAACACCACAGACAAAGTAAAAACCACTGAAAGGGAACAAAGTTAAATTCTGTGTTTGTTTAGAATGAAGGATGGCATTATGAGGATTTCCGGAGTGCAAAAATTGTGAGCTAAAGTCATTTGGTGTTAATTCAATTTGAAGTCACATCTGTTGCCTTATGAAATGAAATCAGAAGCTATCCACATCATGCTCTCTCTCTCCATCTCCCTCTCTCTCTCCCTCCCTCCCTCCCTCTCCCTACCTCTCTTTTTCTTACTTTGTTCTTCACTCTCTCTCAATCTCTCTTTGCCTCGCTCTCTTTCCTCCCTCCCTCTCTTGCTCTCTTTTTCTCTCACTATTTTAAAAAAATCTTTCCCTTTTTCTCCCTCTCCCTCCCTCTTTTTCTCTCTCTCTCTCCCCTCTCTCTGTCTCTCTCCCTCTCTCTCTCTTACACACACACACACAAACACAGACCCCCTCCCACACACGCAAACACACACACACATTCCTCCTATGACCTTGGGCTTCCTCAGTACAGGTCATATAAAAGCGAGTGTTTTGATTCTCAAGGAGAATCTCGAGACCAGACAACCGATAACCATGTTCAACAGATGACCACATCTGATACTCCACCCTTGTTGGTTAGCTAGCCGAGAGAGTGCTGTTGTACATTGATACTTCTAACCAGCTCTCACAGTCTCACGTCAGAATTAGACTTTCATCCATGTTTCTCAAGCATCAAATTTCGAAGTTGTTCGAAACGTCAAATTTCAAAGTGTTTAGACATTAACTTCGAATGGTTAGGGTAAGGGTTAAGGTTTGTGATAACTTTCTATCACTGGATTCGAACATGCGAACAGGCACAAGAGGCAGATGCTAATTGAAGGTAACAGCGCTCACTGTTGCCCCTAGTGGCCGGTTTCCACGTCATCTCCCAACATCCTCAGACATGGAAGGACATCAAATACTGACTTGTATCACGGGTGACCTGGTTGGATAATCCACCCCTGGTTGGTTAGCTAGCTTAGAGCATGCTGTGGTACATTGTGTGCATTGTGTCATGATGTTCCTTCCTGTTCCTTTGAAGTGTTCTACTTTTAAGTTTGATATTTAATGAACATTGGCCAGAGGATACACCAGAAATATGTGTGACTGTGATGTGAATTATGACAGCCACAAAATAGAGTGAGAGACGGCGAGAGAGAGAGAGAGAGAGTGTGTGTGTGTGTGTGTGTGAGAGGGAGAGAGAAAGAGCGAAAAAGGGAGGTGAAGAAAGAGAGACAGACAGACAGAAAGAGAGACGCATGCTTCTGCATGGTTCAGTGAGTATTGATCAAGTGTCAGGGACTGGAAGATGGATCACTGTAAGCCCCCCTCCTCCCTCTCCTTCTCTCCTATCCTCCTCCTCTATCTCTCACTCAATCAATCAATCAGTCAGTAGTGTTCGAAGCTATGTCAGGGTGAGGGAGGAGGAAACAGCCTGAACTCTTCACGGTATACCATATCCATCTTTTTCTCCTTCACTTTTACACCCTCTCTCTATCTGTTCTCCTCCCTATCCTTTTTCTCTGATATCAATGTCATTCAACCCCCTCTCTTTCCATTTCTCCACCTCCACATCTCTTCATCCCTCCATCTCTCCATCCTGCACTCCATTCCATTTCTTCATCTCACTATTTCTCCATCTCTCCATCTTGGCATCGCTATACATCTCTCACTCGGCATCTGTCCATCTCATATAGAACATTGATGAAATGCTGATGTGAAGTTATTTGTTGCTTACTTCTATGACCGACAGGATTAATACATCATGATGATAATAGCATAGCGGACAGTTGGAAGCCCTTTAATAACCTCATAACCATATACGGATTTAAAAATTGCAGATTTGTACGCTGATAAGCGCCTAAATTGGAACGCAGTGGTTATACAGTAACTCAAGGTCTCCGCTTCACAGCTCTGTATGAGTTTTGATTGACAGCCGTTCTGAACGTGAGCACCACGCTTAACAACAAGTTACCCCCATCCCTCCTGCTAATTGGGCAACTTTTGCTCATTTCTTGTTGTCTGAGTGAGGGAAATAATGTAAATTACGATGTATTTTGAAAGATGAGATGTTGAGGATTGGAATAAATACCGCTTTGATGTCATAAAAGCAAGCCAAAATACATATCATAAAACTCATGAAATATACAGTGTCAACATTTATGATCCTGTTTGATGTACAATTACAAGATGGCATGGCGTTATACACGGGGTTTTCCTGAACAGAATGTGTTTATGTTTGTTGTATTGTGAAGAAAATATGCCGAGGACCACGCATCTGAATGCACTCTTGACTGTAATGTATCTAGTCAGAACAAGCTTTAACATGATGCCCACCTGAGCCAGATTGCTATTTAGAATGCACTGTATTTGGATTATGTAAACAACAACAGTAATTGTGTACAGGCAGGGATGCAGGGCTGTGTTCCAAACAACACAACTGCAAGTGTGCTTGCCCTAGTTCCTCAACGGCACAGCTAGGAGACCTATTAAAAAAAGAGTCTTAAACTATAAGAGTCTTTTTTTCTTAATAAAAGTGCATTGAAACACCAGTTAGACCTCTACTTCAAACCCTTGTCATTTTTTTGGTAAGTCATGCTGCACCTACCCCAAATTTTCCAAGAATATTCTTATCATGTTACTGAATGTATCCAGAGTATTTTCAAATTTCCTTGTCAACAAATGCAGCGAAAAGTACAGTAAATGTAAAATGTATATTAAATCAACAGTGTAATGTTCGGATTCAGTCTGGTGTCAGGTGAACTGTTGTGTCCTCACCTTTAGTCTAATCATTTCCCCATAATCTCCAAACTGTTCCCTTTCAATTGCTACCAGGTTATACATACCCTCTCCATATTTCTTTTGTAAGAAACATTTAAATGTGGTCCTATCCATACATGCCAATTCCCACGAGTGTAAAGGCTGTTTTGCAGTTGGTCTATCGGTAGACAGTTGTCCCAGTGACATCATGAACACTCTATTGTCGTCCGACATCAAACTTGTCCTTGTCATTATGAAAAAGTATAAACACATAACGACATCCTTTGCATGACACCAGCAGCCCAGTGCTCCAAACAGCATACTTGCTCTATTTGAACACCAACAAACCCAATGTATTTAGTAAATGTCAATCTAGCAAGCCAGGCACCTAAAACCAACTTTCTAAACCATGTTTTAGTTCATTGCTAGCTTGTTAGCGAGCTAGTTAGCTGGCGAGCCAGTTCAAGTAAATGACCAGAGTATAGCTGACAACGTTTTAACTTGAGCTACTTTTTATTCCTAATTACAGGAAAATAAACCCAGCACAACACCATCATTATTTACAAGGTAAAATAGCTTACGGTTGTGAGTGTAACAAAATAAATACACCAGCACACCACAGTCATTGTAACCCACAGGCAGCATAGGGTTGTCTGTCTTTCTTTTATCTCTCTCTCTTTATCTCTCTATTTATCTCTTTATCTCTTTATCTCTCTTTATCTCCCTCTCTCTCTCTCTCTTTCTCCCTCTCTCTTTCTCCCTCTCTCTTTCTCCCTCTCTCTTTCTCCCTCTCTCTTTCTCCCTCTCTCGGATGTTATCATGATGTTTGGCCAGAGGGGTATCCATGAAGCACGCTAGATCTACACAGGGTTTTCTGAGTAGGCATTGCTCATCCGTCTGCCGCTAACTCTAGCAGGCTTGTAACCGAGCGTGCATGTCGCACGTGGCTAGTTGAACGCTGAACTTTTCATTGAGACACTGAAACGTCAATACATGGGCAAGTCACTGCCACATTTTAATTGTCACCGAAATAATCAAAGTGAATGAATTCAGCAGGCTGTGGTGTAAGGTTTTAAATAATGTGATAGGTATTTTAACATTTTACAATTTTTTAACACACAAAAAAACATTTGATTTATAAAATCTCTTCTTCCTCAAATGAAGGGGAGGATGATGCAATCTCTGGTCCTCAACTCACGGATCAGACACATAAATGGAGTTAGCCCTGAGTTAGCCTGCCCCGGAGCAGGTTAGTTCTGAAGGATCCGTTGCCATAGAAATGTACTTGACTAAAAGGTGAGCCACATTTGTCTGACTGGTTATCCAGAGTTGAACTCAAAGTTGACCAAAGTTACCTTGCTAACTCCTCTGTCAACAAGTCATGGTCCTGGACACAATCCAGGGTAATCTGATTGGCTGCTGCTCCTCCAATCCCAGAATCCCACAGCTTGCACACATTTAGGGCCACTACACACAGAAAGACAGATGGGGGGAGTTAATAAAAGACACTTGGTTAATATGATTACAGCCTAATACCAAGACACCCTTCATAGCCCATCATTAAATATAAACACAATAATCAATATAGCTTAATCAGATTGATAAAAATAAATCTAATCTCAAACCCATCAACCAATCATAGATCGATAACGTGGCTCCATAATCAATCCCCTAGCGATCACCTTTCTCC
Organism: Salvelinus alpinus; assembly: GCF_045679555.1. Taxonomy (NCBI): domain Eukaryota; kingdom Metazoa; phylum Chordata; class Actinopteri; order Salmoniformes; family Salmonidae; genus Salvelinus; species Salvelinus alpinus. Next base: position 27,857,797 of record NC_092114.1, read on the forward strand.
CTGATCAATCAAGCCTGTCCCAGTGATAATAATAGATGATTGATGACCAGTTTAGATATGATATGTTTTAATAAGAATCCATTAATGATGTATGAATGATTTGACATCATATGTTGCAATTTGCTTTAGCGAAGACAGAAATGTTTCCCGGACTGTTTGGAAGACACCATGACAACAACAACAAGTTTAAAAGCAACTATAGAGGCAGAAGAGTAAGGCTTGGCGTGTCGCTCCCTTCTCCTCTCTTCTCTCCTTTAGTATCTACTACCCCCTCGCTCCCCCCTTCTCCTCTCTTCTCTCCTTTAGTATCTACTACCCCCTCGCTCCCTTCTCCTCTCTTCTCTCCTTTAGTGTCTACTACCCCCTCGCTCCCCCCTTCTCCTCTCTTCTCTCCTTTAGTATCTACTACCCCCTCGCTCCTCCCTTCTCCTCTCTTCTCTCCTTTAGTGTCTACTACCCCCTGGCACCCTCCTTCTCCTCTCTTTTATCCTCTATTACTCTACCTAAGATTCATTCAGAGAGAGAGAGAGAGAGAGAGAGAACGAGTCTCTGGCAGGAACGATATCTCAGTAGACTGAATATGCATGACAGGCTGGTGAACCAAGCAAGCCCTACTGTCATGAAGGGGGCAGAGGGTCACACACACACACTGACTCATGTCACTTCTCTGTCTCTATAATGTTACAAGAACGTTAGAGGAATGTTGTTATACTGGCTCTGTGTTTCTCCAGAGAGATACAGGAGGGTTGGAGAGACACTTATAGGACTGTATGGAGGCACCAGCTTTCTCTATCTATTACCATCACAACACAATGAAATGGATACCGGCCTATACAGCAGGTACAACGCTATTGGTGTTTTTATGGAACCAAGTAGCCTTGTTCAATGTGTCAGGGTTTTGTTCTGCTAATTTACAATGATATACTTGAGATTTGATGTGCTCTTTTCTGTAAACACACACACCACTATTTCTCCAGTTAATGAATAATTTATGAGCTGTCTGGTGGCCTGTCTTTCTGACATCTGCTCTCTTCTGTGACTCATTCAGCTCCGGCACACTCACACAAACAAACAAACCCAAGAACACACAAATCACAAGTGTGCAAACACACACACACGCACACATTTCCAGTGCTGGCTTCCTTCCGATCGGTTCGTCAGATCTGGGCTAACTGCCTGCTTGGGTTAACCTAGAGGTCAGAGAAGGGTAAAAGATTGCACTGCACACACACACACACACACACACACACACACACACACACACACACACGGGTTGATGTCTGCTTGGTTTAACCTAACTTTCATAAAAGGGTTGGAGACAGAAGGAGGACTATGCCAGAGAATAAACTACAGTATGGTACAGTAGACCTACAGTTTAGTATAGTACAGTATAGTACAATATAGTAAAGTACAGTACCATAGCATTGACTTACAGTAGAGTACAGTATAGTACAGCGTAGTACAGTACACATACAGTATAGTACAGTACAGTACAGTATAGTACAGTATAGTAGACCTACAGTATAGTACAGTACAGTAGACCCACAGTATAGTACAGCACAGCATAGAACAGTATAGTACACATACAGTATAGTACAGTACAGTACAGTATAGTACAGTATAGTAGACATAGAGTATAGTATAGTACAGTAGACATACAGTAAAATACAGTACAGTACAGTTGACCCACAGTTCAGTACAGTACAGTATACTAGACTTACAGTACATAATATAAAGTATAGTATACCCACAGTACAGTATATTACAGTATAGTAGACTTACAGTATATAAAAGAACAGTATAGTACAGTATAGTGACCAGTGCAGTACAATATAGTAGACCTACACTAAAGTACAGTATAGTAGACCTACAGCAGAGCACAGTATAGCACAGTATTGTACAGTATAGGACATTACTGTAGACCTATAGAATAGCGCAGTAGAGTATAGCAGAGTATAGTATAGTATAGTTGGCCTGCAGTACAGCACAATATAGTTGACCTACAGTACAGTATAGTAGACCCACAGTACATTATAGTACAGTGTAGTACACCCACAGTATAAGCACCGTATGGTAGACCCACAGTATAGTATAGTACAGTATGGTAGACCTACAGTGTAATATAGTACAGTATAGTAGACCCACAGAACAGTATAGTATACCTACAGTATAGTATGGTACAGTGAAGTATAGTGCAGTATGGTTGGCCTACAGTATAGTATAGTATAATATAGTGTAGTAGTGTAGTTGACCTACAGTCCAGTACAGTTTAGTATAGTAGACGTACAGTACATAATAGCAAAGTATACTAGACCTGCAATACAGTAGAGTAGAGTATAGCAGACCCTACAGCATAGTATAGTACAGTATAGTAGACCTATATTATAGGTCTACTACAGTATATTACACATACAGTATAGTATCGTATAATATACAGTATTGTATAACTGACCTACAGTACAGTATTGTTGACCTACAGTACAGTATGGTAGACCTACACTACGGTATAGTATAGTATAGTAGACCTACAGTACAGTATAGTACAGTATAGTATACCTACAGTATTGTATAGCATACTATAGTAGACTACTATATAGTACAGTAAAGTATAGTAGACCTACTGTCAATATAGTAGACCTGCAGTATATCACATCACAGTATAGTACAGTATAGTAAACCTACAGTATAGTGCAGTACAGTATAGTACAGTATAGTTGACCTGCTGTATTTTAGACCTAGAGTATAGTACAGTAAACCTACAGTATAGTACAGTAAAGTATAGTACAGTGTAGTAGGTCCACAGTATTGTACAGTATAGTAAAGTATCGTAGACCTACAGTATAGTACAGTGCAGTATAGTACATATAGTAGACATACAGTATAATACAGTACAGTACAGTAAAGTACAGTTTAGTCGACTTACATACAGTAGACCAACAGTAAAATACAGGAGAGTACAGTATTGTACAGTAGACCTACGGTACAGTACAGTATAGCACAGTACAGTATAGTACAGTAGACCTACAGTATAGTATAGTAGACCTACAGTGCAGTATAGTAGAGTAGACCTACTATAAAGTATAGTAAAGTATAGTAGGCCTAGAGTACATTATAGTACAGTTCAGTACAATATAGTACACCTACAGTACAGTACAGTATAGTCAGTATTGTAGACCTACACTACAGTATAGAACAGTATAGTAGACCTACAGTATCATATAGTGTACTATAGTATACTTACTATAAACTATAGTACAGTATATTAGACCTACAGCACAGTACAATATAGTAAACCTACTGTATAGTACAATACAGTATAGTACAGTATATTTGACCTACTGCATAGTAGACCTACAGTATAATACAGTGCAGTATTGTACAGTACAGTATAGTATAGTACGGTATAGTAGACCTACCGCATAGCACAGTATAGTATAATACAGTATAGTACACATTCAGTATCGTATAGTACAGTATAGTACAGCTTAGTAGACCTACAGTATAATACAGTACAATATAGTGCAGTATATTCAACCTACAGTATAGTACAGCACAGCATATAACAGTATAGTACACATACAGTATAGTACAGTACAGTACAGTATAGTACAGCTTAGTAGAACTACCATAGTAGAGTACAGTATAGTAGACATACGGCAAAGTATAGTACAGTATAGTTTAGAAGACCCACAATATAGTACAGTACAGCATAGTTCAGTATAGCAGGCATACAGTATTGTACAGCTTAGTAGGCCTATCGTATAGTACAGTACAGTATATTACAGTATAGTAGGCCTACAGTAAAGTACAGTACATACAGTAGAGTACAGTACAGTATAGTAGACATACAGTATTGTACGGCGTAGTAAAGCACAGGATAGTATAGTATAGTATAGTATAGTGGACATATGGTATAGTGTAGTATAGTATAGTATACCAAACTTTATAGTATGGAACAGTGTAGTGCAGTATAGTATACCTACAGTACATTACAGTACAGTTCAGTATAGTATTGTATAGTCAAGTATAGTAGACATACAGTATAGTACAGTACAGTATAGTACAGTATTGTATGCCTGCGGTACAGTACAGTATGATAGACATACAGTACAGTTTAGTACAGTATACTAGACAGTACAGTACAGTATACTACAGTAGAGTGGAGTAAAGTATAGTAGACCTAAAGCATAGTACAGTACATTATAGTACAGTATTGTAGACCTACAGTCTAGTACTGTATATTAGACCTACAGTACCGTACATTATAGTACTGTATTGTAAACCTAGAGTATAGTACAGTATATTACAGTATAGTAAACCTACATTACAGTACGGTATAGTACAGTATAGTAAACCTTCAGTATAGTACAGTACGGTATATTACAGTATTGTAAACCTACAGTACAGTATAGTACAGTAATGTACAGTTGACCTACAGTTCAGTACAGTACAGTATAGTAGACGTACAGTACATAATAGCAAAGCATAGTAGACATGCAATACAGTAGAGTATAGCAGACCTGCAGTATAGTATAGTACAGTATAGTAGACCTATATTATAGTACTGTACAGTATATTAGACATACAGTGTAGTGTAGTATAATATAGTATAGTATAGTATAGTACACTAGGCCTAGAGTACAGTATAGTAGACCTACAGTACAGTATAGTGGACCTACAGTACAGTATAGTTGACCTACAGTACAGTATAATAAACCTACAGTACAGTATAGTAGAACTACATGATGGTATAGTATAGTAGACCTACAGTACAGTATAGTACAGTAGATCTACAGTACAGTACAATAGACCTACATGACGGTATAGTATAGTAGACCTACAGTACAGTATAGTAGACCTACATTATGGTATAGTATAGTAGACCTACAGTATAGTACAGTACAGTATAGTAGACATATAGTAGTACAGTACAGTATAGTAGACATATATTATAGTACAGTACAGTATATTAGACATACAGTATAGTGTAGTATAATATAGTATAGTATACTAGGCCTACAGTACAGTATAGTAGACATACAGTACAGTACAGTATAGTTGACCTACAGTACAGTATAATAGACCTGCAGTACAGTATAGTAGACCTACATTACGGTATAGTATAGTAGACCTACAGTATAGTACAGTATAGTAGACCTACAGTATCATATAGCATAATATAGTAGACCTACTATATAGTACAGTAAAGTATAGTAGACATACAGCAACGTATGGTATAGTATAGTAGACCTACAGTATATTATATTACGGTATAGTACAGTATAGTAGCCCTACAGTATAGTACAGTAGAGTATAGTACATTGTAGTAGGTCTACAGTATAGTATAGCACAGTGCATTATAGTACAGTAGAGTAGACCTACAGTATAGTACAGTACAGTATAGTACATATAGTAGACATACAATATAATACAGTATAGTAAAGTTTAGTAGACCTACAGTAAAATACAGCACAGTACAGTATAGTACAGTATAGTACGGTTGACCTACGGTATAGTACAGCATAGTAAAGTACAGTATAGTAGACCTACAGTATAGTATAGTAGACCTAAAGTATAGTATAGTACAGTACAGTAGAGCTACAGTACTGTACGGTATAGTACACTACAGTACAGTATAGTAGACCTACAGTACATTATAGTACAGTTCAGTACAATATAGTACACCTACAGTACAGTACAGTATAGTCAGTATTGTAGACCTACAGTACAGTATAGAACAGTATAGTAGACCTACAGTATCATATAGTGTACTATAGTATACTTACTATAAACTATAGTACAGTATAGTAGACCTACAGCACAGTACAATATAGTAAACCTACAGTATAGTACAGTACACTTTAGTACAGTGTAGTTGAACTATTGTATAGTAGACCTACATTATAGTACAGTGCAGTATAGTACAGTACAGTATAGTACAGTATAGTAGCCTACAGTATAGTACAGTATAGTAGACCTACAGTATAGTACAGTACAAAATAGTACAGTATATTACACCTACAAAATAGTACAGTAAAGCATAGTACAGTATAGTACACATACCGTATAGTACATTACAGTATGGTACAGCTTAGTAGACCTACCGTATAGTACAGTACAGTACAGTATAGTACAGTATAGTAGACCTACAGTAAAGTATAGTACAGTATAGCATAGTATAGTAGACCTACAGTATACTACAGCACCGCATCGTTCAGTATAGTAGACATACAGTATAGTACAGCCTAGTAGGACTACCGTGTAGTACAGTACAGTATAGTAAACCTACAGTAAAGTACAGTATAGTAAAGTATGGTACAGTATAGTGTAGTAGACCTACATTATAGTACAGTGTAGTAAAGTACAGTATGGTACAGTACAGTAGACCTACGGTATAGTATAGTATATTATAGTATACCTACAGTATAGTAGGGCACAGTGTAGTACAGTATAGTAGACCTACGCACACACACAGCAACAGAGAGAGGAAACAACGCAGGAGGGTTGGTTTAAATTCAAATGATATTCTTTGCTTTTGGATATCCCCAACCCTGTAACACAGCCTTCCTAAATGGGAGCGTTGAAAGCGGCAGGTCTGTCACGTTGGAAATGAGAAATAAGGATCTTTCAGCGTAATTTCCTCTCCCACGATCTTTGCTCTATAGACCCTGCTATCACATCCATTGATCTCTGGTGTCTGGAGACGAGTGGTGGCTGCTCCAGCCTGGAGAGAGAAGACAGTTGGAGACACAGGAGGGAGGGAGGAGTGGGGGAGGATAGATAGATCAGGAGGAAGGAATGGTAGATAAAGATGGTGGGAAAGGAGAGGGAGAAAAATGGAAAGAAAGGAGGGGGAGAAAGATGGTGGGAAAGGAGGGGGAGAAAGATGGTGGGAAAGGAGGGGGAGAAAGATGGTGGGAAAGGAGGGGGAGAAAGATGGTGGGAAAGGAGGTGGAAAAAGATGGTGGGAAAGGAGAGGGAGAAAGATGGTGGGAAAGGAGAGGGAGAAAGATGGTGGGAAAGGAGGTGGAAAAAGATGGTGGGAAAGGAGGGGGAGAAAGATGGTGGGAAAGGAGGGGGAGAAAGATGGTGGGAAAGGAGGGGGAGAGAGATGGGGGGGAAAGGAGCGGGAGAAAGATGGTGGGAAAGGAGCGGAAGAAAGATGGGGGGAAAGGAGCGGGAGAAAGATGGGGGGAAAGGAGGGGGAGAAAGATGGAGGGAAAGGAGGAGGAGAAAGGGAGACAAGACAGGCGATTAGAATAAGTAAGAACGGATGGGGGGAGGGTGGAGAAGATAAGCTGAGAACCATGAAAGAAGACAGGTGGATAGACAGGACATAGGAGGAAGATAAAGGGAGGCTGGCAGGAGGATTTAGAGGGAGGAAGATGTTTTGACAATGTGTTCTGTGACAGGGTGATTCAGTGTTGTTGTAACCAACTGGGGTTTAAACCTGGGTTGTCTGTACGCCAAACTGCCCACTGAGCTAAAGCCCAGACATTAGCGTCAGGTCGATGACAAGGTTACTAATCATAATCATGAGAGCAACGTTCATTGAACCAACACCATTACACTATGTTTTCTGGCTGCGTTCCAAACCTTCATTTCTGGCCTTGGTGACTTGTCCTTCAGATGGTTACCTGCAGTTAGTTCCTATCTAACGATCTATCTAATGTGGCTTTGAAAGCACACGATTCAGGGTCACTTTATCTATACAAGACAAAAGGACAGACTGTCTGTGTGTGTGTGTGTGTGTGTGTGTGTGTGTGTGTGTGTGTGTGTGTGTGTGTGTGTGTGTGTGTGTGTGTGTGTGTGTGTGTGTGTGTGTGTGTGTGCGTGCGTGCGCCTGCGTGCGTGCGTGCGTGCGTGCGCCTGCGTGCGCCTGCGTGTGTGGACCGCCACAGGAAAGGAAGACCCAGAGTTACCTCTGGACTGCGAACCGCCGCCGGAGGCTCCGGACTGCGAACCGCCGCCGGAGGCTCCGGACTGCGAACCGCCGCCGGAGACTCCGGACTGCGGACCGTCGCCGGAGACTCCGGACTGGGGACCGTCGCCGAAGGCGCTGGACTGGGGACCGTCGCCAAAGGCTCCGGACCGGGGACCGTCGCCGGAAGCTCCGGACCGGGGACCGTCGCTACAGGCTTCGGGCCATGGATCATCGCTGGAGGCTTCGTGCCATGGATCATCACTGGAGGCTTCGGACCATGGATCATCACTGGAGGCTTCGGACCATGGATCATCGCTGGAGGCTTTGTGCTATGGATCATCACTGGAGGCTTCGTACGTGGAGCCGGAACAGGTCTCACCGGACTGAGGAGACGTACTGGAAGCCTGGTACGTGGAGCTGCCAAAACGCGTCCTGGCTGGATACCCACTTTAGCTCGGTGAGTGTGGAGAGCTGGCACAGGACGCACTGGGCTAAGAAGGCGCACTGGAGGCATCGTGCGTATAGCCGGCGCAGGATATACTGGGCCGTGGAGGCGCACTGGAGGTCTGGAACGTAGAGCTGCCAACACGCATCCTGGCCGCACTGGGCTGTGCTGGTGAACTGGGGATACCGTGCGTAGAGCTGGCGCAGGATATCATTGGCCGAAGAGACGCACCGGAGACCAGGAGCGCTGAGCCGGCACAATCCGTCCTGGCTGAGTGCCCACTCAAGCACGGCAACTGCGGGGAGCTTGCACAGAGCGCACCGGGCTGTGGATGCGCACTGAAGGCACGGTGCGCAGAACCGGAAAACGTGGCACTTGAACCGTGACCAACTCCTCATTATATTTACAGGGAGTTGGTTCTCGTTCACCCCTTAGTTCCGTTCGTTCCGCTCGCTCCGCTCAACCAACCTGTGTGCCCCCCCCCAAAAATGTGAGGCTGCCTCTCTTGCTTCCGTCCTTGCAGTGACTCCTGGTATCGCCGCCGTTCCTCCCTCGTTGCTTCCGCCTGTTTCCACGGCAGGCTCTCATGCCCTGCCATTACCTCCTCCCACGTCCATGATGTCCTCCACTCCGGGGCACGCTGCTTGGTCCGTTGGTGGTGGGATCTTCTGTTACGGCTCTCGTTGGTAGAATGACCAGACCAAGGTGCAGCGTGGTAGGCGCACATTTTCTTTATTAATGTTCCACCAAAAACAATAAACAATACAACGAACGTAAAGCTTCGTAGTGCAAAACATGCAACAAACAAAGACAAGATCCCACAAAACCCACACGGAAACTAACAACTTATAACTGATTTCCAATCAGAGACAACGATAGACAGCTGCCTCCGATTGGGAATCAAACACACCAACATAGAAACAGAAAACCTAGAATGCCCACCCTAATCACACCCTGACCTAACCAAATAGAGAAATAAAAAGGCTCTCTAAGGTCAGGGCGTGACATTACCACAACATTCTGCAGCGATACGCCATCGCATCTGGATTACGCTCAGTGGGACTATCATTTGTTTTTCAACAGGACAATGACGCAAAACACACCTCCAGGCTGTGTAAGGGCTATTTGACCAAGAAGGAGAGTGATGGAGTGCTGCATCAGATGACCTGGCCTCCACAATCATCCAACCTCAACCCAGTGGAGATGGTTTGGGATGAGTTGGACTGCAGAGTGAAGGAAAAGCAGCCAACAAATGCTCAACATATGTGGGAACTCCTTCAAGACTGTTGGAAAAGCATTCCTCATGAAGCTGGTTGAGTGAATGGCAAGAGTGTGCAAAGCTGTTATCAAGGCAAAGAGTGACTACTTTGAAGAATCTAAAATATAGAATATATTTGATTTGTTTAACACTTTTTTGGTTACTACATGATTCCATATGTGTTATTTCATAGTTTTGATGTCTTCACTATTATTCTACACTATAGAAAATAGTAAAAATAAAGAAAAAACGTTGAATGAGTAGGTGTGTCCAAACTTTTGACTGGTAGTGTGTATGAACTAGAGCAGTGGTCACCAACCTTTTCTGAGTCAAGATCCCTTTCGCAGTCAAAAAGCAAGCTGAGATCTACTGCTCAGATATTATTTTTTTTACATTAACCCACACAAAGTTTTGTAGGAATGAGGTTTGGGCAGTAGGCCTAATACATTATCACAGCATATTGGCTATATGATTGGCCTGCCAATATTGTTAATCAGACCATATTATATTTCAAAACTCAAGCTTTGATAACAAAATAGATCATACTTGTGAGGCACTGTGGAGCATGAATTGAAATAATTACCTTTTTTATTTTACTGGACTGATGGTACCTGCATCTGATGGTCAACGAGGTCAAATCACAACGTCAGGGATCTTCAGGTGGAAAATTCAGACCTCTAGAAAGATGCCCGAGTTTCCAACTTGGAATTCCGAGTTAGATGACCAATCAAAACTATTTTTCCCAACCGCCTCTCACGGTCCCTGCTCTCTCCTTCCTTTCCTCCGGTGAGACTGACCAGAGAGAGGGGACACCGTCTTCCACCTGATGGCGAAACTCGAGTCGCACCGCATCTGCCTCATGCACAAATTCATGTTGTTCCTATGACCAGAGAAAGTTAAATATTCCTTAATTTTAAAATCGTCACGACGAGCTGCTAATAATAATAAAACGCAGGGCTATCGATACTTGGCTACTCATTCATTGCAGCTGCAGCCCGAGCGGAAGTACGGAGAAGCATGTTTTGTAATAGTGTTAAATAAAAACAGTGACAGTGCTGAATATTAACTTAAACATGAATTCATTCATAAAAACAGCAGCTCTTGCTGTATTCATTGACAGTCTCTCTGTGGTCATGGTTTTAAAAGTTATTAAATCTTATGTAGTGTAGCGACCCGCACAGACAGCTGTGTGTTATGTGTTGGGCTATTAGTTGGTTGTGTTGTACTTACCAGTACCCAGTGTTCGTGGGGTCCGACATGCCAATCAACCTGCTATCTGCCAATCACGGGAATGCCTGGAATGTTCGGATGTTGGGCATGCTGGTGGTTGGCGGAGTGGCGTGGAGGGGGGTTGGGCAGGGGGATGGAGCATTGGAAGTTAAGACCAGGTTTAGCCATTGTTCTCTCTCTTACGTCTGAGCTTCACAAGAGAAGGTCACGGTTGTTTTATAGGGTATCCTTCATTTATTTGGCGTGGGCTACGGCCTAACAGTAGCCTGTGTGAAGTTGGGTTAATAAACTGTAAATTCGTAAACTCAACCCTCTGTCTGGACAATTGTTCCTTAGTGATCTAGTCAGGTCATTACAGTAGGTTAGTAGCCTATTAAACTTGGCTGTGGCCAGGGTCATGGAAGCTCTGTAGCCACTGTGATTTGAGCTATCCGATTGGGCAGCGCAGTAGGTGCACTCTATTTAGCCGCAGATTTGCCTGTACGCTGGGTAGGCGAAGTTTGTCTCATGGGAACACTTTGCTTACCCGGTGCGCAGCACTTTTGATTCAAGTGCACCTACCGGCAACAGCTCAACGCAATTTAAAAAAAGGAGCGACTAGGAATGCCTTGAAGATTCGCGATTGACCGGTTGGCGACCACTGATCTAGAGCTACACTCTAATGCAGTATATATCCATCCTGTGAACTAGCTACCCCCTGTCCTATTAGGTATGTATCCATCCTCTATACTCCATCCCTGTGTAAAACCATGGCCCTTATATTAACACACGCACACACACACACACACACACACACACACACACACACACACACACACACACACACACACACACACACACACACACACACACACACCATTGCCTTTATATAAACCAATACTAATGTCACCCACCAATGAGGGCCCAATGTATCCCCTCCACTCAACCTCTGTCTTCCATCCCACAACAGATGAACTACATTAGCTTGATCCTGCTCCTGAATTGGTGGTTTACATCGCCACGGCAATAGAATACGTTAAGGAGCGCGATACGTCAGACAGAATTAGAATGAACAGAACTGATACTCTAATTCTTAATTCAGAACAGTGTCTCTCTCTTTTTTCTCTTTTTGTCTCTCTTTCTCTCTCTTCTATGAAAGAGATGGTGATTTGCGTTGGTACAGGGTAGTCATGACAATCTGATAGCTGAGAGAAGGAGGTCATTAATGAAGATCTTGGCGCACACACACACAAACACACACATAAAAACCTCCTAACGTGACGAAGCACCGGGCATTCAGCGTCTGACGTTGAGAGTGTCTCATATTACTAAAGTCCCTAACCAAGACTGTCCTCCCACTCACACACTCACACACAAGTAAGAATTCACACACACTCCCAGACAATGTGATTAATAATGTATTGGAGGAGAGGCCTGTGAATCTGAAGCAGAACTGGAATTAGATCATCTATTTAACCCCCGGGTCACATTCAGGGAGAGGGAGAGGAGGGACTGGAGGAGAGGTGGAGGGAAAGAGAGAGAGGAAAGAGGAGAGAGAGGAAAGAGGAGAGGAAGAGAGAGGGAATAGGAAAGAGAGGAGGGGAAGAGAGAGGGAAGAGGAAAGAGAGGAGGGGAAGAGAGAGGGAAGAGGAGAGAGGAGGGGAAGAGAGAGGGAAGAGGAGAGAGAGGAGGGGAAGAGAGGGAAGAAATGGAGAGAGTAAAGAGGAAAAGAGAGGACAAAATGAAGAGACAGAGAGAGATAGAGGAGAAGTGGGAGCGAGATGATAAAGGAAGAGGGGGAAAAGAGAAGAGGAAATGGATAGAATAGAAATACAATGACTAGAGTGAGTGAGTGAGTGAGTGAGTGAGTGAGTGAGTGAGTGAGTGAGTGGTGGTTGCGGATGCCCTGCTGCATGTACAGTTGAAGTCGGAAGTTTACATACACCTTAGCCAAATAAACTGAGTTTAAGTTCAAGTGTTTCACAATTCCTGACATTTAATCCTGGTAAAAATTCCCTGTCTTAGGTCAGTTAGGATCACCACTTTATTTTAAGAATGTGAAATGTCAGAATAATAGAAGAGAGAATGATTTATTTCAGCTTTCATTTCTTTCATACACTCAATTAGTATTTGGTAGCATTGCCTTGAAATTGTTTAACTTGGGTCAAACGTTTCGGGTAGCCTTCCACAAGCTTCCCACAATAAGTTGGGTGAATTTTGGCCCATTCCTCCTGACAGAGTTGGTGTAACTGAGTCAGGTTTCTAGGCCTCCTTGCTCGCACACACTTTTTCAGTTCTGCCCACATATTTTATATAGGATTGAGGTCAGGGCTTTGTGATGGCCACTCCAATACCTTGACTATGTTGTCTTTAAGCCATTTTGCCACAACTTTGGAAGTATGCTTGGGGTCATTGTTCATTTGGAAGACCCATTTGCGACCAAGTCTTAACTTCCTGACTGATGTCTTGAGATGTTGCTTCAATATATCCACATAATTTTCCATCCTCATGATGCCATCTATTTTGTGAAGTGCACCAGGCCCTCCTGCAGCAAAGCACCCCCACAACATGATGCTGCCACCCCCGTGCTTCACAGTTGGGATGGTGTTTTTCGGCTTGCAAGCATCCCCTTTTTCCTCCAAACATAACGATGGTCATTATGGTCAAACAGTTATATTTTTGTTTCATCAGACCAGAGGATATTTCTCCAAAAAGTACGATCTTTGTCCTCATGTGCATTGCAAACTGTAGTCTGGCTTTTTTATGGTGGTTTTGGAGCAGTGGCTTATTCCTTGCTGAGCGGCCTTTCAGGTTATGTCGATATAGGACTCGTTTTACTGTGGATATACAGTGGGGCAAAAAAGTATTTAGTCATCCACAAATTGTGCAAGTTCTCCCACTTAAAAAGATGAGAGAGGCCTGTAATTTTCATCATAGGTACACTTCAACTATGACAGACAAAATGAGAAAAAAAATCCAGAAAATCACATTGTAGGATTTTTTATGAATTTATTTGCAAATTATGGCGGAAAATAAGTATTTGGTCACCTACAAACAAGCAAGATTTCTGGCTCTCACAGACCTGTAACTTCTTCTTTAAGAGGCTCCTCTGTCCTCCACTCGTTACCTGTATTAATGGCACCTGTTTGAACTTGTTATCAGTATAAAAGACACCTGTCCACAACCTCAAACAGTCACACTCCAAACTCCACTATGGCCAAGACCAAAGAGCTGTCAAAGGACACCAGAAACAAAATTGTAGACCTGCACCAGGCTGGGAAGACTGAATCTGCAATAGGTAAGGAGCTTGGTTTGAAGAAATCAACTGTGGGAGCAATTATTAGGAAATGGAAGACATACAAGACCACTGATAATCTCCCTCGATCTGGGGCTCCACGCAAGATCTCACCCCGTGGGGTCAAAATGATCACAAGAACGGTGAGCAAAAATCCCAGAACCACAAGGGGGGACCTAGTGAATGACCTGCAGAGAGCTGGGACCCAAGTAACAAAGCCTACCATCAGTAACACACTACGCCGCCAGGGACTCAAATCCTGCAGTGCCAGATGTGTCCCCCTGCTTAAGCCAGTACATGTCCAGGCCCGTCTGAAGTTTGGTAGAGAGCATTTAGATGATCCAGAAGAAGATTGGGAGAATGTCATATGGTCAGATGAAACCAAAATATAACTTTTTGGTAAAAACTCAAATCGTCGTGTTTGGAGGACAAAGAATGCTGAGTTGCATCCAAAGAACACCATACCTACTGTGAAGCATGGGGGTGGAAACATCATGCTTTGGGGCTGTTTTTCTGCAAAGGGACCAGGACGACTGATCCTTGTAAAGGAAATAATGAATGGGGCCATGTATCGTGAGATTTTGAGTGAAAACCTCCTTCCATCAGCAAGGGCATTGAAGATGAAACGTGGCTGGGTCTTTCAGCATGACAATGATCCCAAACACACCGCACGGGCAACGAAGGAGTGGCTTCGTAAGAAGCATTTCAAGGTCCTGGAGTGGCCTAGCCAGTCTCCAGATCTCAACCACATAGAAAATCTTTGGAGGGAGTTGAAAGTCCGTGTTGCCCGGCAACAGCCCCAAAACATCACTGCTTTAGAGGAGATCTGCATGGAGGAATGGGCCAAAATACCAGCAACAGTGTGTGAAAACCTTGTGAAGACTTACAGAAAACGTTTGACCTCTGTCATTGCCAACAAAGGGTATATAACAAAGTATTGAGATAAACTTTTGTTATTGACCAAATACTTATTTTCCACCATAATTTGCAAATAAATTCATAAAAAAACCTACAATGTGATTTTCTGGAATTTTTTTTCTCATTTTGTCTGTCATAGTTGAAGTGTACCTATGATGAAAATTACAGGCCTCTCTCATCTTTTTAAGTGGGAGAACTTGCACAATTTGTGGCTGACTAAATACTTTTTTGCCCCACTGTAGATACTTTGTACCTGTTTCCTCCAGCATCTTCACAAGGTCCTTTGCTGTTGTTCTGGGATTGATTTGCACTTTTCGCAGCAAAGTACGTTCATCTCTAGGAGATGGAACGCGTCTCCTTCCTGAGCGGTATGTTGGCTGCGTGGTTCCATGGTGTTTATACTTGCAAACTATTGTTTGTACAGATGAACGTGGTACCTTCAGGCGTTTGGAAATTGCTCCCAAGGATGAACCAGACTTGTAGAGGTTTCTGAGGTCTTGCTGATTGCTTCTGATTTTCCCATGATGTCAAGCAAAGAGGCACTGAGTTTGAAGGTAGGCCTTGAAATACATCCACACCTCCAATTGACTCAAATGATTTCAATTAGCCTATCAGAAGCTTCTAAAGCCATGACATCATTTTCTGGAATTTTCCAAGCTGTTTAAAGGCACAGTCAACTTAGTGTATGTAAACTTCTGACCCACTGGAATTGTGATACAGTGAACTATAAGTGAAATAATCTGTCTGTAAACAATTGTTGGAAAAAAGTACTTGTGTCATGCACAAAGTAGATGTCCTAACCGACTTTCCAAAACTATAGTTTGTTAACAAGAAATTTGTGGAGTGGTTGAAAAACGAGTTTTAATGACTCCAGCCTGTGTATGTAAACTTCCGACTTCAACTGTAGCTCATGTTGGCTGTCGTGTCACACTGGGGACCAACACACAGAACACAACAGACATGCAGGGCTCATTTCGCCTCGCCGGGACAGGACAACATGGTTTTCTCTGCTTTTGCCTCTCTCTCTTACCCTGTCTATCTCTCCCCTCTTCTCATCTGCACTCCTCTCTCGCTCTCTATAGCTCTTGCTCTATTTTTCTCTCTCTCCTCTTTCTCCCCTCCCCACCTCTCTCTCTCTTCTCTCTCTCCCCTCCCCACCTCTCTCTCTCTCCTCTCTCTCCTCTCCCCACCTCTCTTCTCTCTCTCTCTCTCCCCTCCCAACTCTCTCTCCTCTCGCTCTCTCCCCTCCCCACCTCTCTCTCTCTCCCCTCCCCACCTCAATCAATCAATCAATTTTATTTATGAAGCCCTTTTTACATCAGCCGATGTCACAAAGTGCTGTACAGAAACCCAGCCTAAAACCCCAAACAGCAAGCAATGCAGATGTAGAAGCACGGTGGCTAGGAAAAACTCCCTAGAAAGGCCGGAACCTCGGAAGAAACCTAGAGAGGAACTAGGCTCTGAGGGGTGGCCAGTCCTTTTCTGGCTGTGCTGGGTAGAGATTAAAACAGAACAAGGCCAAGATGTTCAAATGTTCATAGATGACCAGCAGGGTCAGATAATAATAATCACAGTGGTTATAGAGGGTGCAAAAGGTCAGCACCTCAGGAGTAAATGTCAGTTGGCTTTTCATAGCCGATCATTTAGAGTTAGACAGCAGGTGCGGTAGAGAGAGTTGAAAACAGCAGGTCCGGGACAATTTAGCACGTCCGGTGAACAGGTCAGGGTTCCATAGCCGCAGGCAGAACAGTTGAAACTGGAGCAGCAGCATGACCAGGTGGACTGGAGACAGCAAGGAGTCATCATGCCAGGTAGTCCTGAGGCATGGTCCTAGGGTTCAGGTCCTCCGAGAGAAGAGAGAGAGAAAGAGAGAGAGAAAGAGAGAGAAAGAGAAGGAGAAAAATAAATAGAGAAAAGGGGAGAAAGATAATTAGAGGGAGCATACTTAAATTCACCCAGGACACTGGATAAGACAGGAGAAATACTCCAGATATAACAGACTGACCCTAGCCCCCCCGACACATAAACTATTGCAGCATAAATACTGGAGGCTGAGACAGGAGGGGTCAGGAGACACTGTGGCCCTGTCCGACAATACCCCCGGACAGGGCCAAACAGGCAGGATATAACCATATCCACTTTGCCAAAGCACAGCCCCCACACCACTATAGGGATAACTTCAACCACCAACCTACTACCCTGAGACAAGGCCGAGTACAGCCCACGAAGAGAGATCAGGGTCCAGAGTAACGCCGTTGTCCTTCACAGTTTTATTTGAGACGACTGTACAACCATCAAGATTAATTATCAGATCCAACAGAAGATCTCTTTGTTTCTTGGGACCTAGAACTAGAACTAGCATATCTGTTTTGTCCGAGTTTAAAAGTAGACAATTTGCTGTCATCCACTTCCTTATGTCTGAAACACAGGCTTCCAGGGAGGGCAATTTTGGGGCTTCACCATGTTTCATTGAAATGTACAGCTGTGTGTCGTCCGCATAGCAGTGAAAGTTAACATTATGTTTCCGAATGACATCACCAAGAGGTCAAATATATAGTGAAAACAATAGTGGTCCTAAAACGGAGCCTTGAGGAACACCGAAATGTACTGTTGATTTGTCAGAGGACAAACCATCTACAGCGACAAACTGATATCGTTCCGACAGATAAGATCTAAACCAGGCCAGAACTTGTCCGTGTAGACCAATTTGGGTTTCCAATCTCGCCAAAAGAATGTGGTGATCGATGGTATCAAAAGCAACACTAAGGTCTAGGAGCACGAGGACAGATGCAGAGCCTTGGTCTGACGCCGTTAAAAGGTAATTTACCACCTTCACGAGTGCAGTCTCAGTGCTTAGATGGGGTCTAAATCCAGACTGAAGTGTTTCATATACATTGTTTGTCTTCAGGAAGGCAGTAAGTTGCTACACAACATCTTTTTCTAAAAATTTTGAGAGGAATGGGAGATTCGATATAGGCCGATAGTTTTTATATTTTCTGGGTCAAGGTTTGGCTTTTTCAAGAGGCTTTATTATTGCCACTTTTAGTGAGTTTGGTACACATCCTGTGGACAGGTAGCTGTTTATTATGTTTAACATATGAGGGCCAAGCACAGGAGGCAGCTCTTTCAGTAGACAGTTGGAATAGGGTCCAGTATGCAGCTTGAAGGTTTAGAGGCCAAGACTATTTTCATCGATGTGTCAAGAGATATAGTATTAAAAAACGTGAGTGTCTCCCTTGATCCTAGGTCATGGCAGTGTTGTGCAGACTCAGGACAATTGAGCATTGGAGAAATACGCAGATTTAAAGAGGAGTCCGTAATTTGCTTTCTAATGAACATGATCTTTTCGTCAAAGTTCATGAATTTATCACTGCTGTGAAAGCCATCCTCTCTTGGGGAATGCTGCTTTTTAGTTAGCTTTGTGAGTATCAAACATAAATGTTGGATTGTTCTTTTTCTCCTCAATTAAGTTGTAAAAAAATAGGATGATTGAGCAGCAGTGAGTGCTCTTCGATACTGCATGGTACTGTCTTTCCAAGCTAGTCGGAAGACTTCCAGTTTGGCTTAGCACCATATCCGTTCCAATTTTCTGGACGCTTGCTTCAGGGCTCGGGTATTTTCTGTATACCAGGGAGCTAGTTTCTTATGTCACATTTTTTAGTTTTTAAGGGTGTGACTGTATCTAGGGTATTACGCAAGGGTAAATTGAGTTCCTCAGTTAGGTGATTAACTGATTTTTGTACTCTGACGTCCTTGGGTAGGTGGAGGGAGTCTGGAAGAGCATCTAGGAATCTTTGGGTTGTCTGAGAATTTATAGCACGACTTTTGATGCTCCTTGTTTGGGGTCTGAGCAGATTATTTGTTGCGATTGCAAACGTAATAAAATTGTGGTCTAATAGTCCAGGATTATGAGGAAAAACATGAAGATCCACAATATTTATTCCACGGGACAAAACTAGGTCCAGAGTATGACTGTGGCAGTGAGTAGGTCCGGAGACATGTTGGACAAACCGATGATGGCTCCGAAAGCCTTTTGGAGTAGGTCTGTGGACTTTCCATGTGAATATTGAAGTCACCAAAAAATTTGAATATTCTCTGCCATGTCTACAAGGTCCGACAGAAAATCAGGGAACCCAGTGAGGAACGCTGTATATGGCCCAGGAGGCCTGTAAACAGTAGCTATAAAAAGTGATTGATTCATGACTAGAAGCGCAAAAGACGAAAACGCAGTCTTTTTTTTGTAAATTGAAATTTGCTATCGTAAATGTCAGCAACACCTCCACCTTTACGGGATGCGCAGGGGATATGGTCACTAGTGTAACCAGGAGGAGAGGCATCATTTAACATAGTAAATTCATCAGGCTTAAGCCATGTTTCAGTCAGGCCAATCACATCAAGATTATGATCAGTGATTAGTTCATTGACCATAACTGCCTTGGAAGTGAGGGATCTGACATTAAGTAGCTCTATTTTGAGATGTGAGATATCACAATCTCTTTCAATAATGACAGGAATGGAGGAGGTCTTTATTCCACTGAGATTGCTAAGGCGAACACCGCCATGTTTAGTTTTGCCCAACCTATATCGAGGTACAGACACCGTCTCAATGGGGATACCTGAGCTGACTACAATGACTTTGCTAGTGGCAGGCTCCACTAAGCTGGCAGGCTGGCTAACAGGGTGCAGGCCAGGCAGCAGGCTATCTCATTGTGGAGCTAGAGGAGTTTGAGCCCTGTCTATGTTCATAGATAAGATGAGAGCACCTCTCAAGCTAGGATGGAGTCCATCACTCCTCAGCAGGTCAGGCTTGGTCCTGTTTGTGGGTGAGTCCCAGAAAGAAGGCCAATTATCTACACATTCTATATTTTGGGAGGGGCAGAAAACAGTTTTCAACCAGCAATTGAGTTGTGAGACTGTGCTGTAGAGCTCATCACTCCCCCTAACTGGGAGGGGGCCAGAGACTCGACGCCGACACATATTTCTAGCTTATTTACACACTGAAGCTATGTTGCGCTTGGTGACCTCTGACTGTTTCATCTAACATCGTTGGTGCCCACATGGATAACAATATCTCTGTACTCTCTACACTCACCAGTTTTAGCCTCAGCCAGCACCTTCTTCAGACTAGCCTTTACATCGGTAGCCCTGCCCCCTGGTAAACAGTGCATGATTGCAGGATGATTATTTTTAAGTCTAATACTGCGGGTAATGGAGTCGCCAATGACTAGGGTGTTCAATTTGTCAGAGCTAATGGTGGGAGGCTTCAACGTCTCAGACCCCGTAACGGGTGGAGGAGAGACCAGAGAAGACTCGGACTCTGACTCCGACTCGTTGCTTAATGGGGAGAACCAGTTGACACCGGTTGAGCATTCCTACAGCATTTCCTTCCAGAAGCCATTAGAAAATTGTCTGGCTGCGGGGACTGTGCGAGGAGATTTATACTACTATCTGTACTTACTGGTGGCACCGACGCTGTTTCATCCTTTCCTACACTTAAATTACTTTTGCCTAACGATTGCGTCTGAAGCTGGGCTTGCAGCACGGTTATCCTCGCCATAAGGCGATCGTTCTCCTGTATATTATGAGTACGGCGACTGCAATTAGAAGGCATAATGTTAATGTTACTACTTAGCTTCGGCTGGTGGAGATCGTGTAGAACCTTGTCCAGATAAAGCGTCCAGGGTGAAAAGGTTTCATGAAAAAAGTTGAGCAAAGGAAAAATAAAAATATATAAAACGGTAATTAAAAAGTAGAAATCGTAAAGTTGGCAGGTAGCAAAGAATCGTTAGCAACAAACCACACAGCAGCAACCCCCCCCCCCACCTCTCTCTCTTCTCTCTCCCCCACCTCTTGTTCTCCTCCACCCACCTCTCTCTCTCTTCTCTCCAGACTGTTACAAATACAACAGTGCATTCATGATATACTCACATACTCCCTTAATAATGTACCTCCTTTCCCTCTCTCTGCCTCCCTTACTTTCCAACCTCCCTATTTTTTTTTCTCTTTCTCTCCCTCGTTCTTCATCCCTCATATTTTCTCCCTCACTACGTTCTTCCTTTCTCCTTCCTGTGCCCTAATCTTTCTCCCTCTCTCCCTCATCTGCCCTCTCTCTGTCTATCTCCCTCCCTCATCTGCCCTCTCTCTGTCAGTTCTCCTCCCCCTTTCCCTCCCTTCCTCCCTCCCATCTCTATCCCTCCCTCCTCCCTTCCCTCCCTTCCCTCCCTTCCCTCCCTTCCCTCCCATCTCTATCCCTTCCTCTTTCCCTCCCTCCCATCTCCATCGCTCCCTCCCTCCCATCTCTATCCCTCCCTCCCTCCCATCTCTATCCCTTCCTCTTTCCCTCCCTCCTTTGCCCTCTCTGCCACTCCTTTTCACCCTCTGCCTCTCTCCCTTCCTCCTCCTTGTCTCCCATCCCTCCGTCCTTCCCTCCCTCCTTTCCATTCTCTGTGCCCCTGACTGACTACTGTTAAATGGTGCACCAGGAGTGATGCTGCTGAGGCTGACTAGACCTGCCTAGGCCTGCATCATACAGCATCAGATCCTGTTGAACAGCATCAGATCCTGTTGAACAGTATCTCTAACAGGAGGATAAATTACACTGACTCTCAGAAGCTCCACTGTCAGCATTATCACGTTGTTTCAGAGTGACACATTTTTCAATGTCACAACATTATGTTAGCCACAGGAACATATGTTCTAAGACAGAACTGGATATGATAGAACCGGATATGTTGAACCGAGCATTGTGGGTACTGTAGTACATCATAATACTACACAATGCTGTAGATGGGTTTTCCAGATAGACTGTGAGGGACTAGAATGTCTGAACTGCTCTCCGTTATAGTCACCCACCACCATTCTCTCTCTAGAGATTTTGGTCTTTTCCAAGAGATCACAGGGTGTTGAATACTTCATAACAACAGTCCTTTCTCTGTGGCATAAAACAACCAAGCACAGCTGAGGTGTGTTCACTAGGAACCAAATGGAAGCAAACTGTAGGAAAAGGAGAGGGACCTACCTGAATCTAATAGAAACTCTTGTTTTCGTTGCAAAAGTCTTCCATTGCAAAACGTTTTGCTGCGATTTGCTAAGATGTGCACTAATGAATACACCCCAAAATTTCCATAGCCTCCAGCGGAGGCCAATGATTTAACAGAGCTTTGGACGCCCTCTGCTGGGCAAATACTGAACCCTACTCTCTTCACGAACAGCTACAGTCACCAGCTACAGACCCTACATAAAGATGAGCAAAAAAAGACTATCAAATAAATTATACAAATACCAAGCTATATTGTATGCCAAATAAATGTGGAAAACTATATTATTTTATGATACATTTTATATAGTTGCTCAGAGAAAGAGATTTTGTTTAACAAAATAATCTTGAAAAGATATGTGTCAAAATGATTGGCACCCCTAAAGATGATTATAAATCAAGTCAAGCAAAATAAAATCTGCATTAACAGTCTACTGTTTTTAAGTTCATCTCAGGAACTGTACTGTGGCCTTCCAAGGCTTCCTGTTGCGCTGGGGTATTAACATGAGGTAACATGCATATAAAGTCCCTCATCTATCACCATAAGGAAAGGCAAAGAACTCACAAATGAAAAGAGACAAATGGTTCTTGACTTTCATAAATCGGGCAATGAGTACAAAATAACAACGGAAAAACAAATATACCACTATTAGGGCAGCAATTATGACGTTTAAAACCACTGGAACAGTGGTAAACTTGCCTGGTAGAAGACGCATGTGTATCTTGTACCCACACACAGTGAGGAAGATGGTTTGGTAGGCAAAGAAAAGTCCAAGGGCCACAGTTGGAGAATTGCAGAAGTTGGTTGCATCTTGTTGACCAAGTCTCTAAATCTCCAATTAGACACCACCTCCAGGCCAATAGGCTATTTGGAAGGGTTGCCATAAAAAAAACATTTATTGAGAGCAACCAACAAATGTAAACGGCTGGAGTTTTCTAAACGTCGTTGGTACTTGGATTGGAACCGGGTGCTATGGTCAGATGAGACGAAAATAGAGCTCTTTGGCCACACACCAGTGGTGGATTTGGCCTTGAAATAAATATGCATAGGCAGAAAAGCACCTTGTGAATCTTTGATGTTATGAGGGTGTTTTGCTTCCACTGGTCTTGAGGCCCTTGTTAAGGTCAACGGCATCATAAACTCTACCAGGACATTTTACCCCAAAATCTGATTGTCCGTGCGAGGAGGCTGAAACTTGGCCAGAAGTGGATCTTACAGCAAGACAATGACTACATTTTGAATGAACTAACTACAAGTCACTCTGGATGAGAGCGTCTGCTAATTGACTAAAATGGAAATTTACATTTTGCAATTGCCATGCAAGTCTCTGGACTTGAACCCCATTCAAAACCTGTGGTTTGAATTGAAGAGGGCAGTCCATAAACGCAGGCTGAAGGATATCAAGGATCTGAAAAGATTCTGTATGGAGGAATGGTCTGAGATCCCTCCCAATGTGTTCTCCAATCTTATAAAACAATTTAGGAAAATGCTCAGTGTCGTTTTCCTCGCAAGGGGAGGTATAGTATTGAAAACAGGGGTGCCAATAACTTTACATGTTTTATTTATCTGAGAAGTTGCATTAGTATAAAATAATATAATCTTCCCATGTTTTGACCATATACTATAGCTCAGTATTTTTATTGACAATCTGGACCCTTCCTTTCTAAAATTATCTGCCGAAATTGTTTCAACACCTATTACTAGCCTGTTCAACCCCTATTACTAGCCTGTTCAACCCCTATTACTAGCCTGTTCAACCCCTATTACTAGCCTGTTCAACCCCTATTACTAGCCTGTTCAACCCCTATTACTAGCCTGTTCAACCCCTATTACTAGCCTGTTCAGCCCCTATTACTAGCCTGTTCAGCCCCTATTACTAGCCTGTTCAACCCCTATTACTAGCCTGTTCAACCCCTATTACTAGCCTGTTCAACCCCTATTACTAGCCTGTTCAACCCCTATTACTAGCCTGTTCAACCCCTATTACTAGCCTGTTCAACCCCTATTACTAGCCTGTTCAACCCCTATTACTAGCCTGTTCAACCCCTATTACTAGCCTGTTCAACCCCTATTACTAGCCTGTTCAACCCCTATTACTAGCCTGTTCAGCCCCTATTACTAGCCTGTTCAACCCCTATTACTAGCCTGTTCAACCCCTATTACTAGCCTGTTCAACCCCTATTACTAGCCTGTTCAACCCCTATTACTAGCCTGTTCAACCCCTATTACTAGCCTGTTCAACCCCTATTACTAGCCTGTTCAACCCCTATTACTAGCCTGTTCAACCCTTATTGCTAGCCTGTTCAACCCCTATTACTAGCCTGTTCAACCCCTATTACTAGCCTGTTCAACCCCTATTACTAGCCTGTTCAACCCCTATTACTAGCCTGTTCAGCCCCTATTACTAGCCTGTTCAACCCCTATTACTAGCCTGTTCAACCCCTATTACTAGCCTGTTCAACCCCTATTACTAGCCTGTTCAACCCCTATTACTAGCCTGTTCAACCCCTATTACTAGCCTGTTCAACCCCTATTACTAGCCTATTCAACCCCTATTACTAGCCTGTTCAACCCCTATTACTAGCCTGTTCAGCCCCTATTACTAGCCTGTTCAACCCCTATTACTAGCCTGTTCAGCCCCTATTACTAGCCTGTTCAACCCCTATTACTAGCCTGTTCAACCCCTATTACTAGCCTGTTCAACCCCTATTACTAGCCTGTTCAACCCCTATTACTAGCCTGTTCAACCCCTATTACTAGCCTGTTCAACCCCTATTACTAGCCTGTTCAACCCCTATTACTAGCCTGTTCAACCCTTATTGCTAGCCTGTTCAACCCCTATTACTAGCCTGTTCAACCCCTATTACTAGCCTGTTCAACCCCTATTACTAGCCTGTTCAACCCCTATTACTAGCCTGTTCAACCCCTATTACTAGCCTGTTCAACCCCTATTACTAGCCTGTTTAACCCCTATTACTAGCCTGTTCAACCCCTATTACTAGCCTGTTCAACCCCTATTACTAGCCTGTTCAACCCCTATTACTAGCCTGTTCAACCCCTATTACTAGCCTGTTCAGCCCCTATTACTAGCCTGTTCAACCCCTATTACTAGCCTGTTCAACCCCTATTACTAGCCTGTTCAACCCCTATTACTAGCCTGTTCAACCCCTATTACTAGCCTGTTCAACCCCTATTACTAGCCTGTTCAACCCCTATTACTAGCCTGTTCAACCCCTATTACTAGCCTGTTCAACCCCTATTACTAGCCTGTTCAACCCCTATTACTAGCCTGTTCAACCCCTATTACTAGCCTGTTCAACCCCTATTACTAGCCTGTTCAACCCCTATTACTAGCCTGTTCAACCCCTATTACTAGCCTGTTCAACCCCTATTACTAGCCTGTTCAACCCCTATTACTAGCCTGTTCAACCCCTATTACTAGCCTGTTCAACCCCTATTACTAGCCTGTTTAACCCCTATTACTAGCCTGTTCAACCCCTATTACTAGCCTGTTCAACCCCTATTACTAGCCTGTTCAACCCCTATTACTAGCCTGTTCAACCCCTATTACTAGCCTGTTCAACCCCTATTACTAGCCTGTTCAACCCCTATTACTAGCCTGTTCAACCCCTATTACTAGCCTGTTCAACCCCTATTACTAGCCTGTTCAACCCCTATTACTAGCCTGTTCAACCCCTATTACTAGCCTGTTCAACCCCTATTACTAGCCTGTTCAACCCCTATTACTAGCCTGTTCAACCCCTATTACTAGCCTGTTTAACCCCTATTACTAGCCTGTTCAACCCCTATTACTAGCCTGTTTAACCCCTATTACTAGCCTGTTCAACCCCTATTACTAGCCTGTTCAACCCCTATTACTAGCCTGTTCAACCCCTATTACTAGCCTGTTCAACCCCTATTGCTAGCCTGTTCAACCCCTATTGCTAGCCTGTTCAACCCCTATTGCTAGCCTGTTCAACCCCTATTGCTAGCCTGTTCAACCCCTATTGCTAGCCTGTTCAACCCCTATTGCTAGCCTGTTCAACCCCTATTGCTAGCCTGTTCAACCCCTATTACTAGCCTGTTCAACCCCTATTACTAGCCTGTTCAACCCCTATTACTAGCCTGTTCAACCCCTATTACTAGCCTGTGCAACCCCTATTACTAGCCTGTGCAACCCCTATTACTAGCCTGTGCAACCCATATTACTAGCCTGTTCAACCCCTATTACTAGCCTGTTCAACCCCTATTACTAGCCTGTTCAACCCCTATTACTAGCTTGTTTAACCCCTATTACTAGCCTGTTCAACCCCTATTACTAGCCTGTTCAACCCCTATTACTAGCCTGTTTAACCCCTATTACTAGCCTGTTCAACCCCTATTACTAGCCTGTTCAACCCCTATTACTAGCCTGTGCAACCCCTATTACTAGCCTGTTCAACCCCTATTACTAGCCTGTTCAACCCTTATTACTAGCCTGTTCAACCCCTATTACTAGCCTGTTCAACCCCTATTACTAGCCTGTTCAACCCCTATTACTAGCCTATTCAACCCCTATTACTAGCCTGTTCAACCTCTCTTTCGTGTCGTCTGAGATTCCCAAAGATTGGAAAGCAGCTGCGGTCATCCCCCTCTTCAAAGGGGGGGGACACTCTTGACCCAAACTGCTACAGACCTATATCTATCCTACCCTGCCTTTCTAAGGTCTTCGAAAGCCAAGTTAACAAACAGATCACCGACCATTTCGAATCCCACCATACCTTTTCCGCCCTGCAATCTGGTTTCAGAGCTGGTCATGGGTGCACCTCAGCCACACTCAAGGTTCTAAACGATATCTTAACCGCCATCGATAAGAAACAATACTGTGCAGCCGTATTCATTGACCTGGCCAAGGCTTTCCACTCTGTCAATCACCACATCCTCATCGGCAGACTCAACAGCTTTGGTTTCTCAAATGATTGCCTCGCCTGGTTCACCAACTACTTCTCCGACAGAGTTCAGTGTGTCAAATCTGAGGGTCTGTTGTCCGGGCCTCTGGCAGTCTCTATGGGGGTGCCACAGGGTTCAATTCTTGGGCCGACTCTCTTCTCTGTATATATCAATGATGTCGCTTTTGCTGCTGGTGAGTCTCTGATCCACCTCTACGCAGACGACACCATTCTGTATACTTCTGGCCCTTCTTTGGACACTGTGTTAACAACCCTCCAGACGAGCTGCAGTGCCATACAACTCTCTTTCCGTGGCCTCCAACTGCTCTTAAATACAAGTAAAACTAAATGCATGCTCTTCAACCGATCGCTGCCTGCACCTGCCCGCCCGTCCAGCATCACTACTCTGTACCGTTCTGACTTAGAATATGTGGACAACTACAAATACCTAGGTGTCTGGTTAGACTGTAAACTCTCCTTCCAGACTCACATAAAACATCTCCAATCCAAAGTTAAATCTAGATTTCGCAACAAAGCATCCTTCACTCATGCTGCCAAACATACCCTCGTAAAACTGACCATCTTAATGATCCTCGATTTCGGCGATGTCATTTACAAAATAGCCTCCAACACCCTACTCAACAAATTGGATGCAGTCTATCACAGTGCCATCCGTTTTGTCACCAAAGCCCCATATACTACCCACCACTGCGACCTGTACGCTCTCGTTGGCTGGCCCTCGCTTCATACTCGTCGCCAAACCCACTGGCTCCAGGTCATCTACAAGACCCTGCTAGGTAAAGTCCCGCCTTATCTCGGCTCGCTGGTCACCATAGCTGCACCCACCCGTAGCACGCGTTCCAGCAGGTATATCTCACTTGTCACCCCCAAAGCCAATTCCTCCTTTGGCCGCCTCTCCTTCCAGTTCTCTGCTGCCAATGACTGGAACGAACTACAAAAATCTCTGAAACTGGAAACACTTATCTCCCTCACTAGCTTTAAGAACCAGCTGTCAGAGCAGCTCACAGATCACTGCACCTGTACATAGCCCATCTATAAATAGCCTAAACAACTACCCCTTCCCCTACTGTATTTATTTATTTATTTTTCTCCTTTGCACCCCAGTATTTCTACTTTGCACACTCATCTACTGTCAAATCTACCATTCCAGTGTTTTAATTGCTATATTGTATTTACTTCGCCACCATGGCCTATTTATTGCCTTACCTCCCTTATCTCACCTCATTTGCTCAAATTTAATATAGACTTATTTTTCTACTGTATTATTGACTGTATGTTTGTTTTACTTCATGTATAACTCTATGTTGTTGTATGTGTCTGTCACGAATCCCGCCCGAAGATGGTGTCTCTTCCCGTCCGGGCGGCGCTCGGCGGTCATCGTCTCCGGCCTACTAGCTGCCACCGATCCCCTTTTCTGTTTCTACCTGGCTACCGTTCGTCCGACTCCCTCGGGAGAGGAGAGTGTTAGCCTCCTCATCTCCTGTTTGACGGGTAGAGCCCTGGAATGGGCCAACGCTGTATGGAACGGCCCAGACTCGGCTCGGGACCACTACCCAGAGTTCACCCGCCGCTTTCGGGCCGTATTTGACCACCCTCAGGAGGGCCGAGCGGTGGGTGAGCGACTGTTCCACCTCAGACAGGAGACGAGGAGCGCGCAGGACTTCGCCTTGGAGTTCCGGACCTTGGCTGCTGGTACGGGGTGGAATGACAGGGCCCTGATGGACCACTACCGATGCAGCCTTCGGGAGGACGTCCGCCGGGAGCTAGCTTGTCAGGACACTACACTCTCCCTCAATGAGCTTATAGACATGTCGATACGACTGGACAACCTGCTAGCTGCCCGCGAGCGTTCAGAGGGGGTCCTGTCAGTTCCACCTCCCAGCCCTCCCGCTCCAACTCCAATGGAGTTGGGAGGAGCTGCATCTAGGGGGACCGGCGGAGGTGGCTCCTCCTGCACCTACTGTGGCCGGAGAGGACACACTTCGGACCGGTGCTGGAGGAGTCAGTCAGGGAGTCGAGATGGCAGGCGGAACACTTCTCGGCCACCCCAGGTGAGTAGGCACCAAACTCACCCAGAGCTCCCTGTTGGTCACATGTTTTTGTTTATTTTCTTCCCTGCGTTTTTCCCCTCTCTCCAGCATAAGGCGCTAGTCGATTCAGGCGCAGCTGGGAGTTTTATGGATCGCGGACTCGGCCGTAAGTTGGGTATTCCGTTAGTGCAGATAGACCCACCTTTCCCCGTGCACTCCTTAGATAGCCGACCGTTAGGGTCAGGGCTGGTCAGGGAGGCCACGATACCGCTGGACATGGTAACGCAGGGGAATCATAGGGAGCGGATCAGTTTCTACCTTATTGATTCACCTGCGTTTCCAGTGGTGTTGGGGATTCCCTGGTTGGCTAGTCACAATCCCCTCATTTCCTGGAGACAGGGGGCTTTTCAGGGGTGGTCAGAGGGGTGTTCAGGTAGGTGTATAGGAGTTTCCATCGGTGCCACGTCGGTGGAGAGTCCAGACCAGGTTTCCACTGTGCGCATCCCCCCAGAATATGCCGATTTGGCAATCGCTTTTTGTAAAAAAAAAGGCGACCAAATTACCACCCCATCGACGGGGGGATTGCGTGATAAACCTCCAGGAGAACGCTGCACTTCCCAGGAGTCACGTGTACCCACTGTCTCAGGAGGAGACGTTGGCTATGGAGACATATGTCACGGAAACTCTGAGACAGGGGTTCATTCGGCCCTCCATGTCACCTGTCTCCTCGAGTTTCTTTTTTGTGAAGAAAAAGGAGGGAGGACTGCGTCCGTGCATTGATTATCGAGGTCTAAATTCGATCACAGTGGGATTTAGTTATCCGCTACCTCTCATCGCTACGGCGGTGGAATCTTTCCACGGAGCACGTTTTTTCACAAAATTGGATCTCAGGAGCGCGTATAATCTGGTGCGTATTCGGGAGGGAGACGAGTGGAAAACAGCGTTTAGTACCACATCAGGCCACTATGAGTACCTCGTCATGCCGTATGGGTTAAAGAATGCTCCAGCCGTCTTTCAATCCTTTGTCGATGAGATTCTCAGGGACCTGCACGGGCAGGGTGTGGTGGTATACATTGATGACATCTTGATCTATTCTGCCACACGCGCCGCGCATGTCTCCCTGGTGCGCAAGGTACTTGGGCGACTGCTGGAGCATGACCTATACGTCAAGGCTGAGAAATGTGTGTTCTCCAAACGAGCCGTTTCCTTCCTGGGTTATCGCATTTCCACCTTGGGGGTGGTGATGGAGTGTGACTGCGTTAACGCCGTGCATAGGAGGAGGTGCAGCGGTTTTTAGGGTTTGCCAATTACTACCGGAGGTTTACCCGGGGTTTTGGCCAAGTGGCGGCGCCTATTACATCACTGCTGAAGGGGGGGGCGGTGCGTTTACGGTGGTCGGCCGAGGCAGATAGAGCTTTCAGCCAGCTGAAGGCGCTGTTTACTGAGGCGCCCGTGTTGGCGCATCCGGACCCTTCGTTAGCATTCATAGTGGAGGTGGATGCGTCCGAGGCTGGGGTTGGAGCCGTGGCGGAGTGGAACTATGATGTGGGGGACCGGGAGTTGCTAGCTATGGTAAAAGCCCTGAAGGTGTGGAGACACTGGCTTGAGGGGGCTAAACACCCTTTCCTCATCTGGACTGACCACCGCAATCTGGAGTATATCCGGGTGGCGAGGAGACTGAATCCGCGTCAGGCTAGGTGGGCCATGTTCTTTACCCGATTTAGATTTACCATCTCTTATCGACCAGGGTCTCTTAACACTAAGGCCGACGCGCTGTCCCGTCTCTATGACACTGAGGACCGGTCCATCGATCCAACTCCCATCCTTCCAGCTTCTAGGCTGGTGGCTCCGGTGGTATGGGAGGTGGACGCGGACATCGAGCGGGCGTTGCGGTTGGAACCTGCGGCCTCACAGTGTCCGACCGGCCTCAGGTACGTGCCGCTTGGTGTCCATGATCAATTGATTCGGTGGGCTCACACACTACCTTCTTCAGGTCATCCGGGGATTGTGAGGACGGTGCGTGGTCTTAGGGGTAAATACTGGTGGCCCACCTTAGCTAAGGACGTGAGGCTTTATGTCTCCTCCTGTCCGGTGTGCGCGCAGAGTAAGGCTCCTAGGCACCTGCCTAGAGGGCCCCTCCCTGTTCCACAACGGCCCTGGTCTCATCTATCGGTGGACTTTCTTACTGATCTTCCCCCATCTCAGGGAACACTACCATTCTGGTCGTTGTGGATCGGTTCTCTAAGTCCTGCCGTCTCCTCCCATTGCCTGGTCTCCCTACGGCCCTACAGACTGCGGAGGCTCTATTTACCCACGTCTTACGGCACTACGGGGTGCCGGAGGATATCGTATCTGATCGAGGTCCCCAGTTCACGTCCCGTGTTTGGAGGGCGTTTATGGAGCGTCTGGGGGTCTCGGTCAGCCTGACCTCTGGTTATCACCCCGAAAGTAATGGGCAGGTGGAAAGAGTAAACCAGGAAGTGGGTAGGTTTCTGAGGTCGTATTGCCAGGACCGGCCAGGAGAATGGGCGAGGTACGTCCCATGGGCGGAGTTGGCGCAGAACTCACTCCGTCACTCCTCCACGAACATATCGCCATTTCAATGCGTGCTAGGCTACCAGCCGGTCCTGGCTCCGTGGCATCAGAGTCAGACCGAAGCTCCTGCGGTGGAGGAGTGGGTACAGCGCTCTAGGGAGACCTGGCGGGCAGTCCAGGACTCTCTTCAGCAGGCCAGTGGACGGCAGAAGAAGAGCGCTGACCGCCACCGCAGTGAGGCCCCTGTGTTCGCACCAGGGGACAGGTTCTGGCTCTCGGCCCGAAACCTGCCCCTCCGCCTGCCCTGCCGGAAGCTGGGGCCGCAGTATGTGGGGCCATTTAAAGTCCTGAGGAGGATAAACGAGGTGTGTTATAGATTGCAACTTCCCTCTTACTATCGTATTAACCCCTCGTTTCATGTGTCTCTCCTCAGGCCGGTGGTAGCTGGTCCCCTTCAAGAAGGTGAGGTGCCGGAGGTCCCTCCGCCCCCTCTTGACATCGAGGGGTCCCCGGCGTACACGGTACGAGCTATTCTGGACTCGAGACGCCGGGTGAGGGGCCTGCAGTACCTCGTGGACTGGGAGGGGTACGGTCCGGAGGAGAGGTGCTGGGTACCGGTGGGGGACATTTTGGATCCTTCCCTCTTGAGGGACTTTCACCGCCTCCACCCGGATCACCCTGCTCCTCGCCCTCCGGGTCGCCCTCGAGGCCGGGGTCGGCGCGCTGCGGGAGCCGCGCGTCAGGGGGGGGTACTGTCACGAATCCCGCCAAATATGGTGCCTCTTCCCGTTCGGGCGGCGCTCGGCGGTCGTCGTCTCCGGCCTACTAGCTGCCACCGATCCCCTTTTCTGTTTCATTTAGTTTTGTCTGATTTGTTGCACCTGTTTTGTGTTTAGGTTTATTGTGGGCTATTTAAACCCAGTTGGCCCACCGACTTTTGTGCGGGCTTGTTTTTCTGTTTGTGGTGTTTCGTTATTTCTTGTGGTGTCTGTTCCGATTAGATGTAGTCCTGTTTGTTTTGGACTGTGACTTGGCGCGCCCTTGTGTGTGTGGCGTAGCCGTCTCGCTGTTATTTTTGGAATATTAAATCCACTTGCTTCTGAACTACCCTGCTCTCTGTGCCTGACTCCTTTCATCACCACTTTTGGAACTGTGACAGTGTCGAACTGCTTTGCTTTATCTTGGCCAGCTCGCAGTTGTAAATGAGAACTTGTTCTCAACTTGCCTACCTGGGTAAATAAAGGTGAAATAAAATTTTAAATAAAAAAATTACTGGAATGCAGCCTTTCCATCTCAGTTGTCAACATGGTGTAGTTGGTTTCTTTCCTGTGCCCTGTTCCATTTTCACTCCCTCACTCTCATTTCACTTTCTACAGCCTCTTGTCTTGGTTCAGTACCCATTTCAGTATGTAATCATTTCAGTTTCAGTCCTCTGTTGTCATTTCATCTACATATTAATTTCATTCTAATCCCAGTTTGGCCCTCTACAGAACAGACCACCCCAGTGTTAGAGTGATTAGAGAGCTCTGTTCTGCTCTGGACACTGCGCTTCAACTCCAATTCAAATGTGCCTCTTTCTGGTCTAGTGCTTGAGAGAGGACATATGAGGGAATGAGAGAAGGAGATAGGGTGGGTAGGGGATACTAGGAGGGAGGGAGGGAGGGAGGGAGGGAGGGAGGGAGGGAGGGAGGGAGGGAGGGAAGGAGGGAGGGAGGGAGGGAGGGAGGGAGGGAGGGAGGGAGGGAGGGAGGGAGGGAGGGAGGGAGGGAGGGAGGGAGGGAGGGAGGGAGGGAGGGAGGGAGGGAGGGAGGGAGGGAGGGAGGGAGGGAGGGACTGCGTTTGAAGTCAGAATAGACTTAAAAAAGCGTCATTGTTCCTGAGGGAACTTCATTTGTGGTGACTGATAAATATATATCCTTACAGTCATTCCAAACATACATTACAGCGCATTACATTCAAATACATAGCAAATGGCGCATCAGTACATCAGCCCAGTAGGATAAGGTGCATGGTCCCATCATGGCCACTAGATGACAGTATAAGCTTACAGATGAACCGACTTGACTCTCCTTCCTCCTTCCTCTTCTCACTTCTCTAATGTCTTATCTTAGCTGATAGCTTATTGAACACGCTAATAGTCACCACACACACACATACATATGTACACATACTCCTACACACACGTACATACAATGCACACACCTGACTTACATTACTTATTCCTTTCACCTCCTAGTGGAGCAGAGGGCTTCTCCAGCGAACTGTGTTCTGGGCAGTTTTCCATCTTGACCTCATTCAAGGTGGGTTCTGCCTTATTCATCTCTTCCTCACTGTTTAGTGTGGTGGCGGTAACTCTCCATGTTTCTGAACCATTTAGTAAAGCGGATTTAACCTTCGTGTTGAAGATGCGAAGTTTGTTTTTGAGAGAGAGGTTCCTGGTGTTACACATTCACACACATAAACACACATTCACACACATTCACACACATGCACACACATTCACACACATAAAAAAACATTCACACACATGCACACACATGCACACACATTCACACACATGCACACACATGCACACACATGCACACACATTCACACACATTCACACACATTCACACACATGCACACACATTCACACACATGCACACACATTCACACACAGAAACACACAGAAACACACATGCACACACATTCACACACATGCACACACATTCACACACAGAAACACACATTCACACACAGAAACACACATTCACACACAGAAACACACATTCACACACAGAAACACACATTCACACACACAGAAACACAAATTCACATACAGAAACCCACATTCACACACATAAACACACATTCACACATATAAACACACATTCACAAACATTAACACACATTCACACACATTAACACACATTCACACATATTCACACACATTCACACACATTAACACACATTCACACACATTAACACACATTCACACACATTAACACACATTCACACACATGCACACACATGCACACACATGCACACACATTCACACACATTCACACACATTCACACACATTAACACACATTCACACACAGAAACGCACAGAAACACACATACAAACACATAAACACACATTCACACACATCACACACGTTCACACACGTTCACACACGTTCACACACATTCACACAAACACACATTCACACATATAAACACACATTCACACACACAAACACACATTCACACATATAAACACACATTCACACATTCACACACATTCACACACATAAACACACACACAAAAACACAGACCTACACATACGTAATGAATTTGTCGTCAGTGAGCAGCAGGGTGTATGAAATATACCCTTTGTGTGTATTTGTATGTGTGTGTGATTTTGGTTATACAATCCTTGATAAAAGAAACATTTGGACAAGTGGAGACATTTTGCAGGTCTCCACAAGGAAAAAGGATATTTTAAACTCAGGGGTTAGGTTTAGGGTTAGGGTTAGCGTTAGGGTTGGAATCAGGGTTAGGGTTAGAATCAGGGTTAGGGGTTAAGGTTAAGGTTAGGGTTAGGGTTAGGGTTAGGGTTAGGGTTAGGGTTTAGGTTTAGGTTTAGGTTTAGGGTTTGGGGTCAGGGGTCAGGGTTAGGGTCAGGGTAAGGTTAGGGTTAGGTTAAGGGTTAAGGTTAGGGTTTGGGAAAATATGATTTTGAATAGAAATCAATTGTTTGTTCCCCACAAGGATAGTAACAGAAATGTGTGTGTGTGTGTGCCTGCGTGTGTGTGTTAATTTTAAAGCCGTGCAAATCCAACCAAAGGATTGGTAAGTCTTTTCTGATAAGACACTGATAAGTCTTTTCTATTTAGTATTTATTTAGAAATGTGACCAGCAGGGCATTCTTAGAACAGGGCATGCTTAGAACAGGGCATGCTTAGAACAGAACATGCTGAGAACAGGGCATGCTTAGAACAGAACATGCCAAGAACAGGGCATGCTTAGAAAAGGGCAAGCTTAGAACAGGGCATGCTTAGAACAGAACATGCTGAGAACAGGGCATGCTTAGAACAGGGCAAGCTTAGAACAGGGCATGCTTAGAACAGGGCATGCTTAGAACAGAACATGCTGAGAACAGGGGATGCTTAGAACAGAACATGTTGAGAACAGGGCATGCTTAGAACAGGGCAAGCTTAGAACAGGGCATGCTTAGAACAGAACATGCTGAGAACAGGGCATGCTTAGAATGTCAGCTGCTTCTCCATTATATTATATTTTATTATATAACAGTGTGCATTACAATGAAGCCTAAACATATATTTAAAACATATATACACATGATACAAGAAAGAGTGTTTGAAGTTCGACTGGCTAACTGGATCCCACCCCCTTCCTCTCCTCTTGTTCCCCAGGATCGGTGCACTGTGTGTGGGGTGAGGAGGTCAGCGTGAGGGAGTCCCTCTGGATCTCCATATTAGCTTTAGGCTACAGCTGCTCCTCTGAGATTGGCACCTCAAACATAAAGATCCCCTCCTTGTGTGTGTGTGTGTGTGTGTGTGTGTGTGTGTGTGTGTGTGTGTGTGTGTGTGTGTGTGTGTGTGTGTGTGTGTGTGTGTGTGTGTGTGTGTGTGTGTGTGTGTGTGTGTGTGTGTGTGTGTGTGTGTGTGTGTGTGTGTGTGTGTGTGAGATAACAGTAATATAGATGTCTCCAGCGTGAAGGAGGGGAGGGATTAAGCCTTCACCAGAACATCAGATACAACGCAAGGGTTGATGGGATAGATATCTATCCACCACTGGATATCTGGTCTCTCCTATCCCACGTCTCTCTCTGCTTGGTTACACTTAATATTACACTCCAGACTGAGAGAATACAGTATTAACTTTAATACTTAGGTAATGAAATATTTCTTACCAGTTAACACTGTTTTATTAGGCTCTTATGTTTCTTTTCACATGATAATTCTGGTCAATAATACAATTTAGGCCGGTATTCAATCCGACCGTGGGTTGTCGACAATGCGACTTTTAAAGGCAATGTTTGCGGAGATCCCATTCACGGTAAATGCTGCATACTGTTTTTGGGTGCTCAATCAGAAATTACCTAAACGCCGCATTGTTGACAACCTCCGATTGGATGGAGTCATTCTCTCTTTGCAGTGTTCACGCAGAAACATAAACGTACCATACAAATAACATCTTAGAATGTTTTTTCAGGTAGTATCACAATAGCAGGAAGACTCCCCTTAGCAGGTAACTGATTAAATGCTCAGAATAAGACCTGTGTGCATGTCAGTTCGTCATTGTAAATAAGACATCGTTGTTTGTTTACCTATCTGGTTAAATAAAGGTTCAATGAAAATACAAAGTAAATACATGTGTAGGAAGTGAATAGAAATACTAAGGGCCGACACCAAGCATAAACCACATAGTCGCTGTCTCACCTTACTGTGGAGTTACAATAATAGAATACACAAGGTGTGATTTTGAAATTTGGTTCTGCATCAGTCACTGACGTCACTCATTTAGCATGTCAACTAACAATTTTTTGATTGGTAAGTTAGTCTAGCCAGCTATCTAAACTTGTAGTAATCAATGCCGAATACCCACCGGGCATGCAGGGCCGGTGCCCAGGGGCCCTGAACTCCAGGGGCCCCCCTTTGATTTTGTTAGTCCCTCTCACTCAGATATCATTAACATTGGAGTTAGTCTTGTCAAAATGTGTAGAATTGCAGGAAATTAGCTTTCAAACTGCAAAGATTTATCTCCACCCCATGGCAAAATGGGTAGAATTGCATGAAAGTTGTTGTAAAATTGCAACATTTTCTCTCCGTCCCATTGCAAAATGTGTAGAATTGCAGGAAAGGTACTTTAAAACGTAATTTTTTCTCTCCGCCGTCTAGAGGGGGGTCACTAAAAATATGTGTTTAGGGCCCCCAAATGTCTGGAAATATTACATATTGCAATAGTATAACATTTAAATCTAAAAAAACATGAGCTGAGCTTTCCACCAGACTCTGATGTGTCTGGCAAAAGTAGGATTGAAAGATCCATGACATTCATCCCTTCATCCATCCATCCCTCTGTTCCTCCTTCCCTCCATACTCCGTCCTTCACCCTCCAACCTTGAATTTCTCACCAGTGTTTGAGGTGTCATTTCACCAAATCCAGACCTTCCTTTCACACACACACACACACACACACACACACACACACACACACACACACACACACACACACACACACACACACACACACACACACACACACACACACACACACACACACACACACACCCCTCTCTTTGACTGACACCTTACCTGCCAAGGTGCGGTACCTGATAACACATAACAAACCGTCAGTTTAACCCTGTATAATATATATCATTACACATTCCGTATTTATATTTAAACTTAAATGGGTTGTATTTTCTAAGATGGTGGAATGATCATTTCACTCACCGTTTTACGGTAATAGCTAAACTAAACTATCCTATATCTTTTCCGCGTCTCCATTTTCCATTATCATTTCATTTTCCATTATCATTTCAAGACCTACTATTTTATATCTTCTATTTATTTTATGTAACTTTTATTTACTGTAACCAGGCGAGTCAGATGAGAAAACATTTTATTCACAAGACACCTGGTGGCCTAATTGTCTTCATTAACTAAATATATAATATCACTACCAAACAATGTATTAATCATGATCTAACTATGGGGTAATAGTTTGTAAGCAGTTTATGATGAGGTTAAATTAGAGCAGGGTTTAAATTCAGTGTCACCACGGTCTTTATACAGACTCAGCGCCTCGCTGACATTCCGCTAAAACCACAAGTCAACTCCAGCTGTCCAACCCTGAATATTTCCCTCTGATAAACGACCATGGAGCGTGTGTGTGTGTGTGTGTGTGTGTGTGTGTGTGTGTGTGTGTGTGTGTGTGTGTGTGTGTGTGTGTGTGTGTGTGTGTGTGTGTGTGTGTGTGTGTGTGTGTGTGTGTGTGTGTGTGTGTGTGTGTGTGTGTGTGTGTGTGTGCGTGCGTGCTAAGGCAGGCGCCAGTGAACACGTAGAATTCTCAGCTTTCGATCCCCACTAATCGTCGTTGGAACAAAGTTGATTTTAGCCATTTTTATTCATCTGTCTCTGGCTTCTTGGTTTCACACACAGTTTGGTTTCTTAAGAAATCAATAATGGGGTTAGTGTGTGTTTGCGTGAAATAGAATATAATACAATGGGCGCCGGAGGAGATGGCTCCTAACCAATTGTGCTATTGTGTGTTTTTTCACGTTAATTGTAACTTATTTGGTACGCAATGTTTCTGCCACTGTCTCTTAACTTCTGGATATCAGGACAGCGATTACTCACCTTGTACTGGACGAAGATTTTTTCTTTAATGAGTCGAAAGCGAAGAATTTACTTGAGTCACCGGACAAGACTCAAATCCCCGTTATTCGCATGATGAAGAGACGGATATATCGGGGACGTAGGTCGGGGGGCCTTGTAAGGATCCGACGGCGAGTGGGTAATCTGCCTCTACCATCAGTCTCATTAGACAACGTGCACTCATTGGATAATAAAATGGACTAACCTACCAACGGGACATTAAAAACTGTAATATCTTATGTTTCACCGAGTCGTGGCTGAATGACGACATGGATAATATACAGTTGGCTGGTTTTTCCATGCATCGGCAAGATAGAACAGCTGCCTCCGGAAAGACAAGAGGTGGAGGTCTGTGTCTATTTGTCAATAACAGCTGGTGCACGAAATCGAATATTAAAGAAGTCTCAATGTTTTGCTCGCCTGAGGTGGAGTATCTCATGATAAGCTGTAGACACTATTTACCAGGAGTTTTCATCTATATTTTTCATAGCTGTCTATTTACCACCACAAACAGATGCTGGCACTAAGACCGCACTCAAAGAGCTGTATAAGGCTTTAAGCAAACAAGAAAATGTTTGTCCAGATGAGGCGCTCCTAGTGGCCGGGGACTTTAATGCAGGGAAACTTAAACTTAAACTTAAACTCTAGACCACCTTTACTCCACATACAGAGACGCGTACAAAGCTCTCCCTCTCCCTCCATTTGGCAAATCTGACCATAACTCTATCCTCCTGATTCCTGCTTACAAGCTAAAATTAAAGCAGGAAGTACCAGTGACTCGCTCAATACGGAAGTGGTCAGATGACGCAGATGCTAAGCTACAGGACTGTTTTGCTAGCACAGACTGGAATATGTTCCGGGATTCTTCCAATGGCATTGAGGAGTACACCACATCAGTCACTGGCTTCATCAATAAGTGCAACGATGACATCGTCTCCACAGTGATCATACGTACATACTCCAACAAGAAGCCATGGATTACAGGCAACATCTGCACTGAGCTAAAGGGGAGAGCTGCCGCTTTCAAGGAGCGGGACTCTAACCCGAACGCTTATAAGAAATCCCGTTATAACCTCAGACGAGTCATCAAACAGGCAAAACATCAAAACTAAGTTTGGATCATACTACAACGTCTCCGACGCTCGTCTGATGTGGCAGGGCTTGCAAACTACTACGGACTACAAAGGGAAGCACAGCCGCGAGCTGCCCAGTGACACGAGCCTACCAGATGAGCTAAATTACTTTTATGCTCGCTTCAAGGCAAGCAACACTGAAGCATGCATGAGAGCACCAGCTGTTCCGGGCAACTGTGATCACGCTCTCCATAGCCGATGTCAGTAAGACCTTTAAACAGGTCAGCATTCACAAGGCCGCAGGGCCAGACGGATTACCAGGACGTATACTCCGAGCATGCGCTGACCAACTGGCAAGTGTCTTCACTGACATTTTCAAACTGTCCCTGACCGAGTTTGTAATACCAACATGTTTCAAGCAGACCACCATAGTAATCTGTAGCCATGAAGTGCTTTGAACGGCTGTT
This sequence comes from Salvelinus alpinus, assembly GCF_045679555.1. Taxonomy (NCBI): domain Eukaryota; kingdom Metazoa; phylum Chordata; class Actinopteri; order Salmoniformes; family Salmonidae; genus Salvelinus; species Salvelinus alpinus. The sequence goes on from NC_092114.1 coordinate 27,898,306, forward strand.
CATGGCTCACATCAACACCATTATCCCAGAAACCCTAGACCCACTTCAATGTCCATACCACCCCAACAGATCCACAGATGACACAATCTCTATTGCACTCCACAATGCCCTTTCCCACCTAGACAAAAGGAACACTTACATGAGAATGCTATTCATTGACAACAGCTCAGCGTTCAACACCATAGTGCCCTCAAAGCTCAATACTAAGCTAAGGACCCTGGGACTAAACACCTCCCTCTGCAACTGGATCCTGTACTTCCTGACAGGCCGCCCCCAGGTGGTAAGGGTAGGCAACAACACATCTGCCAAGCTGATCCTCAACACGGGGGCACCTCAGGGGTACGTGCTCAGTCCCCTCCTGTACTCCCTGTTCACCCATGACTGCATGGCCAAACACGACTCCAACACCATCATTAAGGCTGCTGACAACACAACAGTGGTAGGCCTGATCACAGACAATGATGAGACAGTCTATAGGGAGGAGGTGCCAGGATAACAACTTCTCCCTCAATGTGATCAAGACAAAGGAGATGATTGGGGACTACAGGAAAAGGAGGGCACACCCTCATTCTCATCGACAGGGCTGTAGTGGAGCAGGTTGTGAGCTTCAAGTTCCTTGGTGTCCACATTACCAATTAACTATCATGGTCCAAACACACCAAGACAGTTGTGAAGAGGGCACGACAAAACCTATTCCCCCTTAGGAGACTGAAAAGATTTGACATGGGTCTTCAGATCCTCAAAAAGTTCTACAGCTGCACCATCGAGAGCATCCTGACTGGTTGCAGTTTGAGAGACAGACGCCTCACAAGTCCTCAACTGGCAGCTTCATTAAATAGTACCAGTCTCAACGTCAACAGTGAAGAGGTGACTTCGGGATGCTGGCCTTCTGGGAAGATTTCCTCTGTCCAGTGTCTGTGTTCTTTTGCCCATCTTAATCTTTTCTTTTTACTGGCCAGTCTGAGATATGGCTTTTTCTTTGCAACTCTGCCTAGAAGGCCAGCATCCCGGAGTCGCCTCTTCACTGTTGATGTTGAGACTGGTGTTTTAGCGGGTACTATTTAATGAAGCTGCCAGTTGAGAACTTGTGAGGCGTCTGTTTCTCAAACTAGACACTCTAATGTACTTGTCCTCTTGCTCAGTTGTGCACCGGGGCCTCCCACTCCTCTCTATTCTGGTTAGAGCCAGTTTGCACTGTTCTGTGAAGGGAGTAGAACACAGCGTTGTATGAGATCTTCACTTTCTTTGCAATTTCTCACATGGAATAGCCTTCATTTCTCAGAACAAGAATAGACTGACAAGTTTCAGAAGAAAGGTCTTGTTCTGACCATTTTGAGCCTGTAATCGAAGCCACAAATGCTGATGCTCCAGATACTCAACTTGCTTCTTTAATCAGCACAACAGTTTCAGCTGTGCTAACATAATTGCAAAAGGGTTTTCTAATAATTAATTTGCCTTTTAAAATTATAAACTTGGATTAGCTAACACAACATGCCATTGGAACACAGGACTGATGGTTGCTGATAATGGTCCTCTGTACACCTATGTAGATATTCCATTAAAAGTCAGCCGTTTCTAGCTACATTAGTCATTTACAACATTAACAATTTCTACACTGTATTTCTGATCAATTTGATGTTATTTAAATGGACAAAAAAAGTAGCTTTTCTTTCAAAAACAAGGACATTTCTAAGTGACCCCAAACATTTGAACGGTAGTGTACATATTACCTCAATTACCTCAACAAACGTGTGCTCCCTCACATTGACTCTGTACCGGTACCCCCTGTATATAACCTCCTCACATTGACTCTGTACCGGTACCCCCTGTATATAGCCTCCTCACATTGACTCTGTACCGGTACCCCCGTATATAGCCTCCTCACATTGACTCTGTACCAGTACCCCCGTATATAGCCTCCTCACATTGACTCTGTACCAGTACCCCCTGTATATAGCCTCCTCACATTGACTCTGTACCAGTACCCCCGTATATAGCCTCCTCACATTGACTCTGTACCGGTACCCCCTGTATATAGCCTCCTCACATTGACTCTGTACCAGTACCCCCTGTATATAGCCTCCTCACATTGACTCTGTACCAGTACCCCCTGTATATAGCCTCCTCACATTGACTCTGTACCGGTACCCCTGTATATAGCCTCCTCACATTGACTCTGTACCGGTACCCCTGTATATAGCCTCCTCACATTGACTCTGTACCGGTACCCCCTGTATATAGCCTCCTCACATTGACTCTGTACCGGTACCCCCTGTATATAGCCTCCTCACATTGACTCTGTACCGGTACCCCCTGTATATAAATTCCTCACATTGACTCTGTACCAGTACCCCCTGTATATAGCCTCCTCACATTGACTCTGTACCAGTACCCCCTGTATATAGCCTCCTCACATTGACTCTGTACCGGTACGCCCTATATATAGCCTCCACACATTGACTCTGTACCGGTACGCCCTGTATATAGCCTCCTCACATTGACTCTGTACCAGTACCCCCTGTATATAGCCTCCACACATTGACTCTGTACCGGTACGCCCTGTATATAGCCTCACTACTGTTATTTTATTGTTGCTCTTTAATTATTTGTTATTTGTATAATTACTTTTTTCTTTTTCTTTTTCTTCCTTTTTTAAATGTAATTTTATTGTATTTCTTATAATTGTGTCTTTTTTTATATTATTATATATTTTTTGTTTTGTTTTTTTAAAACTTTATTTTAGTATACTTTCTTAACACTTATTTTTCTTAAAACAGCCTTGTTGGTTAAGGGCTTGTAAGTAAGCATTTCAGGAATAAAATAGAATGTAATAGAATAGAATGTAATAGAATAGAATGTAATAGAATATATTGGAATAGAATAGAATGGAATAGAATAGAGTGGAATAGAATAGAATAGAATGTAGTAGAATAGATTGGAATAGAAAAGATTGGAATTTAATAGAATAGAATAGATTGGAATAGAATATAATATAATGGAATATAATATGTTGGAATAGAATAGATTGGAATAGAATATAATAGATCCAGAATATAATGGATTGGAATAGAATGATTGGAATAGAATAGAATGGAATAGAATAGATTGAAATGAAATAGATTGAAATGGAATAGAATAGATTGGAATATAATTAAATAGAACGGAATAGAATAGAACGGAATGGAATAGAATAGACTGGAATATAATATATTGGAATAGAATAGAATATAATAGATTGTAATAGAATAGAATATAATAGAATATTGCTCATACATTAGGGTTGTGAGAACAAGAGACCACATGCATACTGCTATAGTACATGTAGTTCTAGATACTAAAGTAGATGTAATTATAGATACTATAGTAGATGTAGTTGCAGATACTGTAGTACATGTAGTTGTAGATACTATAGTACATGTAGTGTGTTTGTAGATACTATAGTACATGTAGTTGTAGATACTGTAGTACATGTAATTTAGTTGTATATACTATAGTATATGTAGTTGTAGATACTACAATACATGCAGTTGTAGATACTATAGTTCATGTAGTTCTAGATACTATAGTACATGTAGTTGTAGATGCAGTACATTTAGTTCTAGATACTATAGTAGATATAGTTGTAGATACTATAGTACATGGTGTTCTAGATAGTGTAGTACATGGTGTTCTAGATACTATAGTACATGTAGTTGTAGATACAGTACATGTAGTTGTAGATACTATAGTACATGTAGTTGTAGATACTATAGTACATGTAGTTGTAGATACTATAGTACATGTAGTTCTAGATACTATAGTACATGTAGTTGTAGATACTACAGTACATGTAGTTGTAGATACTATAGTACATGTAGTTGTAGATGCAGTACATGTAGTTGTAGATACTATAGTACATGTAGTTGTAGATACTATAGTACATGTAGTTGTAGATACTATAGTACATGTAGTTGCAGATACTATAGTACATGTAGTTGTAGATACAGTACATGTAGTTGTAGATGCAGTACATGTAGTTGTAGATACTATAGTACATGTAGTTGTAGATACTATAGTACATGTAGTTGTAGATCCAGTACATGTAGTTGTAGATACTATAGTACATGTAGTTGTAGATACTATAGTACATGTAGTTGTAGATGCAGTACATGTAATTCTAGATACATATTAGACGCTTTTTCATCAATTGATTATTCAGTTATTGTCCCAATATAAACCCCGTATTCACAGCATATTCAAGCAGTAAGGCACAATTAAGAGATCATGCAATATTGTGAATGAAGTCCCAGGTAAAGGGCGTTGTTCGGCCCAACTCACAGTCAATTAACGAAAGCTCCAGAGTGATAATCAGCGCACTATATGAAATTCAAAAGTTAAATTCTCATGGAATTTATTTGTTTAAGATCATGAAATGTGTGTCAGGCTAAATCAGATATGTATATCATGAATACAGTAAGAATGCTGTGACGTTTAGTCCGGTGCAAAACACATAGAGATCTGCTGCTGTTCTGCCTCTCTAAATGTGTTCAGTATGTCCCCTATATCATCAGTGACACACCAGTGACATGGCATAAATCAACCATGACTTTGTCACGTCCCAAATATGTGCTGTGTAGGCATCTGTGTCCTCGGCATTTCCTGGCCTCCCCTTTAAAGGCCTAGTGCAGTCAAAAATGTAATTTCCCTATGTTTTATACACATTTCCACACTATGAGGTTGGAATAATAGTGGGAAATTGATGAAGGTTTGGACAGCCTGGTGACATCTAATTAGTTAATAGATCAATAAGAGAGTTCCAAACCTCTCTGCCGATAACAGCTGGTTTTCCCATCACCACTCAGGCCACTCCCAGACAGGCCTAGCAACATTCTTGCTAGAGAAATGGCTCTTTGCTAAGAAGCTTTTTATGTTTCTTTTTGAGCATTTTAATGAAAAACAATCCCAGTCTGTTACTTAATCGTTACCCAGAAATGATTAGATATTGAGATAAGAATGACTGCATTGGACCACCACTTTTAGAGAACACACTTATGCTGGCCCGCTCTCCTCTCTCAATGTCCAGCTATGGTCAAAGTCACAGACTGAGCAATCGTCTCGCTTTCTCTACCTCCATCCTTTTCTCGATATCTTCATCTCTCCCCCTCCCCTATATCCGTCCATATCTCTCTCCTTCTTTTATTCCCTTTCTCCTTCTCTCTCCCACCAGCCCCCATTCTCTCTCTCTCGCTCTCCATCTAGCTATCTATCGCTACTCTCTAAGCTGTTGAGACCCCGCCGGGCTTGTGGAGGTCACGATGGCTTCATCAAGTGACCCCCATATCACACATAGACACAGACACAGACACACACACAGCCCCCATACTGGCTGATGGCCTTTCCTCTTCTCTGATCCATATTTCAGAGGCTGCATCAGTGGGGCTCTAAGGGGCTAAGCCGGGATGAAACGCGGGGAGGGAGAGTGGAGAGCACAGCCAAGGAAATAGGCCTTTACAGTTAAGCAAACTGAGTTCCACATTTGCAATTTTATAAGTACCAAGGCAGTCGCATTGTAGAAATAATGTCATGCAGACCCTTACAGAAAAACCGCATGATTTCACATGTTGAAAATCACATGATCATGTGAAAATGAGTTCTTGAAACACTTCACATGTGATCACATGTTTTTACATGTGTAGTTTCATGTTATCACATGAAACTTTGCTTTCCATGTTGTCACATTATCACATTAACTTCACATAAGATCACATGTGAACACATGAAAATGTGTTTTTGGAACACCATGTGTTCGTTCACATGTGATATTCAGTTTTCTTAGTTGTCTCGTTTTTTCACAGAATCACTTACCGATTACCTACCTGCATGACAAACAAAGCCAATTGATGTTGAGAGTTTGGGTTACATTAGGTTCAATGATGTACATTGGCTATGGTCTATGGATTAAACATAATTGTTGGAAATAATACAACACGGAAAACGATATATTTGATTATATTTGATGACTGTTGACAGACCTAGGCGACTGAATGAAGAGAATAAAAAGAAATCAAAGTCCATGACCACGATTGAGTTTATTTCTCAAAAATATATCCTTTAAACAAATTATTTACATGTCGATAACTTTTTCATAGAAAATAAAACAGAAAACAAAAATACACAGCAAAGACAAACATTGCGAGTATAAATGGCAATACGGAAAATGTGTGTGATCAAAAACACAGGCCTATTGGCTATGAATCTTGTCTCGCATCATATAGGCCTACTGTTTTAAAATTGAGTTGAAATCTTACGTTTCACTCACAAAAATATTAGACTATTCGATAAATTGTTCTTCGTTAAATAAGTATTCCAGATTATTCTCCGATGATAACTCTTCACTGTTCATATTGTGGAAATTGTCGAGAGGGCCCGCTGCACCGTTCCATGGTGAGATCTTTTGATGAAGAGAAGAGAAAATAAAATACAAACGTCAGAAATGTAAATGAGTATGACATTGAATAATTCATTTCCTATAATTATATTGCTATCAGGCCGATTTCATATCCTCCCTCAACATATGTGTATTCACTGGCAGGGCGTGAATAAATTGAGGGTATATTTAAATTGCGTGAACGATGATAAGTCAATGGCGCCGGTTCCAACCCTGATGGCCATATTAAACGGTATCTAGTGAGCCGTTGAAATCCGTTAAAGTAGACCGATTAGATCTCTTCAGATGATTTATGAGCTCGAGCTGTGACAGGCCAGTCGGTCAGGTGAAACCGCCTTTACCGGCGGGTTAAAAGGTTAATTTACCGGATGATTAAAATAGATGGCACATGACATAATGTCACAGTGAGGTTTGAAATATCGTACCTGTCAGTAATCAGCTGGAAGGGAGACTTCGGCGAGCCAGACCTGCGAATATTCACGTCATCTGTAAGCAAATAAACATTCAGACAAATGAGTAAAATAATCAATAGGCTATCAGTAGGCTAATTTTTAATTAGGCTAAGCCTGTTGTTAATACAATATTATTTGAGTGATGTAACTGTAACTGGTTCGAAATAAATATAGGCCTGTTGTTTATTAGGAGATGATACAATTGATACAATTTCAGTTTTCAGAAATATCATAATAAATACACGACATGAATTGAAATGAGTGTTAGATCAAAACGGTGTGCCATATTTGGAAAGGGATATTTGAAAAGCGGAAGGAAAATACAGGGCCGAATTCATGAGACTGTTATTCATTTCCAAGCAGATGAAAACTAGCCTATAATCATAATCATAAACATATATAAGCCTAAACCTAGGCTACAGTACATGCCATCTCGCTTTGGACTGAAGCTCTCCAACGACTCATCTCCACTCTCCTCCTCTGTGCACGATGCCCCTGAGGCCTGCGTCAACCGTGCGTCCTGATGGTTCAGCGCGCCATGGAGAGGCATGTGGTGTCCGGCTGGGTTTGCCGCGCCAAGAAGCGACCTGACACCCAGCAGAGAGTTGGCGCTGAGGAACGCCGCGTTGGCCCAGTTGTGGAGCTGCTTCCCGATCTGGCATGTGTATATTCCATGACCCGGGAGTAGGGCCGGGTGGTGGGAGGGGATCGTGGCCTGGTGAGGAATCGAGACAGCCGGGGAAGGTTTGATGGAACTGTCGGGGCTTGTGGCCGTCTCAGCCAGAGACCAGATTTTGGGTTTGTTCTGTGGGGGCCTCTGGCACACCGGTGCATTGGGGGAAAGATCCACAGCGTTTTTACAAGGACCAACAGGCGCCTTAATGAGAGAAATAGGCCCCTCCGTACTTCTGAGGGCCTTGACAGACATCGTCCTCTGGCTCTCCAAGCTACCAGAATCCAATGCGTCCCTGGCGGCCAACTTCCCCTCTCCCTCCACTTCCCTCTGATCTCCTGGGTTCTCCTCGACTTTATCGATGTCGATACTTTCTAAATCGATCTCCTCCTCCTCTTCATCCTCGCTCCCGTGTTTTTCAGGCTCGTCCTCATTGTCGCTGCTGAAGATCCGTCCATCCCGGTCCTCCGCGCTGCGGCCCCACGTCACCTTGTTCTCCTTCTTCAGACGCCGGCGCGCGTTGGCGAACCACGTGGACACCTGAACAGACGAAGGAATTAATTAATATACTTTATGGATCCTTTATTACAAATATTGATAATTAGGTTAATCAAGCCGTCAAATTAGTTTATCTTAAACTGGCAGAACCCATCAAAGTAGGCTGTTTTCCGATCAAATCATGTAGGCCTAGTAGACGGGGAATACTCCTGGCCTAAACCTTTTTATTCCCCATAGCAGTAGACCTTTATGTCTATATACCTGTGTGAGTGTCATCTTGGTGATGATGGCCAGCATGATCTTCTCTCCCTTGGTGGGGTACGGGTTCTTCTGGTGTTCCTGCAACCAGGCCTTCAGAGTGCTGGTGGTCTCCCTCGTAGCGGCCTTGGCTCGGTTCGGGTCGCCATAGCCATACTGGCCGTACGGGTAGAACCCTGCGCTGGCGTGGACAGCCAGACCTCCCGGGTGGGCTCCTGGGCTGTCCTTCAGATCGTACTGAGGGTTCTGGGGGATAGAGAGGGGAATCCTATGAAATGTTTGTCTCTCCAAAAATGTACTAGTTCCAGGCCTATTCTTTATTTTTATTTTGTTTTAATCAAACTTATATTATATAAGCTATTGACTTTCCAGTTCAAAATAAGTTTACAGTATGCTGTGTATTATGACTGAAGTACTATTTTCACACTTTCATAATGTATAGGCTATCTCCTAAAATGATCGACGACAATATTAGGGTAAGCTATTATTATTTCTAGGTTATGTAGAGTTTGTTTCTGACTATTTCACACAAGCACGATATCGCAAATTTCGTATAGGGTATAGTTTATAGATCATATTTTAATCGCTTCCCCGAACTTGACAAATTAGCTTTAATAATTCAACAACATTGACAGTATGAATATATACATCAAACTTTAAATTTAATCAAATTGCAAATTGATTATGAGGGTTGATTATATTCTAAATAATGTAGCCTTCATAATGTCTCTCATGTCTAATTGTTTGTTTATCCTAAATGTACTATTTCTGAAGCAACATCAAATGACTAAATAACTAGAACATTTCAACCATAGGCCTCGTGTAACTCTTCTTCTAAAAATAGGCTCGACTACCCAGTGAAAATATGCAAACGCATTTTTATCAACTAGCATTAGCCTAAATGTAAACGTTTGGTATTGGGCCATGAATAATAAACCACACAATTTCATTAACTATTTTTGTCCTAATTTCAAGACCAGGCGTTTCAGTTTGGAAAAACATGATAGTTGACAGTACTTCAATTGAATAAAGGTCCAAATATAAAATAATGATCCTATTACAATCCCATAATATTAAACTTTCCAATCCAATAAAGCCAATTCACTTGCATGCATTTAACCATCTTGAACATTCCATAAACACGTGAGAAACAACCACTTTCCAACGAAGTTTAAATTCTACATTCCAAGAAAACATCTCTCCTACCATTTGCGATATGAGGGCGAGGTCTGCACCGCTGTAGGGGAGAAACGCGCTGTAGTTCTGAGCCGCCCACGGGTTACCATACATCCCCAGCATCGAGCTAACAGCAGCGGCAGTAGCTGCCTGATTCACGCCGCCATCCGCGCCTCCATCCCGGCCTAAGCCGGCCCGGTCGCCCCCGTAAACCTCCTGGGAGCCACTTAGAAACTGGGAGTACCCCAGCTGCGAGAAAGACATGTCCGGAGAGAAAGGCTCAATAAATCTCTCTGTCTCTCTTCTGTGTCAAAGGGAAGGAAAGGAAAATAGGAGGAATTCCCACTTTCCCAAAAAGATAAGGATGTCTAAATCACAAATCACGGTTAGTCACTAGTCAGCCAGTCAGTCAGTCAGTCCCACTCCCCGACAGCGCGGCAAGCTCCAGTGATAGTGATGAGTTTGGAACTTGAGCGCCCAGTCAAGCCTTTCTCTCTCCCCGCAGGACTCTCTCTAGTGGAGCTGACGGGATGATTGGCAGGCTACTTAACAACCAAGCCCCTCCTTTGCCCCGGGCAAGAGATTAGTGCATTGGTTCGTTCGCTGGGTCGTGTGTGTGTGTGTGTGTGCGTGTGTGTGTGTGTGTGTGTGTGTGTGTGTGTGTGTGTGTGTGTGTGTGTGTGTGTGTGTGTGTGTGTGTGTGTGTGTGTGTGTGTGTGTGTGTGTGTGTGTGTGTGTGTGTCTAAGAGATGGAGAGATATCTCGTTTCTCATAATCACCTTTCTGTCATTTTTGAATGGTAGCTCAAATAAGCAATGAAAAGAAACAACAGCAAAACAGCAAAAATCATAACAACAATAGTACCACTAATATTAATACTAAATAAAGACATGATCATAAAATTAGGCTTAAACACAATAATCATGCATATATATAATAGTTTGTATTATATAGCCTAATAAATACGATAAATAAATAATGTAGGCCTATAACAAAGGCATTTTTGCATTAATTTGAGCCTATTTTTGTATCTATTTCAAAACTCTTCTTAACTACTCTTATGGTGCATTATACTTTCTCGCTACATTATAATTAAGATTAAATATATAAGTGGTCCTGTGAGACTGCGACATCGTAGACCCGCTCCAGAGGAGTAACGGCGACAGCATGGACACCAGATGGCCAAGGGAAGCGTCGACTCGGCCGGCCAAAGATACCGCGGAATGTCGGGGGATATCGACGGAAGTCACTAACGCATATTTTCAGATTAAAGATAAAGATAGAAGGGGCGAGAAAGAGGGAGATATAGATGGAGGGGAGAGATTGTGTAGATATGAGTCAGGAAGTCTGTGCATGGAAGGATAACAGATGTTGAGAGAGTTTGTAGTAAAATATATCTACCTATTTATAAGCAGAATATATCTATATAACAACATATGAGTTTGTGGTACTGTATATCAACACGTTTTCAAATATTAGTCTATTTTCTACCGCAATTTTCCTAACAGGTGTAGGCTAATATTTAGCCAAATATTTCGTGTTTTAGACACATGTGACATTTCTTTTATTTATTTAGGAAATGTGTTGATATTTGAGTGAAATTGCCAGCTGTACTAGTAGTAATCAACAAGGCATTTTAAATCACTTAATTGACAGTGGCAAGATTATGAAATTATACAAGAATACATGCCTTGAGCAAATACTGGTTGAATCATGTTGTTTCCATGTAATTTCAACCCAAAACATATATGTGATGACGGGTATGGTATGAAATATTCCAGTATTTTTACTTTTATTTCATATCTTTATTTTTAAAGTGCATCACCGGTCTGCATTACACTCAAATAATCTTGATCCCTTTATTCAAAAAGAGATATCTACTCTAAAACCTGTATAAACACAGAGAGACACTGCTAATGAGGTTTAACACCCCCATACCCCCTCTCCTCTGCCCCTTTGGAGGTGGACTCTATCAGATGTTAGCTTAGTAATTAGTGATCCTCTTAAACACAGATTCATCATTTCACGCTGGACTAGCTGATGAGGATGGCTGGGTATGGTGGGCTGGCTAGCTCTCTCCTCTCGCTCTCTCTCTCTCTCTCTTTCTGCCCACTCCCCTCCCCTCTCCTCTGCCCTCCCTCTCTTTTCTCTCTTCTCCTCTCCTGTCCTCTCCTCTCAGCCCTGTGCTGTGAAGCACTGAGAAGACCCTAATGATTTAATTACGGTGTTTAAAGCTCACTCTGAGCTGGCAAAACCATAGCTGACACACACACACACACACAGTTTATATTCCAACCCTGGCACCCAGGGCTCGGCTCATGAATCTCAAAGCTGTTTTCTAAACACACATTATGACGAGCAGCGCTGGGGGTAGCAGTGTGTGTGTGTTTGTGTGATGGATGCTTAATCTCCATGGCATTTTAAATGGCATTCATGGAAAGTGGTTATATCCTCATTGCCAAGGTAAGTGGAGCCAGGGGAATCCATTCCAGCTCCATAAAAGAGCAACGTTAAAGACTCTCACCCACCGTCTCCCTCTCTCTCTCTCTCTCTCTCTCTCTCTCTCTCTCTCTCTCTCTCTCTCTCTCTCTCTCTCTCTCTCTCTCTCTCTCTCTCTCTCTCTCTCTCTCTCTCTCTCTCTCTCTCTCTCTTCCTCTCTCCTCCTCCCCCATCCATCTTTCCATCTCTCTTTCCCTCTCTCTTTCTCCTGTGTGAGTTCATCACTTCAAATTATATCCTCTCTCATGACAGGGGGAGGAAATGAGACACATCCACCATCTAATAGGATAATCTCTCTCTCTCTCTCTCTCTCTCTCTCTCTCTCTCTCTCTCTCTCTCTCTCTCTCTCTCTCTCTCTCTCTCTCTCTCTCTCTCTCTCTCTCTCTCTCTCTCTCTCTCTCTCTGCCTTTGTAGCCTCCTGATTTCCATAGTGTCTCTATGGATAGTGAGTTAATGAATTCCTCTGAGCTGGAGAAAGCAGGGAGAACGATTTGGCGGTTTGGAAAAAGAGAGAGGGAGCGGGGGATAGAGAGAAGAGGAGGGGTATAGGAGAAAGGCTTTGAGCTATGCCATTCAACTTCACAGCCTCCCTCGGCCTGCTTGTGTATTCAGTGTGTGTGTTTGTGTGTGTGTACACGGAGAGCCCATCCAGGCCTTTTAACGTGAACCTGCTAAGACTACCAAATATTTATTCTGGCCCTGACCCTCTCTCTCTCTCTCTCTCTCTCTCTCTCTCTCTCTCTCTCTCTCTCTCTCTCTCTCTCTCTCTCTCTCTCTCTCTCTCTCTCTCTCTCTCTCTCTCTCTCTCTCTCTCTCTCTCTCGCTTTCTCTCTCAATCTCTCTCCCTATCCCCCCCCCTCTCTCTCTCTCTCTCTCTCTCTCTCTCTCTCTCTCTCTCTCTCTCTCTCTCTCTATCTCTGTATGTAGGCTGTGGCTCTAGGATCCTCAGGAGGCTGGTTGACTCTGTTTGAATCCCACTCCCTCCCATTACCCTGCACTCAGACAAAGGAATTATTTATAGTGAGGAAAACACACACACACACACAGTTTTCCAATTTTACCTCTTACTTAGCTTAAACTCTGATGTAATTTCAGGGGCACTAAAACTGTAATCGCAGAACAGCCAGTTTGAAGATATAAGGTTATTCTCTATTTTACAGTCAACTAATTATCTACCTAGGGGAGAACAGTAGCATTAGGTCAGCAAGAGAATACTAGTTTGAATGATCCTCATCTGTTTCTCAGCCTGTCAGATAACTTGAGATAAGAAGTGACAGATTTCAGGTGTGATTTGATGGTAAAACAGATGGGTTTATCTTTTATTAGATAAGAGCTCATCTCTGGGTCACAAAACCGTCCTCCACTTCCACCTATTGTTCCCTTAGTAGTGCTGCTACGATGAATCCCAAAGGCATACCATATCCTTAGTAGAAGTTGTATCTCTTCAGGCATACCATATCCTTAGTAGAAGTTGTATCTCTTCAGGCATACCATATCCTTAGTAGAAGTTGTATCTCTTCAGGCATACCATATCCTTAGTAGAAGTTGTATCTCTTCAGGCATACCATATCCTTAGTAGAAGTTGAATCTCTTGAAGGTTTTTTTTATATCCTGAAGAGTTGCAAGAGATCCACTCTGATATAGTTTATTTGATACATCTTGAACTGTAAGTGATTGGCTCATACAATTTCAGTAAGATAATTCCATTCAAATCAATTCCAAAAACATTATATATCCCACACAGCTCAATTGTGCAGGCAGCAATGCAAATAAATAACAACATAAAAAAAATGTGAATTTGATACTGTATAAATAATCACAAACATCACTGAGGTAATAGTCCTGGTAATATCACAGCACTGCATCACATTTTCAAAACATTGGATGTATTCACTTTGGGATTACTACTGTTAATACAATATTTCATGATCAACAATCCCTAGAGGGAAAGCAATAATGAAACGATTCCTCAAGGAAAAGCAATATGAACAAAATCTTATCTACTGCCGTTAACAGGGTGAATGAGTACTGATCTGCTGTGTTTTAACAGTTGGATGGTGAGACCCCAGAGGGAAAACAACACACAAAGACCCCTATCACTGCCAATTAGCGGGTGTGTCAGCGTTTGTTGGCTAATAGGCTCTTTAGAAAGCCAACTGTCTATTATAGGACTCATTTACAGTAAGAGAGATCAGATAGAACTGATAACAAACCCTCCTGACCTCTGGGGAAAAGGTACGTTTGTTACCCTGAAAACAAAATGGCCACCTTCTTCATTGATGTCATTCACCACAACCAAGTCAAAGTTTGACATCCTTTTTAATGGCTAACTGCCACTGCTAACGGCTGTCGGAGCTGATTAAATACAGCTCCATCATTCTGAACAGAGAAGTGTGGTGAAAACGACGATGTGGTACGCAATGGCTGACAAAACAGAAGAGAAGCGAACAGAGAGAAGGTGAGGTGGAACCTCCTGGTTGTTTGGAGAATGGCTTGGAAGGCGGTCTTTCTCACAGCAGAGGAGCTGATTGTTTTCTAACGAGATTATTAACTCTTTTGTTACAGTAGGGATCACTTTAGTACTGCTGCTTATTAGGAGACATTAGCTTTGCTTTAATGGCCACACACACACACACACAAGCACACGAACAAGCACACACACACACACACACACACACACACACACACACACACACACACACACACACACACACACACACACACACACACACACACACACACACACACACACACACACACACACACACACACACACACACACACACACACACACACACACACACAGAGGCACGCACATGCTCACACAGTATATACTAACCTTCTTGGGACACACAATTCAGTCCCATTCAAAATCCTATTTTCCCTAACCCCCTAACCCTAACCCTAAACCTAACCCTAAACCTAAACCTAACCCTAGCTCCTAACCCGAAAACAAACCCTAGCTCCTAACCCTAAAACTAATTCTAACCCCAACACTAATTCTACCCTTAACCCTAAACCCCCTAGAAATAGCATTTGACCTTATGGGGACTAACAAAACGTCCCTAGTTGGACTGATTTTTGTTAGTTTAGTTTTGTGGGGACTTCTCACAAGTATAGTTAAACATTTCCGCGTGCACACAGAGAGACACACATATACAGAGAGAAACACACACACACGCACACACACACACACACACACACACACACACACACACACACACACACACACACACACACACACACACACACACACACACACACACACACACACACACACACACACACACACACACACACACACACACACACACACACACAGTGCTTTAAAACGGAGCACTGATTGCTGTGTTCAAGGTTTTAAACCTCTCTCCTTTGTTGTTCCCAGTAGGAGGGGCATGATGCCGATATAATGCTGTAAAATACACTACTTTAAAGGAGGAGACCCAGGGCTGTGTGTGTGTGTGTGTGTGTGTGTGTGTGTGTGTGTGTGTGTGTGTGTGTGTGTGTGTGTGTGTGTGTGTGTGTGTGTGTGTGTGTGTGTGTGTGTGTGTGTGTGTGTGTGTGTGTGTGTGTGTGTGCGTGTGCGTGTGCGTGTGTGTGACGATGAAAAAAGTGCCCTAAAGCAGAGGCTTTAAGCCTAAATGCAACAATGCTAACTTAAACCGGCACCTCAAAGAGACTTCCCAGTCTAAGCATTAGCACATCCTCTTCCCTTCTAAACCCCTCTCCATTACCTATCGACTAACAATACAGCTGGTTTGAGAAGAAGAAGAAGAAGAAGAAATGGTGTCAGGTAGCCTAGTGGTTGGACCAGTAACCAAAGGTAGCTGGTTCGAATCCCCGAGCCGACTAAGTGAAAAAATCGGTCGTTGTGCCCTTGAGCAAGGCACTTAACCCTAATTACTCCTGTAAGATGCTCTGGATAAGAGTGTCTGCTCATTAACTAAAATGTAAAATAGGTCTGACTGAGACTATCAAAAACAAAGTTTGTTTAAACTTCCATGCTTGGAAACAGTTAGTTTATATGTGACAATATATACATTTATAGATTCAAAATAGAACTACAAAAGTTAACACTAATCCCACCATAAACCTGAGCTATTGTCACTAGTCTATACAGTATTCATGATCTATTGAGCTAATATTCCCAATGTGGGTTGAATGAAGTGGCAGTCACCAGAGACCCAGGGGTAATGGCCAGGGTGCATGCCCCAGCTTTGAGCCTCTGTTCTGGGGGAGGAACAAAGAGAGTATCCCTTACAGGTTTGACCCCCAGCTACCTCCTACACCCAGCCTTAAGGGCAAAGGTCAGATCTATAGGGTCCCTATAGACCAGTGTCTAAAACAGGACTTAATCAGCTATTAACTACTGATAAAGAGGGGAGAGGGAGAGAGGAGAGAGAGATGTGAGGCAGGGGGGCAGAGAAGGACAGAGAAAGAAAAATATTACGGTGCATCAAATGTACGATAAACAGATTTAACTGTGCACTGACTGTATGCAGCATTTATGCATTTATCATGTGATTCTGCATACCAGAAAATAAAGTAGCATCACACAGCCTCCGAATAGGCCAACTGAAGGGGAGGAACTAATGGCCTACTGTCTGAGGCAGGATACATTAGACCATACTTCTATTATTCCACAGGCTTAGGAACCAGAGCTGTCCCATATGGTTGTGCTTCCTGTTTTAAAGTTCTCATAACTTCCTGTTGGAGACTACAGGGCTCAAATCAAATCAAATCAAATTTCATTGGTCACATACACATGGTTAGCAGATGTTATTGCGAGTGTAGCGAAATGCTTATGCTTCTAGATCCGACAGTGCAGCAGTATCTAACAGGTAATATCTAACAATTCCACAACTAAATCTAATATCTAACAAATTCCACAAGAAAACCTAATACACACAATCTAGTAAAGGAATGGGATGAGAATATATAAGTATAAAATATATGGATGAGCAGTGACAGAGCTGCTAAGATGCAATAGATAGTAAAATATAGATAGTGAAGTACTGTACATATGAGATGAGTAATGCGAGATATGTAAACATTATTAAAGTGGCATTATTAAAGTGACTAGTGTTCCATTTATTAAAGTGGCCAATGATATCAAGTCTGCAGGTAGGCAGTGCTAGTGGTGGCTGTTTAACATTCTGATGGCCTTGAGATAGAAGCTGTTTTTCAATCTCTCTGTCCCAGCTTTGATGCACCTGTACTGACCTTGCCTTCTGGATGGAAGCGGGGTGAACAGGTGGTTATTGTCCTTGATGATCTTTTTTGCCTTCCTGTGACTTCAGGTGGTGTAGGTGTCCTGGAGGGCGCGTAGTTTGCCCCCCAGTAATGCGTTGTTCAGACTGCACCACCCTCTGCAGAGCCCTGCGGTTGTGGGCAGTGCAGTTGCCGTACCAGACGGTGATACAGCCCGACAGGATGCTCTCAATTGTGCACCTGTAAAAGTTTGTGAGAGTTTTCGGTGACAAGCCAATTTCTTTCCGCCTCCTGAGGTTGAAGAGGCGCTGTTGGGCCTTCTTCACCACACTGTCTGTGTGGGTGGACCATTTCAGTTTGTCTGTGATATGTACACCGAGGAACATAAAACTTTCCACCTTCTCCACTGCTGTCCCGTCAATGTGGATAGGGGGGTGCTCCCTTTGCTGTTTCCTGAAGTCCACAATCATCTCTTTTGTTTTGCTGACATTGAGTGAGAGGTTATTTTCCTGACACCACAGTCCGAGGGCCCTCACCTCCTCCCTAGAGGCTGTCTCGTCGTTGCAAACTTGATGATTGAGTTGGAGGCGTGGCCACGCAGTTGTGGGTGAACAGTGAGTACAGGAGAGGGCTCAGAACGCACCCTTGTGGAGCCCCAGTGTTGAGGAACAGCGGGGTGGAGATGTTGTTACCTACCCTCACCACCTGGGGGCGGCCCGTCAGGAAGTCCAGGACCCAGTTGCACAGGGCGGGGTCGAGACCCAGGGTCTCGAGCTAAATGGTGTATTTGGAGGTTACTATGGTGTTGAATGCTGAGCTGTAGTCAACGAACAGCATTCTTACATAGGTATTCCTCTTGTCCAGATGAGATAGGGCAGTGTGCAGAGTGATGGCGATTGCATCGTCTGTGGACCTATTGGGACGGTAAGATAATTGGAGTGGGTCTAGGGTGACAGGTAGGGTGGAGGTGATATGATCCTTGACTAGTCTCTCAAGCACTTCATGATGACAGAAGTGAGTGTAATGGGGCGATAGTCATTTAGTTCAGTTACCTTAGCTTTCTTGGGAACAGGAACAATGGTGGCCATCTTGAATCATGTGGGAACAGCAGACTGGGATAAGGATTGATTGAATATGTGTCGTAAATACACCAGCCAGCTGGTCTGTGCATTCTCTGAGGACGCGGCTAGTGATGCCGTCTGGGCCGGCAGCCTTGCGAGGGTTAACACATTTAAATGTTTTACTCACGTCAGCCACGGAGAAGGAAAGCCCACAGTCTTTGGTAGCGGGCCGTGTCGGTGGCACTGTATTGTCCTCAAAGCACGCAAAGAAGTTGTTTAATTTGTATGGGCGCAAGACGTCGATGTCCGTGACGGGGCTGGTTTTCTTTTTGTAATCCGTGATTGTCTGTAGACCCTGCCACATACGTCTCGTATTTGAGCCGTTGAATTGCGACTCCACATTGTCTCTATACTGACGCTTTGCTTGTTTAATTGCCTTACGGAGGGAATAACTACACTGTTTGTATTTGGCCATGTTTCCAGTCACCTTGCCATGATTAAATGCGGTGGTACGTGCTTTCAGTTTTGCGAAAATGCTGCCATCAATCTACGGTTTCTGGTTAGGGAAGGTTTTAATAGTTACAGTGGGTACACCATCTCCTATACACTTCCTTATAAACTCGCTCACCGAGTCAGCGTATACGTCAATGTTATTGTCTGAGGCTACCCGGAACATATCCCAGTCCTCATGATCGAAGCAATCTTGAAGCGTGGAATCCGATTGGTTCAGACCAGCGTTGGATAGACTTAAGCATGGGTGCTTCGTGTTTTAGTTTCTGCCTATAGGAGGGGAGCAACAAGATGGAGTCATGGTCAGATTTGCCAAAAGGAGGGCGTTGTATGCATCGCGGAAGTTAGAGTAGCAG